>NC_082727.1:63423936-64023936 GCF_030144855.1 Hypanus sabinus | reverse complement strand
CTGCGAGGAAACAATATGATTTGGCGATATGAAACACTATGCCGCCAAATCATATTGTTTCCTCACGGCCTGGTAGCACATGCTTTGTGGCCTGATACCGGTCCGCAGCCCGGTGGTTAGGGACCACTGATCTAAAGTGACAATCGAGATTAAGTGGGGAAGGGGCTGATGGAATTTGAGTACAAACTGATATGCTTTTAGGAAGGCTGGGACATACACAAGGAATGGGAGTGTCACTGAACAGCAAGACCGGGCACAAGTACAGAGCTTACAGAAAGTGGAGACACAGATAGAGTAGTGAAGCAGACAAATGGGATGTTTCCTTTCATCAGCTAAGGTGTTGAGCACAAGATTTGGAACATCATGTTAATAGTCGTAGAGATCTTTGGTTAGGCTGCACATAGAGCATACTGTGCATGTTCATTGAAAAGATTGATTGGCATTTTAGGATGGGGGTACATCTCTACCAAATGAGGTACAAAGTGCTCCTTCTCTCCACTAATCCACAGGTAACGCTTGGGCAAAGTGTAGCACTTGCTTAGCCTACCCCAACCCCAAAATTGGAGTCACGGAAAGCCATTGGAAACATTTGGTGGAAGGTCGTATGAGCTGCTGGTGCTTATCACAAGTCCTGGTTATGCAACCACTGATGCCAGACAGACAATCTCTGAAGAGCATTGGTAACGGCTGGGGTCACCCGTCTTGTAAAGACTCTGCCCAGGAGAAGGCAATGCAGACAACTTCTGTGGAAAAATTTGGCTAAGAACAATCATGGTAACGAGACCATGATTGCCCATGTTATTCAACGTGTCACATAATAATGATGATAATATAGAAAAGAAGTGATTAAGCTGGAAGGAATACAAAAAAAAATTAATGGACAGGAATGTTTCCTGGACTGCAAGGCTTAAGTTATGAAGAGAGATTGGATAGGCTGGGATACTTTCACTGGATTGAAGGAGATTGAGGGATGTTCTAGTGGAGGTTTATAACAGCAGGTATGGCATTGAGAGGAGAGATGGTCACAGTCTTTTTTCCCAAGGTAGGGGAGTCTAAAACTAGAGGACATAGGTTACTCTATCTCATAGATAGAGATGCCCTCATAGGCCACTTTTCAACATAATTGTATAAGGGCTAAGAATGTTGTAAAAACAAGCCTGAAGGCTTTGTGTGTCAATGCGAGGAGCATTTGTAACAAGGTAGATGAATTGAATGTGCAGATAGTAATTAATGAATATGATATAGTTGGGATCACAGAGACATGGCTCCAGGGTGACCAAGGATGAGAGCTCAACATCCAGGGATATTCAATATTCAGGAGGGATAGACAGGAAAGAAAAGGAAGTGGGGTAGAGTTGCTGGTTAGAGAGGAGATTAACGCAATAGAAAGGAAGGACATTAGCCTGGAGGATGTGGAATCGATATGGGTAGAGCTGCATAACACAACTGGTGGGAATTGTGTACAGGCCACGTAACAGTAGTAGTGAGGTTGGGGATGGCATTAAACAGGAAATTAGAAATGCGTGCAATAACGGAAGAGCAGTTATAATGGGTGACTTCAGTCTACAGATAGATTGGGTGAACCAAATTGGTAAGGGTGCAGAGGAAGAGGATTTCTTGGAATGTGTGTGGGATGGTTTTCTGAACCAACATGTCGAGGAACCAACTAGAGAGCAGGCCATTCTAGATTGGGTATTGAGCAATGAGGAAGGGTTAGTTAGCAATCTTGTCGTGCGAGGCCCCTTGGGTAAGAGTGACCATAATATGGTGGAATTCTTCATTAAGATGGAGAGTGACATAGTTAATTCAGAAACAAAGGTTCTGAACTTAAAGAAGGGTAACTTTGAAGGTATGAGACGTGAATTAGCTAAGATAGACTGGCAAATGATACTTAAAGGGTTGACGGTGGATATGCAATGGCAAGCATTTAAAGATCGCATGGATGAACTACAACAATTGTTCATCCCAGTTTGGCAAAAGAGTAAACCAGGGAAGGTAGTGCACCCGTGGCTGACAAGGGAAATTAGGGATAGTATCAAGTCCAAAGAAGAAACATACAAATTAGCCAGAAAAAGCAGCACACCTGAGAACTGGGAGAAATTCAGAGACCAGCAGAGGAGGACAAAGGGCTTAATTAGGAAAGGGAAAAAAGATTATGAGAGAAAGCTGACAGGGAACATAAAAACTGACTGTAAAAGCTTTTACAGATATGTGAAAAGAATAAGATTGGTTAAGACAAATGTAGATCCCTTACAGTCAGAAACAGGTGAATTGATCATGGGGAACAAGGACATGGCAGACCAATTGAATAACTGCTTTGGTTCTGGCTTCACAAAGGAGGACATAAATAATCTTCCAGAAATAGTAAGGGACCGAGGGTCTAGTGAGATGGAGGAACTGAGGGAAATACATGTTAGTAGAGAAGTGATGTTAGGTAAATTGAAGGGATTAAAGGCAGATAAATCCTCAGGGCCAGATGGTCTGCATCCCAGAGTGCTTAAGGAAGTAACCCAAGAAATAGTGGATGCACTAGTGATATTTTTTCACAACTCCTTAGATTCTGGATTAGTTCCTGAGGATTGGAGGGTGGCTAATGTAACCCCACTTTTTAAAAAAGGAGAGAGAGAGAAACTGGGGAATTATAGACCAGTTAGTTTGACATCAGTGATGGGGAAAATGCTAGAGTCAGTTATCAAAGATGTGATAACAGCACTTTTGGAAAGTGGGGAAATCATTGGACAAAGTCAGCATGGATTTGTGAAAGGAAAATCATGTCTGACGAATCTTATAGAATTTTTTAAGGATGTAACTAGTAAAGTGGGTAAGGGAGAACCAGTGGATGTGGTATATTTGGATTTTCAAAAGGTGTTTGACAAGGTCCCACACAGGAGATTAGTGTGCAAACTTAAAGCACACAGTATTGGGGGTATGGTATTGATGTGGATACAGAATTGGTTGGCAGACAGAAACAGCAAACCAGAAATTGGTTGGGAATAAATGGGACCTTTTCAGAATGGCAGGCAGTGACTAGTGGGGTACCACAAGGCTCAGTGCTGGGACCGCAGTTGTTTACAATATATATATTAATGATTTAGACGAGGGAATTAAATGCAGTATCTCCAAGTTTGCAGATGACATGAAGCTGGGTGGCAGTGTTAGCTGTGAGGAGGATGCTAAGAGGATGCAGGGTGACTTGGATAGGTTAGGTGAGTGGGCAAATTCATGGCAGATGCAATTTAATGTGGATAAATGTGAGGTTATCCACTTTGATGGCAAGAACAGGAAAACAGATTATTATCTGAATGGTGGCCGATTAGGAAAAGTGGAGGTGCAACGAGACCTGGGTGTCATTGTACACCAGTCATTGAAGGTGGGCATGCAGGTACAGCAGGCGGTGAAAAAGACAAATGGTATGTTGGCATTCATAGCAAGAGGATTCGAGTACAGGAGCAGGGAGGTTCTACTGCAGTTGTACAAAGCCTTGGTGAGACCACACCTAGAGTATTGTGTGCAGTTTTGGTTCCCTAAACTGAGGAAAGACATTCTTGCCATAGAGGGAGTACAGAGAAGGTTCACCAGATTGATTCCTGGGATAGCAGGACTTTAATATGAAGAAAGACTGGATCGACTAGGCCAGGGGTCAGCAACCTTTACCACTGAAAGAGCCACTTGGACCCGTTTCCCACAGAAAAGAAAACACTGGGAGCCGCAAAACCCGTTTGACATTTAAAATGAAATAACACTGCATACAACGTTTTTTTTTTGCCTTTATGCTATGTATAAACAAACTATAATGTGTTGCATTTATGAAATTGATGAACTCCTGCAGAGAAAACGAAATTACATTTCTGCATGCAACAAAAACATTTTGAACTCCGAAGAAAAGACGTTGGGTTGAAAGTTACTTTTAAGTAAAATACTCAATGTCTATTTGAGTCCTTCTTGTATTTATGAAAAACGCCGAACTTAAATTTTCCGCCAGCAGCAAACCAAAAATAACATCAGCCAGCTGTCAGCCTGAAAAATAAAAGGACTATTTCACTGAACAATGAAAAAATATGAATATACATAAAATAATAGGCAATTAAAATTTTTATCATACTTGGTTAATGGGATTTCTGCTCCTGGACCTCAGCGCACAGCGTCTGCACATCAGGGCTGTATGACGTCACTTTCATCTTTACACAGGATCGCAAGCTGTCATCTGTGAGGCATGCGCGATGTTTGTTTTTAATAAAGTTCATGTTGGAGAACACCTGCTCACTTACATATGTGGATCCAAAGATCGACAGGACTCAAAGCGCATACTTTTTAATGTTTACATAAATGTCGGGCATAGCATTCCATGTTTCGAACACAAGTTTGTCCGGTTTTGGAAGGTTTTCAATATCACTCCATTTGTGTTTCTGAGCAAGAACGGCCTTCTGACGGGCAACATCTTCAAGGTCTGCTGTCAAGCGTCTAAACTTGGACACCCATATGTCTTTGTCGGCTATGTCGGCCAGTTCCATCTCAAGATCAGGTTGACTCACACCTGACAATGCAGTCGTATTCAGTAGGGAAGGATCGATGCTTAAGGGAGTGACCGGGAAGGATAATGTGTTTTTTTCCTCTCTGAACTCACAGAAGCGTTTCCCAAACGATGTTTGCATTGCGATGATTGCAGAATGTAAATACTCCGAAATTATCATGTCGTGACCTTGTTTGAACTCTCTCAAATTGGGGAAGTGAGACAAAGTGCCTTTCTGTAAATCTCTGGCAAGCAACGTCAACTTGCGCTCGAATGCCAAAACATCCTCCAACATGTGCAGGGCTGTGCGTCCTTTCCCCTGAAGAGCTGTGTTCAGCGTGTTCAGGTGCGCTGTCATGTCTACCATGAAGTGTAGCTTTTCCAGCCACTCTGGCTGTTCCAGCTCAGGAAAGGTGAGCCCTTTGCTGCCCAGGAAAGTTTTCACTTCTTCCAGACACGCGACAAAGCGTTTCAGCACCTTCCGTCTGGACAGCCAGCGATAAAAACACGTTGTAGCGGTGTCAGTAAACTGCAGTCAAAGATAGCTTTACTCGAACTAAACAGCCTTGCTTTTAAGCCTCCCTCAACCCAGCCCCCATGGACGCAGATGCTGCAAAAGACGCGTACTCACAAACCCCCGTAGGCTATCTCCCTTAGCCGGAATGCTGGCTAATTGTGAGGAAATGTGTCGCCACACTTAGATTGTACAAGATCACCATAATCTTCAAATTTAGAATTACATTTCAAAAGCTAACAAACTAACATAAAATACATTTTAATTAAATACTGACCAATTATTTCCCAAAGCCACAGGGAGCCGCAGCACAGAGGTGAAAGAGCCACAAATGGCTCGGGAGCCGCAGGTTGCCGACCCCTGGACTAGGCTTATACTCGCTGAAATTTAGAAGATTGAGGGGGGATCTTATTGAAACGTATAAAATTCTAAGGGGATTAGACAGGCTAGATGCAGGAAGATTGTTCTTGATGTTAGGGAAGTCCAGAACGAGGGGTCAAAGTTTAAGGATAATGGGGAAGCCTTTTAGGACCGAGATGAGGAGAAACTTCTTCACGCAGAGAGTGGTGAATCTGTGTTATTCTCTGCCACAGGAAACAGTTGAGGCCAGTTCATTGGCTATATTTAAGAGGAAGTTAGATATGGCCCTTGTGGCTAAAGGGACCAGGGGGTATGGAGAGAAAGCAGGTACAGGGTTCTGAGTTGGATGATCACCCATGATCATACCGAAAGGCGGTGCAGGCTTGAAGGGCCGAATGGCCTACTCCTGCACCTATTTTCTATCTTTATGTTTATTTTGAGAGTGGAAGGGTTTACGAGGACAGAAGGGACAGAAGAAGGGAAATTACAGGCCAGTGTATCTTACCCCAGTGCTTGGGAAGTTGTTGGAGTTGATTGTTGAAGATGAGGTTTTGGGGCTCTTGAAGGTACATGACAAAATCTTCTTCAGCTGTCCATCGATTTTGATGTTGACCGAGGCCTGAGCAAGGTTGTATGGAAGACCGGCAGTTGCCCATGCTGCAAGTCTCCCCTCTCCACGCTACCGATGTTATCCAAGGGAAGGGCAAGGGCCAACACAGCTTGGCACCGGTGTCGTCGCAGAGCTATGTGTGGTTAAGTGCCTCGCTCAAGGACACAACACGCTGCCTTAGCTTAGGCTCAAACTACCAACCTTCAGATCATTAGACCAATGCCTTAGCCACTTGGCCACACACCAACACCATGATAAAATAGGCCATAGTCAGCATGGTTTCCTGAAGTGAAAATCTTGCCTGACAAATCTGTTAGTGTTCCTTGAGGAAATAACAAGTCAGGCAGGCAAAGGGGAATCGATGGATGTTCTGTATTTGGATTTTTAGAAGACCTTTGTCAAAGTGCCACACATGAGGCTGCTTAGCAACGTAAGAGCCCATGGTATTACAGGAAAGGTACTAGCATGCAAAGAGCATTGGCTGATTAGCAGGCGGCCAAGAATAGGAATTTTGGATACCTTTTCTGATTGACTGCCAGTGATGAGTGGTGTTCCAGAGAGGTCAATGTTGAGACCTCTCCTTTTTATGTTGTAAGTCTGTTATTTGGCTAATGGGATTGATGGCTTTGTGACAAAGTTTGCAGATAATATGAAGATCAGTGAAGGGACAGATTATGTTGAGGAAGCAGGGAGCCTGCAGAAGGGCTTAGACAGATTAGGAGAATGGGCACAGAAGTGACAGATGGAATACAGTGTCGGGAAATATATAGTCATGCACTTTGGTATAAGAAATATAAGCGTAGACCATTTTCTAAATGGAGAAAAATTTAAAAATCTGATGAACAAAGGGTCTTGAGAGTTCTTGTGCAAGATTCCCTGAATGTTAGTTTACAGGTTGAGTCTGTGGCGAGGAAGGCAACTGTGATGTTAGCTTTCATTTCAAGAAGACCAGAAGACATAGGAACAGAATTAGGCCATTCAGCCCATTGAGTCTGTTCCGCGATTCCATCATGGCTGATCCCGGATCCCACTGAATCCCATATACATGCCTTCTCACCATATTCTTTGATTCCCTGACTGATCTAAGATAGCTTTTCCTCCAGTAAGCTCAGGCACAAGCTGCTCTAAAAAGCTATCTCGTAGGCATGCAACTCTTGTAATCCAACACCAACCTGATTTTCCCAATCCCCTTACATATTGAAGTCCCCCATTACAATTGTGTCTTTACACTTATTAGATGCTTTTCCAGCTCCCTTTGAAATCTCAAGTCCACAGCTTGGTTTCCATTTGGAGGCCTATATATAATTCCCATAATGGTTTCTTAACTCCACTCACAAAGATTCAACTTTCTCTGACCCAATGTTACCTCTTTCTAAAGATGCAATTCCATCCCTTACCGGAGAGCCACACCACCACCTATGCCTTCCTCCCTGTCCTTTCGATATAAAGTATATCCTTTGATGTTAAGCTCCCAACTCTGGCTTTCTCAGCCATGACTCAGTGATGCCCACAACGTCATACCAACCGATCTGTAATTGCGTCACGAGTTCATCTACCTTGTTCCAAATGCTATGCATATTTAAATACAGCACCTTCAGTCCCTTTGTATTTTGCCTCTGTGGTACAATTTAACTCTTTGCTCTGTCTGCATTTGTATCAAATCACTAGCTTGTCCTTCCTTACATCCATGTTACACCCATCATCTGCTTGTAAACCTGCTGCTCATCCTGAGCTCTATCGCACTGGTTCCCATCCCCCTGCCATATTAATTTAAACCACTCCCAACAACTTAGTAAACCTGTCCACAAGAATATTGTCCCCCCCCCACCCCCACCCCGGATTCAAGTGCACTGTCCCTTTTGTGCAGGTCCCGCCTGCCCCAGAAGAGGACACAATTTTCCAGAAATCTGAATCCCTGGCCCTGCTCCAATTCCTCAGCGATGCATTTATCTGCCACCTCATTCTATTCCTATCCTCACTGTCGTGTGGCACAGGCAGCAATTCTGAGCTTACTGCCCTTGAGGCCCTGCTACTCAGCTTCCTTCATAGCTCCGTGTACCCTTTTTTCCAGGCGCTCCTCCCCTTTCTACGTAAGTGCTGTAATGTTCTATGGTTCTGTGGTTCTATACCAATGTGTACCATGACCTCTGGCTGCCCATCCTCCCTTTTCAGGATATTGTGGATGTGTTCAGAAATATTGTGGACCCTGGCACCTGGGAGGCAACTGCCATCCGTGTTTGTTTTTTGCATTCACAGAATCCCCTCGAAGAAGAAACAGAATCAGGTTTATTATCACCAGCATGTGACATGAAATCTGTTAATTTAGCAGCAGCAGTTTAATGCCATACATAATCTAGCAGAGAGAAAAAAAAATAATAATAATAAATAAACAAGTAATTCAATTACATATATTGAATAGATTAAAAATTTACAAAAACAGAAATACTGTACATTTAAAAAGTGAGGTAGTGTCCAAAGCTTTGAAGTCCATTTAGGAGTCAGATGGCAGAGGGGAAAAAGCTGTTCCTGAATCTCTGAGTGTGTGCCTTCAGGCTTCTGTATCTCCTACCTGATGGTAACAGTGAGAAAAGGGCATGTCCTGGGTGCTGGAGGTCCTTAATAATGGACACTGCCTTTCTGAGATGCCGCTCCCTAAGGATGTCTTGAGTACTTTGTAGGCTCATGCCCAAGATGGAGCTGACTAGATTTACAACCTTCTGCAGCTTCTTTCGGTCCTGTGCAGTAGCCCCTCCATACCAGACAGTGATGCAGCCTGTCAGAATGCTCTCCATGGTACAACTATAGAAGTTTTTGAGTGTATTTGTTGACATACCAAATCACTTCAAACTCCTAATAAAGTACAGCCGCTGTCTTGTCTTCTTTATAACTACATCAATACATTGGGACCAGGTTAGATCCTCAAGGATCTTGACACCCTTGAAACTGCTCACTCTCGCCACTTCTGATCCCTCTATGAGGATTGGTATGTGTTCCTTCGTCTTACCCTTCCTGAAGTCCACAATCAGACTAGAATATAAAAGCAAGGAGGTAATGTTGAGGCTTTATAAGGCACCTGTGAAGTCACAATGGAGTAGTGTGAGCAGTTTTGGTCCCCTTATCAAAGGTTAAAGGATGTACTGAAACTAGAGAGGGTTCAAAGGAGGTTTATGAAAATGATTTTAGGATTGAAAGGCTTGTCTATGAGGAGCATTTCATGTCTCTGGACCTCTCATCATCATCATCATCACATTCAGGTGCCCTGCCCAGTTTGAGCTTTGACAGCCATGGCCCACACACTCCAGTTTCGGGTCAAGTGGATCAGTTCATTGGTATTCATTTCCAGTTCTCTGGCTGCTTTCTTCATCGTCATTTGTCTTTGCCTTCCTCTTGCTTTCTTCCCTTCAATCCTTCCCTTAATTACCATACATTCTAACTCCTCTTTCCTAATCACATGTTATGTTGCCGTTTCATGAGCTCATACATTATTTCTCTTTTTGTGTTTGCTCTGTTCATGACATCTTTGTTAAATATTTGTTTCGTCCGTGATATTCTTTGCATCCTCCTCAAAAACCGCATTTCTGCTGCTTCAATTCGTTTCCTCATGTTACTAGATATTGTCCAACATTCTGAGCCATATAATATAATATAACAGGATAAAAGTAACATTTCAGTACTCTGAGGCAGGTTGTCATGCCTAGTTTAGTGTTGGTCAGTAAACGCTTCATTCTCGTAAAGGTGTCTTTTGCCATCCCTATTCTTCTTTTGGTGTCCACGTCGCACCTGCCATCTGATGTCACCCAGCTTCCTAAGTAGCAAAAGTTCTGGACTTGTTTCATATCTTCCTCATTTATTCTCAGCCTACAGATGGGATTCTCCTTCTTTTTGGATGTCACCATACATTCTGTCTTTTTGCAATTGATAGACCCATTTTTGTACTTTCATCAACAACTATATCAATTATATTTTGTAGTTCCTAACTTGGTGTGTACATACCGGCTGTGTGGTGAAAAAAATCACAATAGCACCTCTTCTACCTCAAGCAATTGAAGAAGTTTGGCATGTGTGCCTAAACCCTAAGGACTTTTACTGGGGCACAATTGAAAGTATCCTGACTGCCATATCACTGCCTGGTATGGGAACTGTACTTCCCTCATCTCAGGACTCTGCAGAGAGTTGTGAGGACAGCCCAGCACATCTGTAGACGTGAACTTCCCACTATTCCAGACATTTACAAAGACAAGGGTGTAAAAAGGCCCCAAAGGATCATTGGGGACTCGAGTCACCCCAACCACAAACTGTTCCAGCTGCTATCATCCAGGAAACGGTACCGCAGCATAAAATCCAGGACCAACAGACTCCAGGACAGCTTCTTCCACCAGACTGATTAATTCACACTGACACAATTGTATTTCTAAACTATATTGATTGTTCTGTCGTATATCTTACTGTACATACTATTTATTACAAATTAAATAATTTGTACATTGCACATTTAGAGATGTAACGTAAAAATTTTTACTCATGTAAGAAGGATGTAAGAAATAAAGAAAATTTAATTCATAAGAAAAATCCTCTCTACATCCACTCTACCAAGGCCTTTCAATAAAGGTAAAAGTAAGATACAAGCTGAAATAGGTAAAGAACAATGTGGTTTTGTGAAACGCGATATTGATGTTAAGGATACTATTACAATGAGCTATTCAAGTGCAAACATTTGTTTGTTTCTTTTATCGACTGCACAAAAGCATTTGATAAAGTGAAGCACAATAAGTTATTTGAAATATTACAGGAAACTCTAGATCTAGGTTCAATTTCCTGCTAGATGCAGGAAGATTGTTTCCGATGCTAGATGCAAGAAGATTGTTTCTGATGTTGGGGAAGTCCAGAATGAGGGGTCATAGTTTAAGGATAAAGGGGAAGCCTTTTAGGACTAAGATGCGGAAAAACTTCTTCACACAGAGAGTGGTGAATCTGTGGAATTCTCTGCCACAGGAAACAGTTGAGGCCAGTTCATTGGCTATATTTAACAGAAAGTTAGATATGGCCCTTGTGGTTAAAGGGGTCAGGGGGTATGGAGAGAAAGCAGGTACAGGGTTCTGAGTTGGATGATCAGCCATGATCATACTGAATGGCGGTGCAGGCTCGAAGGGCTGAATGGCCTACTCCTGCACCTATTTTCTATGTTTCTATGAAAGACCTCCGCCTAATCAGAAATCTGTACTAGGAACAAACTGCTGCTGTAAGAATAGATGGAGAAGTGAGTCAGTTTACAAAAATCAAGAGAGACGTTTGACAAGGGTGTGTTTTCTCCACTGATTTGTTTAATGTGTACAGTGAAACAATATTACCGAAAATAAGAGACATCTTGGGAATCAAAGTTGGTGGTGAAAACATCAATAATTTTAGATATGTGGATGAAACTCTATTAATTGCAAGTACGGAGGAAGAACTACAAAACGTAATCGATATAGTTGTTGAAGAAAGTACAAAAATGGGTCTATCTATCAATTGTAATGTGTATTCCGAGGAACTTGGTATACCGCGAAGCTGTTAATCCTCCCAACTCCAGATCCATTGATGTCTATAGGGGTTAGACTGTCTCCATTCCTCCTGTAATCCACAACCAGCTCCTTTGTTTCTGTGACATTGAGGGAGAGGTTGTTTTCTTGACACCACTGTGTCAGGGTGATGACTTCTTCACTGTAGGCTGCGACATTATTATTTGAGATAAGGCCAATCAGTGTAGTATCATCTGCAAATTTAATTCACAGATTGCTGTGGGTAGCGACACAGTCATAGGCATACACGGAGTAAAGGAGGGGGTTTAGGACCCAGTCCTGGGGACTCCTGTGTTGAGGGGTGGAGGTGAGGGAGCCCACTCTTACCAACTGCCGACAATCTAACAGGAAGTCCAGGATCCAGCTACACAAGGCAGGGTGAAGACCGAGGTCTCTGAGCTTCTTGTCGAGCCTGGAGGGAATTATGATGTTGAATGCTGAGCTGTAGTCCAAGAACAACATTCTCACATAAGCATCCTTCTCCAGGATGGTGTGTAGAGCTGTGGCTGTTGCGTCACCTGTCAATCTGTTGTGTTGGTAGGTGAATTATAGGTGGTCCAGTGTGAGTGGTAGCATGCTGCAGATGTAGTCATTCAGACCAAGTCCCTGCACCTGAAGTTACCCGGGCCGTAAGCAATGGGCTGACTGTGCGGCCCACAACATGCTGAGGTAGAGTTGAGCAGAGAGGCCTGAATGGTGGAAAGAAAGAATTAGGACAGGTTTGTCTGCCATTCTTTCACATAGCAAGCATGTTGGGTTTTTGCATTGACTATTCAGTAATACAATCAAAAGTAGTAAAAGAAGATTTATTTATTTATTGAGCTATTGTGCGGAATAGGCCCTTCCAGTTCTTTGGGCCATGCCACTCAGCAAAGCCTGATTGACGCAAGCCTAATCACAGGACAATTTACAATGACCAATTAACCTACTAACTGGTACGTCTTTGGACTGTGGGAGGAAACCAGAGCACCCGGAGGAACCCATTGCATTCCATGTGAAGGATGTACAGACGCCTTACAGGAGACAGAATTGAACTGGGAACTCTGACACCCCAAGCTATAATAATGTTACACAAACCATATGCTACCATGGTGTCCAATATTATTGAACTGCATCTTTACTACCTGGACAGCTGTACGCATTTAAAATTCATATGACGGTTTACGTAGAAGCCACAACAATGGGGTCTAAGTAGAATTGAATGTAGTCTTGTAGGTATTTTGTTCAGTTCTTGGAATGTGAATGTGGATTAATGTTGTAAAGTTGATGTGAGCAGAAATCTGAAGAGCAGTATTATTAAGAGATGACCTTGGCCTATGATTAAGCTTGGATTGAAACAAAAATCAACATTGGTGACATTCCAGCTCTCCAATCTGAGATCCAGCTATTTTTTCTAGCTCTAAATTATCTTGGGACGTGTGCAGTTTTGATTTGTAGTTAGGCATGAATACATTGTGTGCAACTCCTGTTTACTGAGGCCAGTTTGTATGTGAAGCAGCTGCATTCTCTACCCAATTACATGATTTCATAGATCTCTGAAAATTGGTTCTATTCACAGTCAGTGATAGAAAGGCTCAACACAATCATTTCTTTTCAATTGACAGTGGCAAGGTTGATGACAACATGATCATTGTGCTGTAATGATAAGACCACCAAGGCATTTGTACTTTTCATCAAGGCATTTCAGAGAGTAGATACAATTTAATTCACTACACTGTCAGCAATGCTCACATTTGTCTGATACCATTATGCTGCCCGTCTCCACAGTTATAATCACTGTCCTAAGAGAAATAGTGATAAATGATCTCCAGCAGTCAGAGAAACTCTCAATTAAGCCTGCCACTTTCGATGTGTCAGATTGTCTTATGCACTTGTACAATTTCAGTTTCAATCCTGTTTATTTACAATGCCTACCAGTAATTATGCTTAACGTGCCATTAACTGAGAAGGATGCCCTGCCAAGAAGACTGCCAGAAACTGTGAAGGTTTCAGGGGGAGTTGCTGGAAGTCAGCACCATCAGAGGCTTTTAGGCTCTGATGGGATGCAGTGGTCGTGATTATAATGCAAGTATCAAGCTCATCAAATCATAATTAGATGCCACTCAAATGTGCCACTTGTAATAACAGTGTTGATTTGTGTTTTCTCTGTGACAGCATCTGTTAATTAGTTAAGTGGATTCAGTGGCCCATTCCTGCTGCAGTTTGTGATTACCTCCAAACATGCTAAGATTACAGATGTCTTCTAGTCCCTTCTTGCTGTGGAAAGCTTTCCCCCTTATACTTTGAATTGAAACTCATAAAATTATTTCTAAAAGATAATTTCTTACTGTAATTTGAATGTTTTCTCTAAGTGATAATAGGTAATTGTTTTTTTGTTTGCAGTTTCGCAAATGGTGATTAATGAAGTCGATGTAATTCAGAGTCATCTTGATATTGAGAAAAGTTGCCGTGAAACTGCAGAAGTACTTGCTTCAAAGGTATATCATATATCCAACTATATTCCAGAATTATAAACATGAGAATTTTCTATCTCTCTTTAATTCTTCATCATCTCAAAACCAATTTTAAGCCAAGTGCCATTTTATTTATTTATTTAGAGATCCAGTGCTCTAAGTAAATAAATACTGGCACTTTAAGCCACGGTACCAGTACCCCAACAATCCCCGACTTAACCCGAGCTTAATCCCGGGACAATTTATAATGACCAATTAACCTTTTACCTGCTACATTTTGGAGCTATGGGAGGAAATGGGAGAAAACCCACACATTCCATGGGGAGGACATGCAAACTCCTTACAGAGAATGTCAGGATTAAACGCTGTTATCCTGTGATGTAATAGTATTGCACTAACTGCTATGCTATGTAACTGCATCTTAGCCCTTCACCGATAGTTTAAAATTTAGTGAAAAGCTTTGCAATATACAGTAGACCATAAGACATAGGAACAGAATTAAGCCATTCAACCCTTCCAGTTTCTCCTCCATTCCATCATAGCACAACTTATTATCCCTCTCAACCCCATTCTCCTGGTTTCTCCCCATAAATTTTGATGCCCTTACTGATCAAGAACCTTTACTTTAAATATACCCAATGATTTGGCCTCTGCTGACCATCTGTGACATCTGTGGATTCTAGGACAAGAGGGCACGACTTCAGGATTGAAGGACATCCTTTTAGAACTGAGATGCAGAGAAATTACTTCAGTCAGAGAGTGGTAAATCTGTGGAATTTGTTGCCACTGTGGAGTGGCTGTGGAGGCCAAGTCATTGGGTATATTTAAGGCAGAGATAGATAGGTTCATAATTAGTCAGGGCATCAAAGGGTATGGGGAGAAGGCAGGGGAGTGGGGATGACTGGAATAATTGAATGGTGGAGTAGACTTGATGGGCTGAATGGCCTACCTCTGCTCCTAAAGCTTATGGTCTTATGAATTCCACAGATTCACCATTCTTTCGCTAAAGGAATTACTCCTCAGCTTGTTCTAAGGGGACATCCTTCTATTCTGAGGCTGTGTACTCTGATCATAGACTCTCCCACTATAGGAAACATTCTCTTAATATTCTCTATCTCATCATTATCATCACCATTATATGTGTGTCATATGACATGGGCAATCACTGTCTTATGATTGTTCTTGGCAAATTTTCCTACAGAACTGGTTTGCCACCTTCTGGGCAGTGTCTTTACAAGATGGGTGACCTCAGCCATTATCAATATACTTCAGAGATTGTCTGCCTGACATCAGTGGAGATTGTCAACCTGATCATATCAGCTGCTCATACGATCATCCACCACCTGCTCCCATGGCTTCACGTGACCCTGATCAGGGGCTATGCAGGTCCTACACCAACCATCCACCACCTGCTCCTGATTCGGTAATGGGAGAGGGCGGAGCAGTTGCTACACCTTACCCAAGGGTAACCTGCAAACCAGCGGAGGGAAGGAGCTCCTTGGTAGTGATGTATTTCCACCCACCGCCCAACCAGTCCTGGTAAACCTGGTATCTTCCCGCAGTTGGAAACTATCGAATTCCTATGACATTTTCAGATAAACCATGTGCTTCACCATATTTCGGAAATGATTTCCAAACTACCCAGCAACCGACAATGAAGTTGTGGATCTTACCTCAGAGCTCACATCATAGCAAAGGACCTTTGAGAACCTAATGGGCTTCTCCTAGCTTTTGCTGACAACAACTCAAGAAAAATAGTGTTTCTAAATAGTAAGAGCCAAGTCTTACTAGTCTTACAAAATAGTAAGAGCCGAGCGCCTAGGCAAAGGATTGGAAAGATGGAAAAATAACAGTCTGAAAAACTTGAAGAATAAAATTATCTTCAAAATGGAGAACAGAAAGCTGTAGACTTAGTAAAGTAAGAAAAAGGATCACTTGATAAGCACAAGCCAAGTGTTTAAGTCATTTTATTCTTATAATTGTTGCAGCAAGTGATTGATGATACAATGGAAGCATTTCCTGAAAGTTCAATTGATTCTTTTCTGCGGTACACATGTCAAATATCATAATGTGCGAGCTGAAAACTCATTAGTTCCAGGAGAAAGACATTTCACTGATCCTGTGAAACCTCTGAAAGTTAGGCTCACATAAAAATCTGAGGTAGAAATTTAATAATTTTTCACATTTTATAAATTAATAGAGTCAAAAAAATAAAAAGCTGGATAAAACCATGCTAAAATATAATGTTCATTATCCAACTTAATTAATGCAGTATTATATGTGCACTTTGAAATTAGAGGCTTCAATTTAAATAACTTGACTTTCATGTTAGGAGTGTTAATTAAAGAGAACGCCATATTGTTTCAATAAACAATCTGCTGGAGGAGATCAACAGGTTGAGCAGAATCAGTGACAGGAAAGGGGTTCATCCTTTGAATTGCTTTTTGTTCCAAATTCCAGCATCTGCACAATCTTGTGTTGCTGCATTTTTCAAGCTAGTTTTGGGAAATGAGTGAATGAATCAACTTAGAAACCCTTTTCAACATTAATGTGCTTTGTTGACCATTATCATAAAATTCCATTTCTTCTATCTGTTTCCAGAAGGAAAGGAAAACTAGAGTGTGTTAGAGATCAGAGGGCCTGTACTTGCTGGAGTTTAGAAGAATTAGGGAGGATCTCATTGAAACCTATCAAATATTGAAAGGCCTAGATAGAGTGGGTCTTTACCAAAGGAGGTATAAGGGGCTCTTTCCCTTTGCTAGCCTGCAGGTCACCTTCGGTCAAGATGTAGTACCTGCATAGTCCCATGATCAGGGACACATGAAGCCGTGGGAGCAGGTGGTGGTTGGTTGTACGAGCAGCTGGTCATGCGACCATGATTGCCAATGTTATATGAATGACAAATAACAAATGGATAGGACAGGGAAGGTGGTACTGCCTTTACTGACCATTAGTGTAGAGTGTGTATTTGATGGCAGTGGTCTGAGGAACGGATGAAAGTTTAGCTTAATCTTTATTTATTTTAGCTATTCATCTTTCCCAAGCTGTGTGATGTCATTTCAAGCTGAATGTTTTTGTAAAACATTTTTGCTACCTCCCCTCTCTCCACCCCCCTCTGCCACCCCGCTCCCTCCGCTGTATGAATGACTGTTTCCATCTCTGCTACTCTTTCTGATTCTGACTTCATCATAATTGATACTGAACCCTCACCTATCTCTTTAGTATGTTTAGATCTAATTATCCCAATCCCCTTCCAGGTAGTCTCCCTTTTTTCTGCCATCATCAAAGACCCTCACCACCCAGGCCATGCTCTTTTCTCACTGCTGCCATCAGCTAGAAGGTACAGGAGTCTCAGGACTCACACCACCAGATTCAGGAACAGTTACTATCCCTCAACCATCAGACTCTTGAACAAATGAGGATAACTACAATCATCTACTGAGTTGTTCCCACAGCCAATGATCTCACTTTAAGGATTCTTTTATCTTGTTATTTCATGCTCATTTATTTATGCTATTTATTTATATTTACATTTGCACAGTTTGTTGTCTTCTATGTTCTACTTGATCTTTCATTGATCCTGTTAATAGTTACTGTTCTATAACATTCCTGAGTGTGCCTGCAGGAAAAAGAACCTCAAGGTTGTATATGGTGACACATATGTTCTCTGATAATAAAAATTACTTTGAACTTTCAACTTTGAAATTGACTCCACTCATGCTGGCAACTTGTTCCACACACTTGCCACCATCTGAGTGAATTTCCCCAAAGCTGGTGATACTGTACCTTGGTAAGCTTCTTGCCAAAATATATTCATGTCCTTGGACTTCAAACTGCATATCGGCCTCCTCTGCAACTTCTTCTAACACCCGAACTTGATGGCCTCTTGGGACTCCAAGTAGGGAGCTCTACTCCTGTCCACTTCACTCAGAACTAAGTCATACAGAGCTGTGTCTGAAAAGCAGGGCACCCACACTCTTGAGTGACCTTTGGAGTGGCTTCCAATTTGTGGCCAAAGCTTTTGCAATGACTTCACCAGTGTTTATAAGAAATGCATCCCTGCTTTAGATGCACGTGTATTTTTAATCAATGGCAACTTGCCGCAGTGGTCTTAGCCGCTCAGAGTTGGACAACTTAGTGATGGGAAAAGTGTTAAACAAACACATTCTCATGCCCTTTGATAATGTGCCAGATGCATGAATTTCAAAATTCAAAGTAAATTTATTATCACAGTGCCTCCATGTTTCCATATACTACCCCGAGATTCATGTTATTGTGATCATTCACAAAATCACAATCACAATCTTCATCAGCACAAGAGCACTGCAGGGATGTGTGCTTAGTCCCCTGCTCTACTCACTTTACACTTATGACTGTGTGGCTAAGCACAACTCCAACACCAGATACGAGTTTGCTGATGACACTACTGTTGTGGACTGTATCAAAGGTGGTGATGAATCAGCATACAGGAGGGAAATTGAAAACTTGGCTAGGTGATGTAATAAGAGCAACCTCTCACTCACTGCCGATAAGATCAAGGAAGTGATTGTAGAGCTCAGGAGAGGGAAACCAGAGGTCCATGAGCCAGTAATCATTGGAGGACCAGAGAAGGGGAGGACCAGAGATGGAGAGGCTCAGCAACTTTGAATTTCTGGGCATAACTATCTCAGAGGACCTGTCCTGGACACATCATATAAATATTATTGCAAAGACAGTACCTGTACTTTCTCAGAAATCTACGGAGGTTCGGCACGTCAGTGAAAACCTTGGCAAACTTCAAGACGTATAGCGGAAAGTGTGCTGACTGGCTGCATTATGGCCTGTATGGGTACACCAATGCCTTTGCATGGAAAATCCTACAAAAGGTAGTGGATTTGGCCCAGTACATCACAGATAAAGCCCTCCCACCATCGAGCATGTCTACATGAAACATTGCCGTAGGAAAGCAGCATCAATCATCAAAGATTTTCACCAACCAGGCCATGCTCTTTTCTCACTGCTGCCATCAGGAAGAAGGTACAGGTGCCTCAGGACTCACACCACCAGGTTCAAGAATAGTTATTACCCCTCGACCATCAGGTTCTTGAACAAAAGGGGATTGCTACACTCATTTAAGGACTTGGTTATATTGTTATTTCATGCTCGTTATTTTTTGATATTTATTTCTATCTGGATTTGCAGTTTGTTTACAGTTAACAGTTTCTGATTGTTAAAGTTTACAGTTATTGTTCTATAGATTTGTGAAGAATGCCACAGAAAAGGAACCTCAGGGATGTATGTAGTGACATGTATGTACTTTGATAATAAATTTTACTTTGAACTTTAAATAGAAAGAAACACAATAAAATCAATGAAAAACTGCAGACAACAAAGATGGACAAACAGCCATTATGCAAAAGACCACAAATTGGGCAAATACAAGCAAAAAGATAAACTAATAATAAGAAGCAGTAAATATTAAGAACACAAGTTGTAGAGTCCTTAAAAGTGAGTCCATGGACTGTGGAATCTGTTCAGCGTTGGAGTGTGTAAATGTTATCCACTTTGGTTCAAGAGCCTGATGGCTGAGGGTTTTGTGAATCACATCGCAAATCCAGAACATTTTCTTCAGTTTTATTCAGTCTATCCACAAATGTTAATGTTAAACAAAATATTATTTTAATGGACCTTTTTTATTGAATGCAAAATATCTGCTCGAAAAGAAGAGACAAGATAGACCTCCTTGACAACACACACAAAATGCTGGTGGAACACAACAGGCCAGGCAGCATCTATAAGGAGAAGCACTGTTGACGTTTCGGGCCGAGACCCTTCGTCAGGACTAGTCAGGACTAGTGCTTCTCCTTATAGATGCTGCCTGGCCTGCTGCGTTCCACCAGCATTTTGGGTATGTTGTTCTTTGAATTTCCAGCATCTGCAGATTTTCTCCTGTTTGCTCTTTAGACATCCTAGAAGTTGGCTACCTGAATTTATTTTTCTAGTTTAAATTCCAATTGCACTTTTCCAATGGAAATGATTCTGTAAGTTGTATAATTTAAAAGATGATACATTCTGGCACAAGTTATATCAACTTCACTGCATAACTGCATTTCCCAGGATTTTGATTAGAAAATCAAATTTGACACACAAAACATTGAATATAAATAGCTGCATCAGTAACATTGATTTTTACAGTATAAATTGTAAACAAGATATTGTAGCTATGACTTCAAATGAGGATCTGTGCTCCCAATTTCTGATTAATTTATAGAAGACTATAATTTTATATAGGTGGTTTATCAGAGATGCACCAGTTTTTGAGTGATTTATATATGTCGTTGATTACGTGTCAATGCACTCTGGCTTTCTCATCAGAAAATGGATTGGAACAATACCATGGGCACATTTTATTTATAATATATGCTATTTCCAAGCTCTTTTACTCCAAGATATTGCTGAAATCACATCTTCAGGGGTTAGATATGAAGGCATTAGGTGCACCTTTTCCCAAGGAGCTAATTCTGCATTTTGATTGTAATAACATATCTCAACTTAATAACTTGTCCTCTCAATATAATTATTTGGAATTAATTCTGAGGCTTTCAAGGAAGAGGACAGAAGCTATAGGCTTATTATCCTCCTGTGAAATGATGTTTTTTAAAGAATTTTATTGATTTAGAAAGTGAAATGTCAGCATACAGACTTAACGCCTAAATAACTGCAACTTTAAACAGATACCATATTGTATAAATTCAGTTTGTGAAGCACCGATGTTGATTGATCTGTTTGAGAATCAGAATGTTACTGTAACCTATTTGCATCTAAAGGGAATTTACAGGACATCTATTGGCAAAAAGATGTGGCCAATATTAAAGCTTGAGTTGTGGATCATCAGTAAGATGTATCACAGTAACTTGACAAGGAATTCTTTTTATAGTACCTTTCAAAAGGCAATGGCTATAGACTTATGTAAACTCTAATGATCTATCCCAGTCATATACTTGAATGATTTGGAAAAATATTGTCATTGATCCAAAGTTTTAGAACACACCACCTAACAGCACTGTCCAATACTTTCACACACATAAGTCAGGCATTCAGGAAAAGAGTTAATCGCAACCTTCATAATAATGAAGAACATTTATTTCCATCAATTCATTTACTGAATCAAAAAATAGTCTAACTTCTTCCCCATTCTATTACAGTCCTGATGAATGGTCTTGGTCCAAAATGTTTATCCCTCTCCAAAGATGCTGCCTGACCTACTGAGTTCCTCCAGCATTTTGTATGTGTCATTCTGAATAATAAAAAGAGTTCAATTTTGAAGAATTATTGTTTGAAATGATGCTGACTTTGGAGCTTCAACTGTATTACTGAAAATTAGATATTAGAATAGAACAGAACATTATTGTTGTTGCTCAAGTCAATGAGATTGCAGTGCTATTCAGATACTTACAATGCATGTGGTATGGCTTAATTTAAAAAAATCCCATATTTACATGCAACAATTCACTTTGATAGTCCATAGTACTGAAAGGCCATTGGCAAGCTGGGGTATAGCATTATTTAGCTGCACAATAGCTCTCAGAAAAAAATTGTATTATTAGATTAGAAAATTAGATAAATTAGGTATGCTCACCATAAACTCCTTTAACATGAGTCATTTCAGAATTTGTTTACAACATGAACTCAATATTATTGCATTTCTTAATTTTTTTCCAATTAATATGTGACAGCTGAATGAAACTTGTGAATATTTCTCAGACCTTAATATTGTCAAAATTATACTCCAATTTTTACATTAAATGAAACTGTCACAAATCTTCAGTTCATGTATTTTCTTTCAAGTTTAGCGAAGGGAATTGGAGATCACAGCCAGGGTCAGTATTTTACATCTATTTCCATTGCTAAAGAGAGATAGTGATGATCTGCCTTTTAGAATCACATTGGTCCTTGTGTTGGAAGTACTTACATGGTACCGTTTGCAAAAGAGTTTGGGATTTCAAACCAGAGGTGGTTGAGGAACCATAGTAAACTTCCGTAAGGTGCGGTCTTCCTTTTACATTTTCCACTTGACATTCCAGGCTGTATGTTTGGAAGGTTAATTGCTGTCAGCTGTATGTGCTGTAGCTGCAGCATTTAGAAAGAAGGAATAGTTCAGCCTGTGGATTGTGCCCACAATTAATGTGGTGGTTTTTTTGTTGGGTGATATTAAACTACCTTTGTATAGTTCTGAGATGAGGTCATCTAGAATAGTGGAAAATTGTGCATCTGATTCCAGGCAAGTAGTTAACATGTGGCAGGAATTCTCTGCAGAATTAGGAAATGAACCACTTACTGAAAAATACCCTTTGACCTGTTCTCAGAGCAACGTTACTTACAATTCAATTAAACTTCTGTTCAATCTTGACCCCCTCCACCCCACCTATCACCAGGATACTGATGGTGAGGAATTTGATGACAATAACACTATTGAATGTCAAGGTGACAGCATTAGAATCTCAAGCAAGGGATGATACTTGACACTTATATGGTGCAAATGTTATTTTTCTCTTGTTATTGAGGTCTGCATGCAGTCTGTCTTCTTTATTAATTGAGGTATTGCAAATTGAATTAAATTGGGTGCAATCATTAGTGAACAAATCATTTCCTGACTTCATGATTAAGTCCATTGTTGAAGCAGTTAAATATGGCTCAGCCCAAGAGAGGATCTTCTAGAGCAAAATTCAATGGCTAATATAAGAGGCTTCAAATGATCACAACCATTTTTCTTTGAAGGAGATTGCACTTCAGATAGTGGAAGATTTTCTCTTGGTTCCCATGATATCGGTTTTACCAGGCCACCTCAATCCTACCCACAGTCAAATTCTGCCTTGCTGACAAAGCTAGTAGTCCTTGTTTCTCCTTTGGAATTCAGCTCTTTGCCCATATAATAGGACTATAACACATAGGATCAGAATTAGGACATTCTGCCCATTGAGACTGTTCCACTATTATATCATGGTTGATTTATTGTGCTTCTCAACTTTATTCTCCTGCCTTCTCTCCATAACCTTGACTAATTAAGAAACTATTAACCTCTACTTTAGATGTACGCATTGACTTGGCCTCTACAGTCATCTGCAGTAATGAATTTTACAGATTCACCACCCTCTGTCTAAAGAAATACCCCCACACCTCTGTTCTAAAGAGACATCCTTGTATTCTGAGGCTCTGCCATCTGGTCCTAGACTCCCCCACTATAGGAAACATCCTCTTCACATCTGCTCTATCTAGGCCTTTCAATATTTGATAGGTTTCAATGACATCTCCTCCCACCCATCCCCAACTTCGCATTTTCTAAACTCCAAAAGCAGAATGATGAGTTTGGATCAATGGTCCTTGCAGACTGTTAGAGACATGGAGTCATAGAAAAGTACAGCACAGAAACAGACCCTTCAGCTCATCTAGTCCATGCTGAACCATTTAAATTGCCCATCAACCTCCACCGGGGCTGTAGCCCTCCAAACCCCTACTATCCATGCATCTGTTCAGAATTCTCTTAAACATTGAAATTGAGCTCACATGCACCAGTTCCACTGGCAGTTCACTCCACGTTCTCAGAACCCTCAAAATGAAGATGTTCCCCCTCATGTTCCCCTTTAATTTTTCTCCTTTCACCCTTAACATATGACCTCTAGTTGTCGTCTCACCCATCCTTAGTGGAAAACACCTGCTTGAATTTACCCTCTATACCCCTCATAATTTGATTTAAAAAAAAAGTATTTGGAGAGACGCAGGTCAATGCAGGAAGTTAACAAGATTTGTTTATTAATGATGATTTCTGAGGAACTTGACTGAAGTGTTTGAAGTAAAAGGCAGGACACTGAAGGTAATGCAGTTAATGGGAACTGCATGGATTTTATAGACAAGCTTGGCAAATTTCCACATTGTGGATTCATCAGAAAAGCAAAGACCATTTCTATCTATGAAAAAGTGACATGTGGGATTAAAAGTTTGATTAAAGTCAAATAGAAAGTAAAGGGTAACAGTAAATGAAAATATAAGTGATCTGAAGGATAATGTCCAATGGGCATTGAGCAGGGAACATTACCAGGTCCTTTGTTGTCATGACTTGCTCCTAAATGTAAATGCTTTCTTGAGGTTGGAGAGACTTCCAGCATTTTGATCGTGAGTTGCATATATTCCTCTCTGATGTACCTTTAGAAAATTCCTTATTCTCAATGGCACCTTCCTTTTTTATTACGTGTTTTAAAAACTATTTTGCAAGTTTTGTGTGTGACATAGAAGTCACAGATAAAGCCCTTTGCCTCCTTGACATTTAGAGAGTTGTGTCCCACCCTTGTTCATCCCATCATTCTTTAGTATAAATCAGGAGTTCCCAACCCGGGTTCAATGGACCCCGTAGTTAATGGTAGGGGTCCATGCATAAATGAACTGCAATGAATGTACATGTCTTGTTGGTATCTTTGGACGGGTTTACTGCTAGTATTTCACAGGCTCGAAAATCATTTACTTCATAAATGCTCTAATTTTGCTAATCAGTCTTCATCGTTCTTCCTATTTTTCCAGCTATTTCTCCTCTTCTCAGTCTGGATAGACAAAGGAGAGTCTGTTGATGTTGTTTATTTGAATTTTCTAAAAAGTTTTGACAAGGTATGGCACATAACAGCCCATGATAGTACAAGAAAGATATTAGCATGGATGGAAGATTGGCAGGAGGCCAAGTGTTGGAATAAAGGAGGCTATTCTGTTTTGCTGCCAGTGACAAGTGGTGAGCCACAGGGATCAGTATTGGTACTTCTTTTAACGTTGTATGTCAACAATTTAGATAACAAAATTGATGGCTTAGTGGCCAAATTTGCAGGTGATACAAAGATAGCTGGAGGGGCTGGTAGTGTTGAGGAAGCAGGTAGTCTGCAGAAGGACTTGGGCACATTGGGAAAATGGGCAAGGTGGCAGATGGAATATAGTGTAGGCAAGTGTATGGTTATGCCCTATGGTAGAAGATTATTTCTAAATGGGAAGAAAATTTAAAAATCAAAAGTGTAAGGAAACTTGGGAAGACCTTGTGCAGGATTCCCTAAAGGTTAGCTTTCAGCTGGAATCAGTGGTAGGAAGATATATGCAATGTTGGCATACAATTCATGAGGAACAGAATATAAGACCAAAGCTGTGATGTTGGTTAGACTGCATTTGAAGTGTTAAGAGTTTGTTTTGGGCCTCTTATCTAAGATAATGTGCTGGTATTGGAGAGGGTCCAGAGAAGGTTCATGAGAATGATCCTGTGAATAAAAGGATTAATGTATGCGGAGCGTTTAATGGCTCTGGACCAGTACTCGCTGGAATTTAGAGGAATGAAACATATTGAATATTAAAAGGCCTAGAGAGAATGGATGTAGAGAGGATGTTTCCGATAATGAATGAGTCTAGTCGTAGAGGGCACAGCCTCAGAATGCAGGGACGTACTTTTACAAGAGAGATGAGGAGGAATTTTAAATCAAGTCAAGTCATCACTTTTTTTGTCATTCCAACCATAACTGCTGGTACAGTACACAGTAAAAATGAGACAATGTTTTTCAGGACCACAGTGATACATGACACAGTACAAAAACTAGACTGAACTACGTAAAAAACAACACAGAGAAAAAGAACACAACTACACTAAAGTACAGACCTACCCAGGACTGCATAAAGTGCACAAAACAGTGCAGGCATTACAATAAATAATAAACAGGACAATAGGGCAAGGTGTCAGTCCAGGCTCTGGGTATTGAGGAGTCTGATAGTTTGGGGGAAGGAACTGTTACACAGTCTGGTTGTGAGAGCCCGAATGCTTCGGTGCCTTTTCCCAGACGGCAGGAGGGAGAAGAGTTTGTATGAGGGGTGCATGAGGTCCTTCATAATGCTGTTTGCTTTGCAGATGCAGCATCTAGTGTAAATGTTCGTGATGGCAGGAAGAGAGACCGCGATGATCTTCTCAGCTGACCTCACTATCCGCTGCAGGGTCTTAAGACCCAAGATGGTGCAATTTCCAAACAAGGCAGTGATGCAGCTGCTCAGGATACTCTCAGTACAACCTCTGTAGAATGTGATGAGGGTGTGGGGGTGGGAGATGGACTTTCCTCAGCCTTTGCAGAAAGTAGAGATGCTGCTGGGCTTTCTTTGCTATGGAGCTGGTGTTGAGGGACCAGATGAGATTCTCCGCCAGGTGAACACCAAGAAATTTGGTGCTCTTAATTATCTCTACTGAGGAGCCGTCGATGTTCAGCGGGGAGTGGTCACTCTGTGCCCTCCTGAAGCCAACAGCCATAACAACCATCCCTTTTGTTTTATTCACATTCAGAGACAGGTTGTTGGCTCTGCACCAGTCCGTTAGCCACTGCACCTCCTCTCTGTAAGCTGACTCGTCGTTCTTGCTGATGAGACCCACCACGGTCGTGTCATCGGCAAGCTTGATGGTGTGGTTCAAGCTGTGTGTTGCAGCACAGTCGTGGGTCAGCAGAGTGAACAGCAGTGGACTGAGCACGCAGCCATGGAGAAGCCCCTGTGCTCAGTGTGATGGTGTTGGAGATGCTGCTCCCAATCTGGACTGACTGAGGTCTCCCAGTCAGGAAGTCTAGGATCCAGTTGCAGAGGGAGGTGTTCAGACCCAATAGGCTCAGCTTTCCAATCAGTTTCTGAGGGATGATTGTGTTAAATGCTGAACTGAAGTCTATGAACAGCATCGGAACGCATGAGTCTTTTTTGTCCAGGTGGGTTAGGGCCAGGTGGAGAGTGATGGCACTGGCGTCATCTGTTGAGTGGTTGGGACGGTACACAAACTGCAGGGGGTCCAGTGAGGGAGGCAGCAGGGAGTTGATATGCCTCATGTCGAGCCTCTCGAAACACTTCATGATGATGGATGTGAGTGCAACGGGATGATAGTCATTTTGGCAGGACATTGAAGACTTCTTTGGCACAGGGGTAATGGTGGCGGCCTTGAAGCACGTTGGAATGGTGGCGCTGCTCAGGGAGATGTTGAAGATGTCCGTGAGAACATCTGCTAGCTGGTCTGCACATCCTCTGAGCACTCTACCAGGAATGTTGTCTGGTCCAGCAGCCTTCTGTGGGTTGACCCTACACAGGGTTTTCTCACCTCAGCCACGGTGAGACACAGCACCTGGTTAGTTGTAGGAGGGGTGGACTTCCTCGCCGCCATGTCATTTTCCTCCTCAAAGCAAGACATCGTTTTCTTTAGCAAGATGTGGTGAATCTGTGGAATTCATTGTTACAGACAGTTCTGGAGGCCTCATTAAGTATATTTAAAGTAGCAATTGATAGGTTCATTAGTCAGGGCATCAAAGGTTACGGAATGAAGGCAAGAGAATGGGGCTGAGAGGAATGGAATGGGGCTCAGTCATGGTGGACTCAATGGGCTGAATGGCCTAATTCTTATCCTATGTCTTATTTACTTCTCTGTATTGAAGTGTACTATTATCAAAATCTTTGGGAATATTGATATTTATATTTTTAAGTGTAGAGTGCTTGATTCACAATAGATAGAAAAGAAACACATCACTTTTTAGACCTGATTGAATGTTAGGAATTGTGAATGTTCTTGTGTTCTAATGTAATGAATTATTTTAGTTATAGCTCACATACAATTAATTGTAGGGTAAACACACCACCAATCAGGCCATGCTATCCTCTCACAGCTGCCATTGGGAAGGAGGAACAGAAGCCTCAGGTCCCACACCAACAGATTCAGGAACAGTCATTACCCTCAACCATCCTGCTCCTGAACCAGTGAGGATAACCTCAACTCTGAACTGATTCCATCGGGAAGGAGGTACAGGAGCCTCAGGTCCCACTTCACCAGGTTCAGGAACAGTCATTACCCTTATCCATCAGGCTGATGAACCACAGGGTATAAGTGCACTCAATTTCACTCTCCCCATCATTGAACTGTTCCTCTAACTATGGACTTACTTTCAAAGACTCTTCATCTCGTGTTCTCAATATTTATTGCCTTTTAAATTTTCTTTTGTACTTGCACAGTTCGTTGTTTTCACACGTTGGTTGTTTGTCCATCCCATTGGGTAGGGTCTTTCACTGATTTTATTGTGCTTCGTATGCCTGCAAGAAAACAAATCTCATAATTGTATATGGTGACATATGTGTACTTCAATAATAAATTTACTTTGAACTTGAACTTCATCTGTCCATGTGTTTGTTTATTTATTGTTTTGTTGTTTTTGCACATTGTCATCTTTCTGTGTAGCTTTTCATTGATTCTATTGTGAATGCCTGCAAGCATATGAATCTCAGGGTAGTATATGGTGATATATATTTCAGGTACTTTGATAATAAATTTACTTTGAAATTTGACATCATCTCTAATATCCACCCCTAACCTGGCCACATGTTACCCTACCTCAAGCTGCTGCTGCATATCTTCACTGGTGTCTCAGTGCTTAGGGAAGCAGCTATAGAAATAAGAGTATATAAACCACCTCACCTCTTTTACTTCTTCTTGTCTTTACCAGCTGCTGCGCAGAACTGGCTCCGTGGCCGTGGGCTCAGCAGATCATGTTCTGTGCGTTATTTGTTTACTTGTTTATTCTTTACTCAGAGAGTGATAGCTGTGTGGAATGAGCTTCCTGTAGAAGTAGTAGAGGCCAGTTCAGTTGTGTCATTTAAGGTAAAATTGGATAGGTATATGGACAGGGAAGGAGTGGAGGGTTATGGGCTGAGTGCGGGTAGGTGGGACTAGGTGAGATTAAGAGTTCGGCACGGACTAGGAGGGCTGAGATAGCCTGTTTCCGTGCTGTGATTGTTATATGGTTTGTACGATTTTTCACTCATTGGGTGTTTGTTGGTCTTTGCTGTTTTCATGGATTCTATTGTGTTTCTTTGTTCTGTGGCTGCCTGCAAGATTGTGAATCTTAAGGTTGTATATGGTATACATACATTGATAATAATACTTTTAACTTTCTTTCTTTCTATAAATTATAGACCTTAAAAAAAGTGCATGTTTCTCCATATGCTCCATAACTTTGTAGCACATCATTGTCAACAATTGAAGTAACACAAATGTCATGTAATTTTTTAACTTACTTGTGCAACAACTCTTGAAATATGATAGCAATACATGATCTGAACGTCGACCCTTTCAAAGTTGAATTCTCTCTTTGTTCAGAAAACTCCTCCAGGAGGAAACAATTGCTTTGAAGATCCATATTTAGTGAGAATCTGCTTACCTTTGCTGAATTTCTCATTTGTAGCTGGACAAAGACAATAAAGCCCTTAAACAAATCAGTATGCACTACATGGAGAAGTTGGGAGCTGATGCTCTTCCTGCTGAACTTTCTTTGGGAGAAGATTCAGCAAATGATGCAACAAATAAGCAAGTAAACAACAATGTCATATGTTCTTCAATAGAATGCCAAAATCAAATGCAAGGTGAGTTAGTGTGAAGGGAAGTATGTTTTTTCGAAGTCATTGGGGAAATTCTAAAATCACCAGGCTTTTACTTGAAATTAAAAAAATGACGAAGCAGATGGATGCCAGAGTAGTGTAGCAGTTAGCATGTTGCTATTATAGCTCAGAGCTTTGGAGTTCAGAGTTCATTTCCATTGCCTTCTATAAGAAAGTTTCTACATTTCTTCCCCTGTGCTCATGGGTTTTCTCTGGGGGGGGTCTGGTTTTCTCCCACAATATGAGATGCACTGGTTAGTAGGTTAATAGGCCATGGTCAATTGTCCTGTGATGGGTAGCTGGGCAGTGTGGCCTGGTGAGTCAGAAGGGCCTGTACTGCACTGTATCTCTAAAACAAAGTTGTAGCATTGGTCTTATTCTTGCAAAATATTTGATCTATGATTATATTTTAAGAGGGACCTTTTTAGATTATTTAAATAAAATGAAAGTTGGGCTTCATCGTGTAAGTTTATTTACACATAGGCTCCTCATTTCCTGTTTTTAGCTGACAAATATTTAAGTTTCTGAAAAGACCTATAAGGTATATCTTAAGTAATTTTTAATTGTTGCTAAATTTTGCCTTGTTATTGACAAAGCTGATTTAGAATGTGGGGAGTCTGCTGCACAGAGCACTTCTGGCCATTTTCTGTAACTGGTCTGCAGGCTTTTAAACCTGTTTGTTTCCAGTTAAGTGGTAACATCCACCATTTTTTGTCTGAGAAAATGACTAGTAAAGGAATAACTTAATTAAGCGAGTTAGTGAGTAGCAACCTATTCTGAACAGTTTGCATAGAATTATAATTGTATTTGAACATTTTTAAGGCTAACCTAGTCTTGAATAATGCTAAACATTGATCTGTTCCTCTGTTCTGGGATTCTTCATCGTGGCAGTTATAAAAGTTCATCAAAACTTATAAAATAGAAGTATGACTTATGTAAATTAAAATTTGTCTGTATTTTAGATCTTCGAAAAAATCTTGCATCAATACTGGAAGAGAAGAAGCAGTTGTCTTTTCAGCTGGAGAACCTAAAAGACTTGGCTGATAAAGTGAGCAACAAAAACAAAAGAAAAAATCGTACTGAAATGATGTGTTGTGTTTGAATTAATTATGAGTACAGTTTGAGCTGAGTGGTATTAACCTTAACTCGATGGCAACCTGAAGGTCATAGTTCAAACCATACTCCAGAGAATAGAGCTGACAATTGTGTGTAATAGTTATCACATATTCCTTTCACAGGTGGATATAAACGTGCCTGCTATAACTTTCCCGATATTCTGAGCAACATTTCTTTGTCAAACATCCTAATCCAAACACTACACTTCAGTGGATCTCAACTGTGTCAAGAAATGAAGAAGAGGTCTGATCCAAATGCAGAGCAGTGGAGATGATTTAGCTGTAAGCGATCTCTTTAATAATAAACTGCAAAACAAGCTGCGAGGGGGCCACAAAACAAGAGAGAACAGATACCTAACACAACAAGGCAACAAGATAACTGAAGCCTAGGAGCAACTGGCTGAGACCAGCTGGTTGGATGAGTGAACAAGAACTGTTATGAGAGTTGGGTTTAAATAGGCTGCAGGTGATGAGTTGGAAATGAATGGGAGATGACTCCTTTTAGCTGAGTGGAGACTGGAAGGTGCCTGCATGTGTAGGCCTGACAAACTTATTTGGAACTTGCAAACAGTAGTGACTGTTTGCTTTATGTCTCCTCATGCAAGATACTCTCAATCCTCAGAAGGAATCTGGTGCATATTTCTTGCACCCTCTCTAGCGTAAGTATGTCCTTCTGTAGATATGGAAACCAGATCTGTACACAATTTTCCTGTATGATCTCACCAGCACCATCTAAATAACTGCTAGATTGTATTTCAATAAGACTAACCTATGTTTTATCTTCCTAGTTGTTTGCTAAATCTGAGCATTAACTTTCAGCAATTTGTGTTGCAGGGACATTCAGGGCTCTGTGAACATCAATATCTTTCAAGCTATCTCTACTTAAAAAAAGAATGCAGCTTATATTTTCAATAATGCACCTTATATTTTCAAAGTGATATCCTCACATCTTTCCATATTATTTCCCATCTGCTTTGCTCTTATCCATTCACTCAGCATGGTTACATCCTCCAAAATCTCCCTGCATCCTCACAGCACACACTGCCATTCGTCTTTGTGCTCTCAGCAACCTTGAACTTATTATCCAAATCATATTGACATGGATTGGGAGCAGCTGGGGATTTGGCATTGATCCCCATAATATTACATTGATGACAATCTCCCAACCCAAGAATCAACACTTTTAACCAACAATTGTATTAATTATGACAAGCACATTAAATTCCTGATCTTTTCTGTGCTCTAGTTACTACTAGAGTTTAGGGAGAGGGACCTTTGTACAAGGCCTACCAGTGTTTCCTGTCCCTTTCCCTTCAAGTGAAGATCAAGTCAAGATTAAGAATCTAGTGTTTTCCTGGAGTATATGATGAATAAACTCTTCTTGGGTTTCCAGCCAGGTACAGGTATTGAATTTACCCAACGTTTCAATGAGAAACTCTGCCATCTTCATTGGGGATGATGCCTAGCCATGTCTAGTCCAATGGGATTTATACTTCCATTGTCTGTCCCTCCTGATTGGTTAGTTCTCATCTAATCAGGTTTCCACTCTCCCACCTTGTTTACAATTGAATTCCAGTTTTTAACTTTGAGCGAGCCTTTCATCTTTGTTAAAATTCTTTTCCTCTAGTTTTATTTCAATGTCTTCCTTCACCAGGCAGTCCCAACACCCATTGGTGCGGCACAGTAGTTTTGTGCCATCGAAGTCGATCCTATGGCCATTGCGAATGCGTTGTTCTGCAGATTTCTCTGGATAACCCAAATGGATACAACTCCTGTTTTCCTTGATGCTGGTTTCCACTGTGAATTCTGTCTGGCCAATACATGTTGATTGGTATTCACAGTGAATCCTGTAAACACCAGCTGTCCAGAGTGCCAGGTCATCTTTGACTCCCATAAGCTGTGATTTGAGCTTCCTTATGGGTTTGTGGATGGTATTAATCTGGTGGTTCCTCAGGATCCAGGTTATCTTTCCAGACACTATGGAATTATAAGGAAGACAGGCAATAGCGATGGGTTCTCCCTGTTAGGTTTCCTGGTTTTTCTGTCAGCCCTTTAAGGGCCCGATTGAATTTTAACAAAGATGGAAGTCTCGCTCTAAGAAAGAACTTGAATTTGATTGTAAACAAGGTGGAACAGCAGAAACCTGATTGAAAGAGGACTAACCAATCAGGAGGGATGAACAAATGGGTATAAATACCACCGGACTAGACATGCCTAGGCATCATCCCTGATGAAGATGGTAGAGTTTGTCATTGAAACATTGTTTAAAATCAATACCTGTACCCAGCTGGAAGCCCAAGAACAGTTTATTTGTCAAGTCAAATGTTAATGTAATTTTCAGTAAACTGGTGTAAGGAGAACAAAAGAATTGTTACTCTTGATCTGATGCAGCACAAAACAGACACAATAATAACAATAAAATATATATAAAATAACATATATAATAAAATAACAATAAAATAAACGTAAGATAGCTGGTATACATGGATTGATTTTATTCTATAATGTGACACATGGCACAGGAGTGTCTGTACATGAAATGACTGGTAGTAAATGATAAAGTAGTGATGGTTGGGGGGGGTGGTGTTGCTGAGGGTTGGAGTTGATCAGTTTTACTGTTATTAAGTCTGGTGGTCCTGATGAGGGTGCTACGTATCCCCCTGATGGGTATGGGACAAACAGTCCATGAACATTATTTCTCAACTTGCTGTGCACAGTTCCTTCCCTCTGCTGCCTTTATCCCACTCTTAAAAATCAGGTTTATTCCAGCTGCTCCTCCATTTTGCCCATTTTTTTCTAAAAGACAAATCTCCTGGTAGAATTGATTCCCAACATTAGTCACAGTGAGTGGCAAGGTAGTGTAGTGATTATCCCAATCACTTTATAGCATCAGCCACCACTCATTCCTGCCACTACTGTAAGGAGATTTTTCCCATGACCGGTTTCCTCCCATGTTACCAAAGATACAGTTAGGGTTAGTAAGATGTTGGCATGCTATGTTGGCACCAGAAGTGTGGCGACATCGTGGGCTGTTGCCAACACATCACAAACAAGCACACTACCCAGAGCATTGTGATAAATAAAGCTAATCTTATTTCTACAATCAATGTAACCGTGCAATGGATTTAAAAGTACTTCAATCATACCTCAGAACTGTTTCAATAACAGTGAAATGTGTTGGATGTTCTAAGATTGTGATAAGCACAATATAAATGTAAGTTCATGATGCAAATCCCTAAATCAGGTTGTCTGATTCATTTAGTGAACTGCATGGTGAAACTGCATAATTAGATGAAATAATTCATAGATAAAAAAATATAGTCAGCTAAATCTATAAATGCACAAATAAATTCTCTAAATGTCATTGTCTAAGAAAGATTCTGTAATATTGGGCTTTTCATACTATTTGATGACATGTGTTTTTTTCTGAGTGCTCTTGTTATTTTCACAACCCTGCTATAATTTCAGCTTTGTAACTTTATAATGAGTTTCAGATGAAGAAAATATTGAGCCTGTTGCATTTGTGGTCAAAAAATGAACAAAAGATGGAGCTAAGAGGTTATTGAATGATACTTAATGACCATCTAATTAAATAAGATAGAGTGGTAACATTACCATTCAGATGATTTACCTACATTCGTTATGGCAGTTTAAAGTGCTTAGCTGTATCAAAGAAACAGGTACCCAGAAAGACCGTGGCATCAGGTGAATGGGAACGCCATCAACTGCTGGTTATTCTCTGAAGTGTACGCCATCCCGATTTGGAAATCTATTGGTATTCCTTTTCCCTTCTTTGTCACTCGGTGTAGATCCTGAAGTTGACTATGCACTGGCCTTGTAGGGGTGTATTCATCAGGAGAGCAGCAGGTCAAAGCCATTACTTGCTCAGTGGGTGATGAACAATAAGTGTTGGCCTTGCTGGTAGTGCCCACTTTTCCTCAAATAAAATTAAAATATTCTGCATAAATATTTTGAATAGATTTTATTGTCTCAGGTTACTTTAGTAATGTTGATATTTTTATAAATTCTTTTTATTTTTCCAGCTACAAAAGGAAGAAGAAAAGAATAATTTACTGGCTGCTGAAGTCGAAAATCAAAATCAAGTTCTTGCCAAGTACAGCAAAGGTTTTTAAACTTCTGACCTGTAATTGTTATTGTTAATCAATGGGTTTGTAAAACTAGAAAGAAAACAATTAACAGTTTTTTGCTAAAAAATATGTAATTAAACTTATTGAATAATACTGTAAGATTGGAGCAGTCAGGACTGGATAATATCTACATACTGTACTACATGGCCGAGGGATGATAGAAATTGATAAGATTATGAGGGTCATAGATAGCACTGATGATCAAAGTATTTATCCCATGCAGGGGTTCCCAACCTGAGGTCCATGGACTGCTTGGTTAATGGCTCCATGGCATAAAAAAGCTTGGGAACCCCTGATCCCATGATAAGGGTATCAAAACAAGAGGGCATGGATTTAAGGAGGAAAGAGTCTTCTAGGATATCTGAGAGGCACATTATTTTTACACAGTGAGTGGTTGATATCTGGGTCTTGCTGCCAGAGGACATAGTAGAATCAGATACAATTACTAAATTTAAGAGACGTTTGGATGGACATTTCAATAGACAATACATAGAAGGATATGGTCTTGATGTAGGAAAATTATATTTGTGTAAGACAGGCAGAAAGGTTATCATGAGTGATGTAGACTGAGGAGATAATTTCAGTGCAATACAACTCAATGGTTAAACATAGTTCTACTGTAGCTTATGTATCTCTTTACCATTGACGCCGGTCTTGATCACTTACAGAGATACTGTACGTTGGCTGCCTCAGTCGTTAGAACCAAAGCAGCAACAACATGGATATAAGCATTCTTCAGTCCATCTCACATCTGTTACTCTCTTCATAATGTGTAGACTTATTTCAGCAATATTTGCTTTGCTCAATGTCCTGGTTACTTTTGCAAACCATTAAACCTTGAACTTCTGACATTTGCTTACATCCTTCACTAAAACAAAAGATCAATACTAGTGTAGAAAAAAATTACAGATGTTTTTGTAGTAAATATGCAAGAACTGAAAGCATGCTGCAGAAATTTAACTTGCTGAGTTTTTTGCTCAGATCATTTTGCTTTACCCGTTGTAATAATAAACATTGTAAAGTTTAGAATAATCTGTCTAGATAGCATGCAAAATTTTTCATTGCATCTTAGTATGTTTAACAATAATGAACCAATTCTTTTTGGTCCCCCATTTGGCTGTTATTAAGATTGAACAAAGTTGCTAATTTTCAAATTTTCTAACTTTCTTCTTTCTGATGATTAGAAAAGAAAGTATCTTGTAAAGAAAAGTGCGTGGCATTTCCTTTCATCTATGATGTCGTCATTATCATCATATGCTGTGTCGTATGATGTGGGCGATCATGGTCTTTCACCATGATTGTTCTTGGCAAATTTTTCTACAGAAGTGGTTTGCCATTGCCTTCTTCTGGGCAGTGTCTTTACTAGGCGGGTGACCCCAGCCATGGTCAATACTCTTCAGAGATTATCTGCCTAGCGTCAGTGTTTGCATAACCGGGACTTGTGATATGCACCAGCTTTTCATATGACCATCCACCACCTGCTCCCACGACTTCACATGACCCTGATCAGGGGTTGAAGGGGGTTTGGCTAAGCTGGTGCTGCACCTTGGCCAAGGAATACCTGCTGGTGCCTTACACCTCCTTTGGTAGAGACGTATCCTCACCCCACCAATAATTTAAACTAAATGGAACACTACTGTTTAAGGAAAAATCAGAAAACCAAGTGTGTACTTTCACCTATCTTGACAGCATTTTCTCCATATTTGAGTTGGAATTCACACTGATAATGTATTCTAAATTCATTTCCTCAAGCTCCTGGTTTATGCAATGCCATACATCATACTTGGAGTATGTACCATCATTCTTGACAATGGCTGTAGCATAATGTAGATTTCCAGATGATGCTATCAGGAATTCCTTTGGTAGAGACATCTCTTGACCCTGACACCCAAAAAAAATTCTGTGTGTAGTGAAGCAAAAAGACCAGCTTTGGATCTAGAATACATTAGGGCACCTTGGAGACTTGACCATCATTTTAAAGGAGCAAATTCCCGTTCAAAAAAGAATGTAGAAGGAGGAGATAGTTTGTATTTTTCTGCTGCCAATGAAATAATCAAGTAAAGGTGCTGGTCAGTGTTTGTCCAGTTCCTCCACCAAATATATCTGGTGCTCCATCTAGTGATGTGACTGAGAACTTGCTGAAACAAAGCAAACAGTTATTTATGCAATAAGAAAATGGCTTGCTTTCGTGTTTGGATTCAAAAGGTGCTACTTAAACTCAGAATTTTCTACAGAGTCAAGCACTGCTGAAATATTTTAACAATGGAGGCATGAGTATTTTTTCAGTGTTGTTTCAAATTTTAGTTGCTTTATTTGTTTAAAGAATCAAATGCTAGTTATGAAAATAGATTTAAATAAATATATAATGAATTTAAATACTAAAGTAGTGAAAATAAGACATCCAAATGATACCAAAAAATGTTACTTTTTTAAACTTAGGTTTATGTGACACATGTTGCACAGACATTAGTTTTATCTCTGTATTAGAAACATATCAGATTCACAATGTACTGCTGTAATTTTGTTGCTAAATGTTAAATGCTCATGTTTCTCCAAGTTTCAATGTTGGCTGTAGAGGAATACGAAGGCTTAGAGCAAAGTCTGGAACTGGAGAAAGATCTCCGAAAGGAAGCAGAGTCCTTTGCCCATGAGGTATGAAAAGCAGCAGCAGTTTTATTAATTGCTGTGTATCTGATTAGCTGCAGACACACAGCATATGGAAGGTATAATCCCAGAAATGATGGAATCTACAATGTCATTAAAACATTATACAGTGACATTATAACTAGGAGAAACTATTAAACATAGAATGGAAAACAGTACAGCACAGGAACAAGCCTTTTTAGCCAACTAAATTAATTATCAAAAGGCCAAATAAACTTATCTATCCTTCCTACCCAATGTGAATATCCTTCCATTCCCCTCACTTTTTTGTGCCTATCTAAACACCTCTTGAAAGTCTCTTATGTAGCTGCCTCTGCCACCCCCCAGGCAGCGCAAACCAGGCACCCACCACTCTGTGAAAAAAACTTGATCTCAATGATTCAGGAACACCTTCTTCCCCTCTGCCATGGTGTTTCTGATTGGACATTGACCCTATGAATATATATACTTATTGCAAATCACACCTTTTGTTATTGTGTCTTGCAACGTACTGCTGCAACTTTCATGACATATCCCAAAGATAATAAATCTGATTCTGATTCCTTTGTTTATTATGTTATCAATACAATATTAATATCAAATCAGCCTGTCTAACTAATTGTACATATTGTCTGATAGACAGGTTGGAATGGATTTTTAAAGGTTGTAAGTAGCATGAACAAGATCACTAGCATCAAGGTCTTGCAGATAACTAAAATTAGGTAATTAATTTGGCCAGAATTTCAAATGCTGGGATTTTAAATGTATTTGTCCTCATTTCAGATGCTGGTGGAACAAAAAAATTAAAAAGACAAAGTCAAATTCTGACTCAGAATATGGTGCCTCATGAGCAACTCATGAAGGCTCTTGATGAGCTTGCAATTGTGACAGGGAAAATGGAGGAGGAGAGAATTTTGCATGAGAAAAAGGTAAGGTATTTATACAGTTAACAGTGACCACTCACATCAGAAGTAAACACTGTGCAATGGGCGCAAGACACACAAAATGCTGGAGGAACTCAGCAGACCAGGCAGCATCTATGGAAAAAAAACTACAGTCGACATTTCGTCAGTCCTGCCGAAGGGTTTCAGCCCAAAATGTCAACTGCACTCTTTTCCATGGATGCTGCCTGCCCTGTTGACTTCCTCCAGCATTGTGTGTGTGTTGCTTGGATTTCAAGGATCTGCAGATTTTCTTCTGTTTGTGACTGCATAATAGGTGTGTACTTTCTTAATATCATTGGAACATGTATGTGTTATGGTTAGACTAGCTTGGCTATGCTAGTCAGTCAAACATCAGCCACACTCGCATTGGATTGCAGTCATGTAAAAACCAAGCCAAAGTTTCCTTTGGTAAGGACATTACTGAATTAGATTGTTTGTAGAACAATTTACCAAGTTCAGGTCTCATTCAGATGACTTGGATACAAGGGCCAGGTGTTGTTCAATTGATATGGATCATGGGTCAGGTCCCGTGGAGTTCACATGGATCACAGGGTCAGGTCATACGGAATGTGAGGGTCAGGTCCCGATAAGTTCACACAGATCACAGGGTGTGGTCCCATTGAGCTCTCACTGATCGTGATGGTCAGGTCCCATTGAGTTCTCATGGATCATGGGGTCAGGTCCCATTGAGTTCTCATGGATCATGGGGTCAGGTCCCATTGAGTTCTCACTGATCATGAGGGTCAGGTCCCATTGAGTTCTCACTGATCGTGATGGTCAGGTCCCATTGAGTTCTCATGGATCATGGGGTCATGTCCCATTGAGTTCTCACTGATCGTGATGGTCAGGTTCCATTGAGTTCTCATGGATCATGGGGTCAGGTCCCATTGAGTTCTCACTGATCATGGGGTCAGGTCCCATTGAGTTCTCACTGATCACAGGGTCAGGTCCCGTTGAGTTCTCACTGATCATGGGGTCAGGTCCCGTTGAGCTCTCAAGGATCACAGGGTCAGGTCCCGTTGAGTTCTCACGGATCACAGGGTCAGGTCCCGTTGAGTTCTCACTGATCATGGGGTCAGGTCCCATTGAGTTCTCACGGATCACAGGGTCAGGTCCCGTTGAGTTCTCAAGGATCACAGGGTCCGGTCCCGTTGAGTTCTCATGGATCATGGGGTCCGGTCCCGTTGAGTACTCATGGATCATGGGGTCCGGTCCCGTTGAGTACTCATGGATCATGGGATCAGGTCCCGTTGAGTTCTCACGGATCATGGGATCAGGTCCCGTTGAGTTCTCACGGATCATTGGGTCCGGTCCTGTTGAGTTCTCACGGATCACGGGATCAGGTCCTGTTGAGTTCTCATGGATCATGGGGTCAGGTCCCGTTGAGTTCTCACGGATCATGGGATCAGGTCCTGTTGAGTTCTCACGGATCATGGGGTCCAGTCCTGTTGAGTTCACACTGATCATGGGGTCAGGTCCCGTTGAGTTCTCACGGATCACGGGGTCCGGTCCCGTTGAGTTCTCACGGATCACGGGGTCCAGTCCCGTTGAGTTCTCACGGATCACGGGGTCAGGTCCCGTTGAGTTCTCACGGATCACGGGGTCCGGTCCCGTTGAGTTCTCATGGATCATGGGGTCAGGTCCCGTTGAGTTCTCACGGATCATGGGGTCAGGTCCCGTTGAGTTCTCATGGATCACGGGGTCCAGTCCCGTTGAGTTCACACTGATCATGGGGTCAGGTCCCGTTGAGTTCTCATGGATCATGGGGTCCGGTCCTGTTGAGTTCTCACGGATCACAGGGTCCGGTCCCGTTGAGTTCTCACGGATCATGGGGTCCGGTCCCGTTGAGTTCACACTGATCATGGGGTCAGGTCCCGTTGAGTTCTCATGGATCATGGGGTCAGGTCCCGTTGAGTTCTCATGGATCATGGGGTCAGGTCCCGTTGAGTTCACACTGATCATGGGGTCAGGTCCCGTTGAGTTCTCATGGATCATGGGGTCAGGTCCCGTTGAGTACTCACGGATCATGGGATCAGGTCCCGTTGAGTTCTCACGGATCATGGGATCAGGTCCCGTTGAGTTCTCACGGATCATGGGGTCAGGTCCCGTTGAGTTCTCACGGATCATGGGGTCCGGTCCCGTTGAGTTCTCACGGATCATGGGGTCCAGTCCCGTTGAGTTCACACTGATCATGGGGTCAGGTCCCGTTGAGTTCACACTGATCTTGGGGTCCGGTCCCGTTGAGTTCTCATGGATCATGGGGTCAGGTCCCGTTGAGTTCTCAAGGATCACAGGGTCCGGTCCCGTTGAGTTCTCATGGATCATGGGGTCAGGTCCCGTTGAGTTCACACTGATCATGGGGTCAGGTCCCATTGAGTTCTCACGGATCATGGGGTCAGGTCCCATTGAGTTCTGACGGATCACGGGGTCAGGTCCCGTTGAGTTCTCACGGATCATGGGGTCAGGTCCCGTTGAGTTCTCATGGATCATGGGGTCAGGTCCCGTTGAGTTCTCATGGATCATGGGGTCAGGTCCCGTTGAGTTCTCATGGATCATGGGGTCAGGTCCCATTGAGTTCTCACGGATCACGGGGTCCGGTCCCGTTGAGTTCTCACAGATCATGGGGTCCGATCCCATTGAGTTCTCACGGATCATGGTGTCCAGTCCCGTTGAGTTCACACTGATCTCTGGGTCAAATCCCATTGAGTTCACATGTATCACCTCCGTACCTACTTCCAAGCACCTTAAAACTGAGTCCTCTCATGTTAGCCATTTCAGCCCTTGGAAAAAGCCTCTGACTATCCACACGATCAATGCCTCTCATCATCTTATACACCTCTGGCAGGTCATCTCTCATCCTCCATCGCTCCGAGAAGAAAAGGCCAAGTTCACTTAACCTATTCTCTCTCATAAGGCATGCTCCCTAATATGGGTAACATCCTTGAAAATCTCCTCTACACCCTACCTATAGTTTCCACATCCTTCCTATAGTGAGGAGACTAGAACTGTGCACAGTACTCTGAGTGGGATCTAACCAGGGTCCTGTATAGCTGCAACATTACCTCTTGGCTCCTAAATTCAATCCCACGATTAATGAAGGGTAATACACCGTATGCCTTCTTAATCACACAGTCAACCTGTGCAGCAGCTTTGAGCATCCTATGGACTCAGACCCCAAGATCCCTCTGATCCTCCACACTGCCAAGAGTCTTACCATTAATGCTATATTCTGCCATCATATTTGACCTACGAAAATGAACCACCTCACACTTATCTGGGTTGAACTCCAGCTGTCACTTCTCAGTCCGGTTTTACATCCTATCAGTGTCCTGCTGTAACCTCTGACAGCCCTCCACACTATCCACAACAACCCCAACCTCTGTGTCATCAGCAAATTTACTAACCCATCCCCCCACTTCTTCATCCAGGTCATTTATAAAAATCACAAGAACAGGGGTCCCAGAACAGATCCCTAAATCACCATCCAAATCTGGATATTTGGATGGTATCTTTATCTTTGTGACTTCATAAACCACTAAAGAGCCTAGATCCAGGGTTCCCAATATTTTTATGTCATGGACCCCGACCATTAGTTGATGAGTCCTTGGACACCGGGTTGAAAACCCCTGTGGCTTAGAGAAACCTGCCATTGGGTCACATAGAATTTACGGTAAATGACCTTGTTCAATTACAGTGGAGATACACTGCACAATACTTACTAAATATTACCTTCTAGAAAACAACAAGTTTTATTTGGATGTTTCTCTGATCAGGAAGTTCATCTTTGACTTGTTTGTGAATAGTTTACTTAACAATGAGAAGATATGAAGACAAAATTGACAGAAATGTTGAGATAGATAATTTTCACCAGAAGAATTGTAATGAGGGAATTTGCAAGACAAGTGAAATGGAACACATGTAAAGTACTAACATCAGCCTTTCTTTTTGGGTTGTCAGGTAAAGGAGTTGGAGAAACGGTTGAATGATTCAAGACTTCAGAAAGAAGTAAACTCACTAAAGAAACAGCTTAAACTTTTTAAAGAAGACAAAGAGGAACTCGAAGTTCATTGTAAACAGCGTGATAAGCAAGTGAGGGATTTGAAACATACCAGTATGTATTCTGTTCTTTGTTGTAGTATAGATTAAAAAAATATTTTAAATTTGTATGAGACTGCGAAGGTCCAGCTTGAATTCTTGTAATCATTTGCAAAACTCTTTGTCACCCTTAGGGATGTTTGAGGGCCTTACAGTTTCAAAGAAAACAAACTGGACCTGATATGAAGTATTAATACAAAAACACAGCCATTTTTTCCAATTTATTGAGGATTTGTGACTTTCCCATAGTTTGTTTGATTTTATACGTCATTGGGCAACCCAGGAGCATTGTGGATAGCACAATGTTTTACAGTACCAGTGACCCAGGTTCAATTCCCGCCGCTGCTTGTATGGAGTTTGTATATTCTCCCAGTGACCATGTGGGTTTCCTCCCATGTTCTAATGATGTATCGGTTGATAGGTTAATTGGTCATTGTAAATTGTTCCATGATTAGGCTAGGATTAAATCGGGGGATTGCTGGGCAGCACAGCTCACAGTACTGGAAGGGCCTGCTCCACACTGTATCTCAATAAATTAGAAACAAATAAATTATGCAACAGCAGTTCACAATTATTTTGTTTTCCTCATGTTCAGGCCAATATTTAGTGCTCTTTGCAAGAAGAAAGAGAGGGACTTGGAGGATATGGGCATGAGCAGTAATGGGAAATGGAGAAGTTCAGAGTAGAACTGAATGTGCAAGCACAGCAAGTGTAGACACAAGGTGGAAGGGGCTGGAATCAAAACCAGCTGCTGGAGCAACTCATCAGGTCAACCAGCAACTGTGGTCCTGATAGTGAGACTCAACCCAAACTGTGCACGCTTCCTTTGCCTTCACAGATGCTGCTTAACCTGCCGAGGTCATCCAGCAATTTGCGTTTTTCAAAGAAGAAATATATAGGCAAGCTGAAATTAGCTATAGGGATGAAATTGCCTGGAGGAGACGGGGTGCATAAATAAATGGCTGACTGTTATGGAGGGGAGAGAGTAAGCAATATTTTAAATGACTACTATGTGTGTAGGAGTAGAGATCATGCATGTAAATTGGGCTAAACTATGACAGGACAATGGGGACTACAATTACACTTGTTGAGGCAGAGAAAGAGAGCCGAATTAGAAGAAGTTAGAAGTTATGTTAATGTGAAAGTGCAGACAGAGATGAGCCACTGGTTGTGCAAGGTTAAAGTAGGAATGATGAGAAAAGCATTGGCATCAAGTGTTGAAGTGCCAGGGATATGGATACGGATTCACACATGGGCAATGATGGAATTCCTCCAAGAGAACCACAAACTGGTTGTCGGGTTTGGACGCTTGTGTGCATCAATGACCCGGAGAGCTAAGCTGGCTGGATCACGGCTTTATGCTTTGGCTCTTGGTAGGGTCACCCATGCCAAATAGACCAAAGGGTAGAAGGAAGACTAAGAGTGGCCCACCGGTCCTCCAGGTTTGGGGTTCCAGCTCAGGGCTAACAGCTCTGACTGATCAAACAAAACTGTTACTTTTACATCTTAGTGTAATGGTATTCTTGAGCCTCCACTCAGGACTTGTATGGCTGACAGTAGTGAAAACTGAGAGGAAGCTTCTGACATGATGAAGAAAGTGCTGAACGCCGCTGGAGATGCAGGATCTTCATTGCTGCCTTAAGCACCAGCGGTGTAACGGGCAGCAAGTAAAGATGGAATTGTGAGACGCAATGCTGGAAGTGATTGTGGTTGGGAAGAAAATCTGACAAAGGACAGTGAACTCAGTCCAATAGCAGAGGACACAAAATTAAAATAGTGTGGAGGCTGTAAATGTGAAACATAAATAAAATTGGGCACTCTCATCAAAGAGCGTACCATCCATGGAAAGAGAAACAGTGTTAAATTTTCAGGATGATTATCTTGCACTGAGAAAGGAAATGGGCATCAGCAGGTTTTACTATTTGGAGGAAGTAGCAGGAAAGAGGAGCAGCAAGCGGGAGCAGCTCAAAGGTAAAGTGGCAATTTGAGGTGAAAGGGCGAGTTATGCAACCAAATGGAAGTACAGCTGGGAAACGGGATTTATATACAATGGAAAATAAAACTGTAAAAGTTTAAATTTAAAAGTTCAAAGTACATTTATTATCAAAGTATGGATAAATTATACAACCTTGAGATTTGTCTGCTTACAGGCAGCCAGTAAACAAGAAACCTAAAAGAACACAATAAAAAAAAGAACAACAAAGACCCAATGCCAAGAGAGAGAGAAAAAACACAAATTGTTCAAACAATAAAAGCAAGCAACAGCATTCAGAATGAAATTGAGCCCATAGACATGAGGCTTGGAAATCAGAAGCAATGTGTGCTGACAATATTGAATTGAATTGAATTGAAATTGAATTGACTTTATTTCTTGCATCCTTCACATACATGAGGAGTAAAAGTCTTTACGATACTTCTCCATCATAGTAATTTACATTAATTTATAATAAATAGAACAGTCAATGTAACAGAAAACACAAAGTACACTGCAGATGCTGTGGTCAGATCAAGACGTACAAACAAGCTGGATGAACTCAGCAGGTCGGGCAGCATCCGTTGAAATGAGCAGTCAATGGATCCTGTCCGACCTGCTGAGTTCATCCAGCTTGTTTGTACTTCTTAATGTAACATAGAATACACTCAAATCGGTGTGAGTTAATCAGTACCGAGTATTGGAAATCATTGAATATATATGTTGTCCAGAAAGCTGCTAAGTACCTGGACAGAAGATGAAGCTTATTTCGTGCTTTACCGTAACAGTATCAGCAGCTGAGGAAAGAGAGTTTAGAATGGAGTGGGACATTGCATAGATCCCTGCTCTTGGACTGTTTCTCCCAATCCCTTCATGGAAGAGGCCATTAACATCCAAGCCAGCACCACCAGATTCAAGAACGGATACTATCCTCAAGCAGTAAGGCTGGTCTGCACAGTCTCCCACTAACCCATTAGGTTAATTGGTTATTGTAAATTATTCCGTGAATAGGCTAAGGTTAAATCGGTTGCTGGTGGCTTCGAAGGGCCAGAAGGGTCTATTCCAAGCTGTATCTCTAGATAATAAATAGTTGGGAAATGTTCCCTTTTCAATGCAGAAATGCATTAGTTAAGAAGGGAAGATGTGCGATGTTGGAGAGGTTGAAATTCCGTTGAATTTGGAGGCTGGCTGCATGGAAGGTGAAGATGAAGGGTTCTGAGAGAGAAAGAAAAGTGAATAGAAGTGTGAAAGACCAAAAGGGCATGTTTAAAGCTCCATGGGCTCTGGCTGAGGGAAATCCTTGGTTATGGAGCAAGAAGAGATAATGGAAGGGTTGGCATGCAATCAGAATAGTTGCAACAGGAGAATAAGGTAAGTGAAATGGAGTCTTTGCAGAAAGTTAGGTGGAAGCAACTGAAGTTAATGTGTACATGATATCCCATGCCCTTGAGGCTGATCTTTCTCTTGAAGTGATGACGGAAAAGATGGGAAAGAAAGGAGGAAGTTGGAGATGAAACACATGGTGATGAGAACAGTGTGGTGGGTTGCAGGAAACAGTGGAAGTTCAGTCATTGGGAGAAAACTGTTGCAAAAGGCTCCAAAACATTTTGCATTTTCCATAAAGAAGGCAGGCATGTAAGATATGTACAGATTCCTCTGATGTAATCTTTTATATGGGAAGTGTGTGAAGTGAGAGAAATAATATAATGAAAGGCAAATGGAGGGAATGAGATTTGATGGGAAGGGATTAATTTCACCTGTGCTTTAGGAAGATACTAATGAGTTTAGATTTTCACAATGGGAGTTACAGGGGGACTGGAATGCAGACAGGGAACAGAGCACACTGATTATATCATATTATTAGATGTGAAAATGTCATTACTAATTTCTATGACATGCAGGTGCTATTAGCTTAACATTTAAGTTCTGGTGCTTCTGTTACAGTTGATGAACTGGAAAAACGTATCAAACAAGCAGAAATGGCATCATTGCCACCAGAACCACCACCAGCTCCACCTCTTCCACAGATGTCACCTTCTTCAAATCATCTAAAGTAATAAAAACACTTATTTTCCTCTATTCTAAATTGTTTGATAAACCAGTTTTTAAGTATGTAATATTGGCATGTTTATAGTGCTTTAGATTTGTAAAAATCAAATAGGTGTCTTACAAAGTTTGGCTACAGTTTAATTCACTATTAAATGCTTATGTTTGGCATTTGTTCAAAGTTCAAGGTTTAAAGTAAATTTATTATCCAAGTACATAGGTGTCACGATATACAACCCTGAGATTCAGTTTCTTGCAGGCATTGACAATAAATAAAAGAAATACAAAAGAGTCAATGAAAGACAGTACCCAACAGGATGGACAAATGACCAATGCTCAAAGGACAACAAAATATTAAAGAAAAACAATGATGTTAATAAGTTAGCAATAAATACTGAGAACATAAGATGAAGAGTCCTTGAAAGTCAGTGCATATGCTGGAGGGATGTTTTTATTAAGTTCAATCTCTTACTTTTAATGTCAATATGATACCAAAGGAATATACTGTATGTGCAAGAGGGAGAACTTCAAAGTTAACAGCTCCTTAGAGAGCGACACATACAAAATGATGGAGGTACTCAACAGGTCAGCCAGCATTTATGCAGGTGAATAAACAGTTGAGGTTGAGAGGGTCAACCTCTTAATTCTGTTTAACTTGCTGAGTTCCTTCAGAAATGTGTGTGTGTTACCGCGAATTTCCAGTATCCGCAGGATCTCTTGTGTTTACAATTTACAGCTCATTATAAAGCATCATTCTCATAAACGGGAATGATAGATCTGATAGTTTGTGGCTGCACAAACTTTGTCTGCTTCTTGGTATCAGTATCTGTTGAGCATATAGCTCCAGCAGCTCAGTGATGATAGACCTGATGGGTTGTGACTGCTCCATCTCTGTTTGAGTCTTGGTATCACTATCTGCAGAGAAGATAACTCCAGCAACTCACTCAAGCATACATTTCATTTCTCCAATCCTCAGGATTTACATTTATCTGACAGCTTTAACATAACCAAATGTCCCTATCAGCTGGCACCGGAGTAGTATTAACTAAGATTTGATTTGAGTTATTGAAAGAGATGAGGACAGGTGATTAAGAAAGAGTCAAATGGTTTAGACAGCGAATTCTCCGCAGCTGTGGACTCACTTTCAGGGTCTCTGCAATTCATGTTCCAGGTCTTATATTTACCTTTTTTGTACTATTTTCATGATTTGTCCCCTTTTGCAAATTGGATAAGTGTCGGGCTTGTGCGTGTTTTTCAATGGATTCTGTTGTGTTTCTTTGTTTTGTGGCTGCCTGCAGGAAGATGAGTCTCAGGGTTGTATATGGTATACATACCTTGATAATAAATTTGAAGACTCTGGTCTTGATTGACAATCCTGTGAGCTAACAGAAGACTCTGGTCTCGATTGACAATCCTGTGAGCGAACAGAAGACCCTGGTCTCCTGATTGACAATCCTGTGAGCTAACAGAAGACTCTAGTCTCGATTGACAATCCTGTGAGCGAACAGAAGACTCTGGTCTCCTGATTGACAATCCTGTGAGCTAACAGAAGACTCTGGTCTCCTGATTGACAATCCGGTGAGCTAACAGAAGACTCTGGTCTCAATTGACAATCCTGTGAGCGAACAGAAGACTCTGGTCTTGATTGACAATCCTGTGAGCGAACAGAACTCTCTGGTCTCCTGATGGACAATCCTGTGAGCTAACAGAAGACTCTGGTCTCCTGATTGACAATCCTGTGAGCTAACAGAAGACTCTGGTCTCCTGATGGACAATCCTGTGAGCGAACAGAAGACTCTGGTCTCCTGATTGACAATCCTGTGAGCTAACAGAAGACTCTGGTCTCAATTGACAATCCTGTGAGCGAACAGAAGACTCTGGTCTTGATTGACAATCCTGTGAGCAAACAGAACTCTCTGGTCTCCTGATGGACAATCCTGTGAGCTAACAGAAGACTCTGGTCTCCTGATTGACAATCCTGTGAGCTAACAGAAGACTCTGGTCTCCTGATTGACAATCCTGTGAGCTAACAGAAGACTCTGGTCTCCTGATTGACAATCCTGTGAGCGAACAGAAGACTCTGGTCTCCTGATGGACAATCCTGTGAGCGAACAGAAGACCCTGGTCTCCTGATTGACAATCCTGTGAGCTAACAGAAGACTCTGGTCTCAATTGACAATCCTGTGAGCTAACAGAAGACTCTGGTCTCAATTGACAATCCTGTGAGCGAACAGAACTCTCTGGTCTCCTGATGGACAATCCTGTGAGCTAACAGAAGACTCTGGTCTCCTGATGGACAATCCTGTGAGCTAACAGAAGACCCTGGTCTCCTGATTGACAATCCTGTGAGCTAACAGAATACCCTGGTCTCCTGATTGACAATCCTGTGAGCTAACAGAAGACTGGTCTCCTGATTGACAATCCTGTGAGCTAACAGAAAACTCTGGTCTCAATTGACAATCCTGTGAGCGAACAGAAGACTCTGGTCTTGATTGACAATCCTGTGAGCTAACAGAAGACTCTGGTCTCGATTGACAATCCTGTGAGCGAACAGAAGACTCTGGTCTCCTGATTGACAATCCTGTGAGCTAACAGAATACCCTGGTCTCCTGATTGACAATCCTGTGAGCTAACAGAAGACTCTGGTCTCCTGATTGACAATCCGGTGAGCTAACAGAAGACTCTGGTCTCGATTGACAATCCTGTGAGCTAACAGAAGACTCTGGTCTCGATTGACAATCCTGTGAGCTAACAGAAGACTCTGGTCTCCTGATTGACAATCCTGTGAGCTAACAGAAGACCCTGGGCTCCTGATGGACAATCCTGTGAGCTAACAGAATACCCTGGTCTCCTGATTGACAATCCTGTGAGCTAACAGAAGACTCTGGTCTCCTGATTGACAATCCTGTGAGCTAACAGAAGACCCTGGGCTCCTGATGGACAATCCTGTGAGCTAACAGAATACCCTGGTCTCCTGATTGACAATCCTGTGAGCTAACAGAAGACTCTGGTCTCCTGATTGACAATCCTGTGAGCTAACAGAATACCCTGGTCTCCTGATTGACAATCCTGTGAGCTAACAGAAGACTCTGGTCTCCTGATTGACAATCCGGTGAGCTAACAGAAGACTCTGGTCTCGATTGACAATCCTGTGAGCGAACAGAAGACTCTGGTCTCCTGATTGACAACCCTGTGAGCTAACAGAAGACTCTGGTCTCGATTGACAATCCTGTGAGCTAACAGAAGACTCTGGTCTCCTGATTGACAATCCTGTGAGCTAACAGAAGACTCTGGTCTCGATTGACAATCCTGTGAGCTAACAGAAGACTCTGGTCTCCTGATGGACAATCCTGTGAGCTAACAGAAGACTCTGGTCTCCTGATTGACAATCCTGTGAGCTAACAGAAGACTCTGGTCTCCTGATTGACAATCCTGTGAGCGAACAGAAGACTCTGGTCTCCTGATTGACAATCCTGTGAGCTAACAGAAGACTCTGGTCTCGATTGACAATCCTGTGAGCTAACAGAACTCTCTGGTCTCCTGATTGACAACCCTGTGAGCTAACAGAAGACTCTGGTCTCGATTGACAATCCGGTGAGCTAACAGAAGACTCTGGTCTCGATTGACAATCCTGTGAGCTAACAGAAGACTCTGGTCTCGATTGACAATCCTGTGAGCGAACAGAAGACTCTGGTCTCGATTGACAATCCTGTGAGCGAACAGAAGACTCTGGTCTCCTGATTGACAATCCTGTGAGCTAACAGAAGACTCTGGTCTCGATTGACAATCCTGTGAGCTAACAGAAGACTCTGGTCTCGATTGACAATCCTGTGAGCTAACAGAAGACTCTGGTCTCGATTGACAATCCTGTGAGCTAACAGAAGACTCTGGTCTTGATTGACAATCCTGTGAGCTAACAGAAGACCCTGGGCTCCTGATGGACAATCCTGTGAGCTAACAGAAGACCCTGGGCTCCTGATGGACAATCCTGTGAGCGAACAGAAGACTCTGGTCTCCTGATTGACAATCCTGTGAGCTAACAGAAGACTCTGGTCTCGATTGACAATCCTGTGAGCTAACAGAAGACTCTGGTCTCGATTGACAATCCTGTGAGCTAACAGAAGACCCTGGGCTCCTGATGGACAATCCTGTGAGCGAACAGAAGACTCTGGTCTCCTGATTGACAATCCTGTGAGCTAACAGAAGACTCTGGTCTCGATTGACAATCCTGTGAGCTAACAGAAGACTCTGGTCTCGATTGACAATCCTGTGAGCTAACAGAATACCCTGGTCTCCTGATTGACAATCCTGTGAGCTAACAGAAGACTCTGGTCTCGATTGACAATCCTGTGAGCTAACAGAAGACTCTGGTCTCGATTGACAATCCTGTGAGCTAACAGAAGACTCTGGTCTCCTGATTGACAATCCTGTGAGCTAACAGAAGACTCTGGTCTCCTGATGGACAATCCTGTGAGCTAACAGAAGACCTACTAGTTCCTGTCTCCGCATTCCCCTTTCCCTGTTTATACTGGCTACCTTTCCTCCCCCCCTCATCCCTGGTGTAGGGATTTGACCCAGAGCCTCGGCAGTCCCATTCACCTACGTTTTGCTCAGCCCGCAGACTTCCTCCGGCAGACTAGTTATTGCTCCTGATTCCAACATCTGTGGCCTCTTGTGTCTGAAGCTCACAGATCCTTGGCCTGGTGTACAGAATACCAGGGTGACTTCTCAGAGTTTCTATTTAATGTGACCTGAGCACAACATTAAGCCAGTAACTGTGGACAGGTGGAATGGCCTTTTTCAGGCAGGATGTCAGACCAGAGTCCCTCTGCTCTCCCCAGTTCACGGTGAAAGTTTCCAGTACATTCTTTCTCCGGAGGGTGTTGGAGGCAAGAATTTTAGATATATTTAATTCCTATTAAGGTCAAAGACTTGGAATTGATTTATCATTGTCACATGTTTTGAAATTCAGTAAATGGCTTACCTTGCATTCCGCTCATATAGTTCAAACCCTTACACAGTGTATTGAGATAGAAGACGGTGAAACAATACCAATGCAGAATGAAGTGTAACAGATGCGTTTGGGGGATGTGAGGGATAAGATTTTTACTCTGAGAGTCATGGATGCCTGCAATGCGTTGTCGGTTGTGGTGATGGAGGCAAAGACATTGGAAGCCTTTAAGGGACTTTTGGATAGGTACGTGGATATAAGGAAGATAGAGGGATATGGATGTTGTGTAAGTAAGAGAGATTACTGTTTGGATGTTTTTGATTTGCTTTTTAGCTGGTTCAGCACAACATTGAGGGCTGAATGGCCTGCTCCTGTGCTGTATTGTTCCATGTTCTATAGATATAGAGAAAGTGTAGTGCAGGTAGATAACAAGGTGCAAGATTGTAACATGTTAGGTTGTGAGGTCAAGAGTTCATCTTGTCAGAATAGAGGGATATAAGGATGTGATGCTGAGGCATTATGAAGAATTGGCCAGTTTGCACGGAGCATTGTGAGCAATTTTGGACCCCTTATCTACGAAAGGATGTGCTGGCATTGGAGAGGGTCCAGAGGAGACTCGTGAGAATGTTCCTGGGAATGAAAGGGTTGACATACGAAGAATGTTTGGTGGTTCTGGGGCTGTATTCTGGAGTTTAGAAGAATGAGGTGGAATCCAATTGAAACTGATCAAATATTTGAAGACTTAGACGGAGCGGGCATAGAGAGGATGTTTCTTATAGTGGAAAAATCTAGGACCAGAGGGCATAGCCTCAGTATAAAAGGACGTCCGTTTAGATCAGTGATGAGGAGGAAATTCTTCTGCCAGAGGGTGGTGAATCTGTGGAATTCATTGCCATGTGTGGCTATAGAAGCTTGGGTATATTTGAAGCAGATAGGTTCTTGATTAGAAAGGTCATCAAAGGTTACGTGGTGAATGGGGTTGTGAAGGATAACAAATCAACCATGATAGAATGATGGAGAAGACCTGAAGGGCTGAATGGCCTAATTCTGCTCTTGTGTCTTCTGGGTATGGAGAGCCAACACAGAGCAGGAGTTGAGGCCAGAACAGGTTAGCCATGATACAACCATTCAGACTGTGACGAGAGGGCGTATAGGAAGCGAGATATGCTAACTAGTGGAGTTGCAGCAACAACCTATGATGACAACAGTAAGACAAAGGAGCTGATTTGGACTTCAGGAAGGAACACATACCAATCCTCATAGTGGGATCAGAAGTGGAGAGAGTGAGCAGTTTCAATTTCCTGGGTGTTAAGATCTCTGAGGATCTAACCTGGTCCCAACATATCGATATAGTTATAAAGAAGGCAAGACAGTGACTCTATTAGGAGTTTGACGATTTGGTATGTTAACAAATACATTCAAAAACTTCCATAGTTGTACCATGGAGAGCATTCTGACAGGTTGCATCACTGTCTGGTATGGGGGGGGGGGGGGGAACTACTGCACAGGACCAAAAGAAGCTGCAGAAGGTTGTAAATTTAGTCAGCTCCATCTAGGGTACTAACCTACAAAGTACCCAGGACATCTTCAAGGAGCATTGTCTCAGAAAGGCAGTGTCCATTATTAAGGACCCCCAGCACCCAGGGCATGTCCTTTTCTCACTGTTACCATCAGGTAGGAGATACAGAAGCCTGAAGAATCACACTCAGCGATTCAGGAACAACTTCTTCCCCTCTGCCATACAATTCATAAATAAACATTGAACCCTTGGATACTACCTCACTTTTTAATATATATTATTTCTGTTTTTGTATGATTTATATCCTATTCAATGTACATATGCTGTAATTTATTTATTTATTTTTCTTCAAGATTATGTATTGCATTGAACTGCTGCTACTAAGTTAACAAATTTCATGACACGTGCTGGTGATAATAAACCTGATTCTAATCATTCTGAATGTTAGGTCTGCCCCTTTCTTGTATTATTGTGGATTTCCACAACTCCCAATGAAGATCACAAAATAATTCATCTATTCATTAACACGTTGGTTTCACAGGAACTTGTGCTGTGAAATTAGTGACTGTGATTCTGACATTATAACTGTGGCAAATGTTCACAGTTAAAATGCTTCATTGCAAGCTCTTTAAGTGGCCAAAAGATGGAGGTGATGCTTGATAAATGAGCACGTCTATTTTTCTTTATAATTATCCACTGGTTTGTACTAACCAGAATACTTACTCAAGATTTGTGTGCCCTTTTGTGTAAATTATTAATCTTCACATTTTACAGTACAGTTAATCCATTTACAGGAACATAGACTTGATTTAAAATAGCTGACATTCTAATTTATTTGCAGCTTTGAATAAGATGCATTAAAGAAAGATCAAGAATTTTTCAACAATAACCCCTTGAGTATGTTGAATTTAATTCTGTGCTTGATGAAGAAAAGTATATTCACAGTGTTATGCTAGTCAGAGGAATATCTGCCATTCAGTTTGTTCTTCTTTACCCTGCAGTTGTGAGAAAGGGGGAGGGAGAGAGAAATAGAGGGATTGTGGCTTCTCCACAGCTAGTGCATGATGGCAGAATAATTTAGAATTATTAGCCTAACCTTGAGTTTATAGACTGGATCAGAGAAATGACATGTTTTGTAGAGTAACTTGTGTTGAACTCTGAGAAAACTGTCAATTTTTCAACAGAGATCTTATGAAGATTCTATGTAAAAAACAAAATGAATCCAATAGGTCTGAGGTTGGAAGGTCCCTTACAGAGAAATCAGGTGAGATTGATATCCAAGCATTATAATTTTATATACGTAAAGGGGGTTTCTTCTTTTTCTTTGTTACTGTGTATGTAATCAAAATGGCGTCTTTGTTTTGTTAAAAGTAGGAATGCTTCTTTGTTATGATAAGTGCTGGAAGCTTGTTTGGGTTAAAATTACTGATATTGTGAATTGTATTTGTTTGTTAACCAATTGGGATTAACGTTATTCTTTCTTGTGTGTCTGTAAACTGATTGTTGGCGGGCATTTTGGGAGTCGGCGCGAGGGGGTGAGAGAGAGAGGACGCGATGCTGTAAGCTGGGTGACGGAACGGACCCTGAGCGGGTGTCCGAGGCCCAAGGTTGTCGGTGAGGAGAGGAGACGAAGACAGATTCGTGTGGAGTGTCTGGTTGACCACCATGGTTGGTCCCAGGCAGTGGGTCGAAGAGTTCGGAGGGGATGGAATGGTGGCCAGAAGACTTCAGTAATTGAGCTCCAACGGTTGTGCATGAAGTGGTTGGACTTTGATAAGTTTGGCGCCTTTTCTTTATTTTTTTCCCTTCATGTACACTGTATCATTATTACTCACTTAGTTATAGTAACCTTTATAAATTGTACTCATTTAATCGCATATGGTGTACCGTCTGTTTTGGGCGAGGCAGGGACATCACACAGCATCCACACCAGCTGATTACCCAGTTTGGCAGGGCCGAAGGCTGCTCCCCCTAGACGAGAACGAGCTGAGCGAGCCTGAGGCGACCCAGGGGGTTACATATAGTTAGTTATAGTTTTAAGATAAGTTACGTTCAATAAAAGCTGAAAATGTAGAAGCTTGTGGTGTCCGGCAAGTGTCTGGAATTGTTAAAGTAATTGGAACATCAATTTCCTCAGTTGCAGATCCCAGTCAGTTCAGATTGGCAACATCTCCTCCACAGTCTCCATCAGCACAGGGCACCTCAAGGCTGTGTGCTTAGACCCCCTGCTCTATTCATTTTACACTTATGACTGGGTGGCTAAGCACAGCTTCAATGCTATATTTAAGTTTGCTGACGACACCACTGTCATAGGTCAATTCGAATGTAGTGATAAATCAGCATATAGGTGCGAGATTGAAAATCTGACTAAACAACAATAATTTCTTACTCAAAGTGCAAGATCAAGGAGATGATTATTGATTTCAGGAGGAATTCTCAGCAGGGGATCAGAGGTGGAGAGTGTCAGCAACTTTAAATTTCTCAGCATTATCATTTCAGAGAATCTGTCCTGGGTCCAGCATGTAAGTGTCGTTATGAAGAAAGCACAGCAGCACCTCTACTTTCTTAGAAGTTTGTGAAGGTTTGGCCTAGTATGGAAACACCAAAATCTTTGAATGGAAAAGACTTCGTAAAGTCGTTGATAAGGTTTAGCCCTCTCCACCATTGAGCACACCTACACGAAGAGCTGTTGCAGGAAAGCAGCACCCATCATCAAGGACCCCCACCACCCAGGCCATGCTCTCTTCTCACTGCTGCCACCAGAAAGAATGTTCAGGAGTCTCAGGACTCACACCACCAGTTTCAGGAATGGTTATTACCCCTCCTGAACTAGAGGCGTTAACTTCACTCAACTTTATTTGTCCTATCACTGAAATGTTGCCACAACCTATAGCCTTGCCTTCAAGGAATCTTCATCTCATATTCTCAATATTTATTGCTTACTTATTATTATTATTATTTTTATATTTTATCTCAGCTATAGCTGGTAAAATCTGAGGTATAGGCTTAGCCAAGCATGCTCATTTCTCAATTGTTAGGAACTTTTGGACTATTTTAGTGGTGTTTAGTATAGCAGCTTTCTGTGTAGGACTAATTGTTTAATGCTAATGTGTAGTGACTTTGGGATGATACTAGTTGTAGATATTAATATTGGGACAATGTATACCCTGTTCATGTTCCATAGTCCTTCAATTTCTTCTTTATTTCAGCATATTTTTGATGTTTTTCACTTAACAATTTGGCACATCCTCTCCATGACCTACTGAATAAGCAACGGAGCACCATTTTGAACAGACTCATTCAGCTCTGCTGTCACAAGGATCGTTAGAGAGAATGTTTCCTATCAAATCCAATAAGCACATACAACAGTTCATGTCCATGTGACAGGAGAACTCACATCATAGTACAAAAATCTGTTTTATTATTTCATACGTTATTATTGCACATTATTGCACACTGGTAAACTGTTGTGTATATTATTATATATATATGATTATTATTATATATTCTCTTTAATCCTTTTCACTCCTTATGGGGCATTAGGGCCTCAACAAAAGTCCTCCACTTCCTGCGATCTCTAGCAGATGTTTTTGCCGTCTCCCAGGTTTGGCCGGCGGCTTTCAGTTCATCCAAAAGCCTACGTCTCCAGGTTTGCTTTGGGCGACCTCTTCTTCTCTTCCCTTGTGAATTCCATTTGAGTGATTGTCGAGTGACATTCGACTGGCTCTTCCTCAAGGTGTGGCCGACCCATCTCCCCTTCCTCCTCCTTATCTGGAATACAATGGGCTCTTGGTTTGCTCTCTTCCATAGGTCTAGGTTTGACACTCTGTCGTACCACTTAAGGCGGAGGATCTGCCGGAGGCATTTGTTGAGAAAGGTCTGGATCTTGTTGCAGCTGGTGTTGGTGATTATCCATGTTTCAGATCCATATAACAGGATGGCTTTCACATTGGAGCTGAATATATGGAGCTTAGTTTTGACAGAGATGGCCGTAGATCTCCAAACAGGTTGCAGGGTTGTGAAGGCATGTTGGACTTTTCCGATCCTTGCTCTGATGTCCTCATCTGTACCTCCTGATTTACTGATTTTGTTTCCGAAGTAGGTAAACTTGTCTACATCTTCAAATATTTGTCCTTCAATCCGTAATGGCTCCTCTTGTTTGTTATTAATGTGTAGAACTTCGGTCTTCTCCTGACTGATCTTAAGGCCTACTTGCTGTGAGGTGTCTCCCAAGGAATCTACTTTCTTCTGCATATCTTGAAGCCAGTGTGAGAGAAGTGCGAGATCATCTGCAAATGCCAGGTCTTCCAATTTCCCTGTTAACGTCCACTGGATGCTTCTCTCTTTGCCAGCATAGGCTGTTCTTGTAGCCCAGTCGAGTACCACAGGAAAAAGTAGAGGTGACAGCAGGCATCCCTGTCTCTCTTCGGACAGTCTCCCATCGTGGATGACTCTGCATGAGAAGCCATTGTAAAGCTGCTTGATGATATTCACCAACTCTTCCGGTACACCATAGTGTTGTAAGATGCTCCACATTGACTTTCTGTCCAGGCTGTCAAATGCCTTTTCAAAATCAAGAAAACACACATATAGTGGAGTTTGCCATTCTATTGTCTGCTCCACAATGACTCTAAGTGTAGCTGTCTGGTCAATGCATGATCTCTCTTTCCTGAACCCTGCCTGCTCATCTCTAAGTCTCTGGTCAATGGTGTCTTTCATCCGCTCCAAGATGACTCTGGTGAGAACTTTGCTAGGAATGGACAACAAGGTGATCTCCCTCCACTTGCCACACCATGAACGATCTCCAGATTTTGGCAGCTTCACAAGGAGGCCCTTCTTCCAATCTGATAGGATCTTTCCTGTTCTCCATTTCAAATTCAGCAGTAGATGCAAATGGTCCACCATAACCTCTCCACTCTCTTTTAATGCTTCTGCAGGAATGTTGTCTTCTCCAGCAGTCTTGCCATTCTTCAGGCTTTTCAGGGCTTTTCAAATTTCTTGCTTGGTGATTTCACCTATATTGATGTTGAGTAGGTCTCCAGGCTCCAGGTCAGGTGGGTTCTGTGGTGGTGGTCTATTCAATACTTCCTGGAAGTGTTCCTTCCATCTCGCCAGCTGATCTTCAACCAAAGTGAGCAGATGGCCTGTCTTGTCTCTAACAGGTCTTTTGAAATTGCTTTTCTTCCCTCTCAAAAGTTTAGTTGTCGTGTAAAGTGCCCTGAGGTCCCCTTTATTGGTCGCTGTTTCTGCTTGCTCTGCTATTTCATTGAAGTATGATCTCTTGTCCTTTCTGAGCTGTTTCTTCAATTCCTTGGCCATCATGCTGTACCTGTTGGTGGTGATTTGTTTCTGTTGCCGGGTTCTGGCCTGATTCAACTCCTGTTTGAGCTTTTTCCTCTCCTCCACCTTCTGCCATGTCTCATCCCTGATCCAAGGTTTACTGTTGACTGGTGGTCTTACCAGTATTTCTTCACAGGCCTGCTTGAAGGTAATGCACGCGTGTTCCGCTGTTCTCCCATCTTGTTCCTCTATTTGAAGAGCCCCAAAGCAGTTTTTCAAGGCAATGTGGAAATCTTTCTTGTTCTCTTCCATCTGTAGTTTTCTAACATCAAACTTTATTCGCGTGTTCTGTTGCTTCTTCTTGGCTGACACCTTCATCTTCAGCTTCGCAACAACTAAATGGTGGTCAGATCCAATATCTGCTCCTCTTTTGGCTCTCACATTTTGCAATGAGCTTCTCCAGCGCTGGCAGACTATGACGTGATCAATCTGGTTCTCTGTTTGACGGTCAGGCGAGACCCAGGTTGTCTTGTGGCAGCGTCGGTGGGGAAAGAGGGTACCTCCAATGGTCAGTTCATTGAAGGCTCAGAAGTCGGTAAGGAGTTCTCCATTTTCATTCATATTCCTCAAACCATTCTGGCCCATCTCTCTCTCCCTGCCAGTGTTATTGTTGCCTACTTTGGCATTCAGATCTCCCATGACAATCAACATATCTTGCTTAGGTACCTTTCCAACTACTGCTTGAAGCTGGGTGTAGAAGAGATCTTTTTCTTCTTCCTCTGCGTTGTTAATTGGAGCGTAGCACAGGATAATAGATACCTTGTGGAATCTGGACTCAAACCTGGCTGTGATGATACGGCCGGACACTGGTTCCCATTCTATCAAACTTCTGGCTGCTTCTTTGGACAACATCAGGGCCACACCAGCCTCATGTGGGTCTTCCTCTTTTCCTTTGCCGGAATAGAGCAGAGTTTCTCACATCTGCAGTTTGGTCTCACCAAAAGTATTCCACCTTGCTTCGCACATCCCCAGGAGTGTGAGGTGGTATTGGTTCATTTCTTTCACTGCCTGTGCGCACCTACCTGTCTCCCAAAGCAATCTCACATTCCATGTTCCGATTAGGATAGATTTCTTCTGTGAGAGCAGCTTTGGAACCTCCATTATGGTTTTCCCCGGGTGAAGGAGGGTTGTCAGCCCTGCAGCTTCCTGACGGGTTTGGTTGCAGTGCGTCATCAGCCTCCTGAATGGGGCCCTGCTTTTCCCGAGATCTGGGTTAGTGGTTGACAATCTGTTGACGGTTTCTGTAGCAGTTGCTTGTTTTATGTGAACAGGTTGTTAGCCCATTGCACAACCCCCAACCTGGAGGACCAGGGGTTTTCTGTCGTGGTCACCTTCCCCTAGGCGATGGCATTTCCATGCTAACAATGGTATTTCCATGCTAACGAGCTCCACCTGCCCGGGTTTGAAATCAGAGTTTACCATCTCCTAGATAGGCTGCCATCCAAGGCTAACGATTCCTATCTACCCAGGTTTGGAATCGGAGTTCCTTCTCCTAGGCTATGTTGGTTCGCGGCACCTTCTTCCATATTACCCGGTGCACCCCTCACATGAGGGATCCCCCATCCACCACCCAGGGGATGTGCCTCAACGCTGTATAGCCCTAGTGCGAGGGTTATTATATATTATATATAATATAATATATTATATTATATATATATATTATTATTCTGTACTTTATTATTAGTTAAGCTAACACACTGGTTTCTTTATCAATCTTTTTATTAACTAAATAAAAGACTACATATATATATAAAAACAAGAGGAGAATTATCTCAAATATCTATATCAATAACATTTATATAAAAGGTAAAATGAACATTATCAAGATCATATATAATGTTAATCTAATAGGATGTAATAAAGAAAAAGATAATTGATTCCCCTCTTATCCATGAAAAGATGAACATAAAAGATAAACTTTTATTATTTTAATATACATACAAAAAAACCACTAAACCAAAAAAAAACAAAAAAAAGAGAGAAAAAAAGGGAACTGGGCAGCTCAAACTGAGAGTGAAAGCAAGAAAAAAAGAAAAACTTTCTGATCAAATCCAATATTTCAAGAAGGTAACTGGAAGAGCCATGCATCAAAGCATATGAAAATATTGATTAAAAGGTCACCAACTTTCCTGAAGTTTAAAGGTTGTATCAAATGTCCAACTTCTTAGTTTCTCTAAACTTAAACAGGATATAATGGAAGTAAGGCAATAAAGAGCAGTAGGTGGATTAGAATCCTTCTGTATAACTATATAACAATTACAGCATGGAAACAGGCCATCTTGGCCCTTCTAGTCCATGCTGACGCTTACACTCACCTAGTCCCACTGGACTGCAATCAGCCCATAACCCTCCATTCCCTTCCTGTCCATATACCTATCCAATTTTACTTTAAATGACAATGCAAAACCTGCCTCTACCACTTCTACTGGAAGCTCAGTCCACACAGCTACCACTCTCTGAGTAAAGAAATTCCCCTCGTGTTACCTTTAAACTTTTGCCCCCTAACTCTCAACTCATGTCCTCTTGTTTGAATCTCCCCTATTCTCAATGGAAAAAGCCTATCCACATCAACTCGATCTATCCCCCTCATAGTTTTAAATACCTCTATCAAGTCCCCCCTCAACCTTCTATGCTCCAAAGAATAAAGACCTAACTTGTTCAGCCTTTCCCTGTAACTTAGGTGCTGAAACTCAGGTAACATTCTAGTAAATCTTCTCTGTACTCTCTCTATTTTGTTGATATCTTTCCTATAATTCGGTGACCAGAACTATACACAATAATCCAAATTCGCCCTTACCAATGCCTTGTACAATTTTAGCATTACATCTCAACTCCTATACTCAATGCTCTGATTTATAAAGGCCAGTATCCCAAAAGCTTTCTTCACCACCCTATCCACATGAGATTCCACCTTCAGGGAACTATGCACCATTATTCCTAGATCACTCTGTTCTACTGCATTCTTCAATGCCTTATCATTTACCATGTATGTCCTATTTGGATTATTCCTACCAAAATGTAGCACCTCACACTTATCAGCATTAAACTCCATCTGCCATCTTTCAGCCCACTCTTCTAACTGGCCTAAATCTCTCTGCAAGCTTTGAAAACCTACTTCATTATCCACAATGCCATCTATCTTAGTATCATCTGCATATTTACTAATCCAATTTACCACCCCATCATCCAGATCATTAATGTACATGACAAACAACATTGGACCCAGTACAGATCCCTGAGGCACACCACTAGTCACCGGCCTCCAACCTGACAAACAGTTATCCACCATTACTCTCTGGCATGTCCCATCCAGCCACTGTTGAATCCACTTTACTACTTCAATAATAATACCTAACGATTGAACCTTCCTAACTAACCTTCCATGCGGAACCTGTCAAAGGCCTTACTGAAGACCATATAGGCAACATCCACTGCTTTACCCTCGTCAACTTTCCTCATAACCTCTTCAAAAAATTCAATAAGATTTGTCAAACATGACCTTCCAAGCACAAATCCATGCTGACTATTCCTAATCAGACCCTGTCTATCCAGATAATTATATATACCATCTCTAAGAATACTTTCCATTAATTTTCCCACCACTGACATCAAACTGACAAGCCTATAATTGCTAGGTTTACTCTTAGAACCCTTTTTAAACAATGGAACCACATGAGCAATATGCTAATCCTCTGGCACCATCCCCGTTTCTAATGACATTTGAAATATTTCTGTCAGAACCCCTGCTATTTCTACACCAACTTCCCTCAAGGTCCTAGGGAAGATCCTGTCAGGATCTGGAGATCTATCCACTTTTATATTCCTTAAAAGCGCCAATACTTCCCCCTCTTTAATTGTCATCATTTCCATAACTTCTCTACTTGTTTCCATTTAAGTAAAATGATTCTCCTAGCCAATAAAGTTGTAAAAACTATCATTCATTGAGCGGAAACAGGAATATATCCGGCTTCCGATGGAATGATCCCAAAAATTGCTGTAAGTAAATTCAGTTGTAGGTCCAAATTCAAGACTTTTGATAAAGTTTTAAAAACTTCTTTCCAAAAATTATCTATCTTGATACAAGACCAAAACAAATGTGTTAAAGTAGCCACCTCAGTATTACATCTATCACAAATAGGATTAATATTGGAAGAGATATGGGCTAATTTCTTCTTTGACATATGCACCCAATGCACTACCTTGAATTGTATCAAGGAATGATGGGCACAAATAGATGAAGTATTTACTAAATGAAAAATTTTATCCCATTGATTATCTGAAAGTGACTCTCAAAATTCCAATTCCCACGCAGCTTTAATTTTATTATTAGATAACATATACAAATTCAATAACCATTTATAAATTATAGCTATCAGTCCTGTTTGAAATGGTTTAACCTGAAAAAGGGTATCTATTATATTGGATGCATAAGCAGAGGGGTAACTTGGAAGTAAACTACATAGAAAATTCCTAATTTGTAAATATTTTAAAAACTGTGCATTAGATAGGTCATATTTGTCCGCTAACTGAGTGAAAGACATTAACCAATTCTTCATAAACAAATCTAATAAAGTTACTATTCCTTTGGTTTTCCAAATTGAAAAGGTCTGATTGGAAATAGACGGTTTGAAAAAATAATACACACTGCTAAGAGTGTTTTAAAATGTTGCTCCTGTAACAACAGAATTTCCCACTCAGGATCAATGAAGTATTTGTTGTTGTTATTATTATTATTATTATTATTATTGATTTCAGTATGTTATGTGTATTTGTCTATTGAGTAAGTTGTTTTTGCTTCTTTATCCTGTAATATTATACCGGATGGTTATTATGGATTGTCCTATCTGTAATAATGAATTGGTTGTAATATAATTTAGACCATAAAATCCAGGAGCAGAATTAGACCATTTGTCCCATCGAGTCTGCTCTGCGATTCCATCACAGCTGATCTATTTTTCCTCTCGGCCCTGACCAATCAAGAATTAGTTGGTTTAAATGTACATAAAAAGACTCAAATATAAAATCAAGGATGTAATGTTGAGACTTTACAAAGCACTGAATAGGCCTCACTTGGAGTGTTACGAGCAGTTTTGGGCCCCTAATCTTAAAAAGGATGTGCTGAAACTGGAGAGGGGTCAAAGGAGGTTCATGAAAATGATTCCAGGATTGAATGGCTTGTCATATGAAGAGTGTTTGATGGCTCTGGGCCTGTATTCACTGGAGTTCAGAAGAATGAGTGGAGACTTCATCGAAACCTATCGAATGGTGAAAGGCCTTAACAGAGTGGATGTAGAGAGGATGTTTCCTATGGTAGGAGAGTCTAAGACCAGAGGAGACAGCCTCAGAATAGAGGGGCGTCCTTTTAGAATGGATATTTCTTTAGCCAGAGAGAGATGAATTTGTGAACTTCTTTGCCACAGGCAGCTGTGGAGGTCAAGTCTTCATGTATATTTAAGACAAAGGTCAAAAATGAAGGAATACCAGGAGAAGGCAGGAAACTGGGGCTGAGAGGAAAATTGTATCAGCTATGATGAAATGGTAGAGCAGATAATGGGTCAAATGTCCTAATTCTGCTCCTATACCTTATGGTCTTCTGGTCAAAAGACTTGGCCTGAATCTGGCCACCACCTTCAGAACCATGGATGTACACCATCTGGTCCAGTTGGCTTATCTACCTCCAGACCTTTCATTTTCCCAAGAACCTTCTTTCTAGTTATGGTAACTTCACACACTTCATACCCCCTGACCCCTGTAACTTCCACCATACTTCTAGTGTCTTCCAGAGTGAAGACTGATGCAAAATACTTATTCAGTTCATCTGCCATTTCCTTATCGCTAGTTTCCAGTGGTCCAATATCCACTCTCGCCTCTCTTTTACACTTTATGTATTTGAAGAAACTTCTGGTATCCTCTTTAATAGTATTAGCTCGTTTGCTTTTGCATTCCAACTTTACTGCCTTAATGACTTTTTTTCATTGCCTTCTGTGGTTTTTAAAGTTTTCTAATCCTCTAACTTCCCACTAATTTTTGCTCTTTTATATGCCCTCTCTTTGTCTTTCATGTTGACTTTAACTTCTCTTGCTAGCCACAATTGTGTCATCTTGCCTTTAGAATACTTCTTCCTCTTTGGGATGTATAAATCCTGTGCCTTCCAAATTGCTTCCAGAAATTCCAGCCATTGCTCTTTTGCTGTCATCCCTGCCAGTGTTCTTTTCCAGTCAATTCTGGCCAGATCCTCTCTCATGCTTCTGAAATTCCCTTTACTCCACTGTAATACTGAGATTGTAGAACTCTGCCTCTGAAATTGGTAAGGGTAGTATTTATAGTAAAGTATTGTGTCTTATGAGTTTGTGTTTTAAAGCAAGATTTTGGTGAATGGCGTTTGCTACTTAATGGTGCCTGTGTTAGTAACCAGACTGAGTTAAACTGCTGCAGGATCCTGTAATGTGTTGGATTGTTCCCGGTTTCTCTTAGCATTTTCTGCATTTATTTTCTTGAATTTGTTGGTCTTTTATTAAGTATTTTGATCTTTTTGTGTTAAACACCTAGTCCTGTATTGTCACAAGGAACCCTCTGTTTCTAGGAAGAGATCTCCAACTCTGAACAATGCTTCCTTGTTGATATCTAGTTTGCTCAGATCTTGGGGATGTCTTCCATGGCAGGTCATGCCCTTTCATTGGTTAACTTCCACTACTGCAGTGATAATTTCTTCATTTTTCAGGGTTGTGCTTTCATTTAAGTCTAGTGCTGTGTACTTTAATATCAGAATTGAAAGTATTTTCTAAAATTTGTCATTTCAGTTCTTTCTTTGTAAATTTTCTGGATAGATTTTGGACCAAGATATCATACCAAAAGAACTTGTTAATATGAGTATAGTGAAAGTGCTTTTTGCTTTTGTTATATTTTTACAGTTGAGCTCTGTTTGGCAGATTTTCTAAGCCTTGAAGTAAATTCTGTCAAAAGTTTTCCTTTTATTGCACTATAGTCTATTTTCTTTGCTTGTTGACATTCCAGATACTTATACAGTATGTTTCATATTTATCAGTTAGTTGTATTGTATCCTGCTGCTCTGTTTTACTTTCTACTAGTTCCATTGCATCTATGTTTAATGTTCTGCACTTACCTAGTCCAAAGTTCATGTTTATAATTTTACAAAATAGACCTACTATTTAAATTAATTGCTTTAGCTTTAATGATGAAAGAGCATATAATTTCAAACAATCCATGTAGAGAAGATGTGTTAACTGTACAGTGCCTGTAAAATGTATTGAGCCCCTTCCCCCTCCCCCAGAAGTTTTCATGTTTTAGTGCTTTACAACATTGAATCACAGTGGATTTAATTTGGCTTTTTTGACAATGATCAACAGAAAAATACTGTTGTATAAAAATGGAAACAGATGCTTACAAAGTGATCTAAATTAATTACAAATATAAACACAAAATAATTGATTGCATAAATATTCACTCCCTCCCCTCCCTGTATTAAAATGACACATCAAATCATCCCTGGTGCAGCCAATTGGTTTTAGAAGTCACATAATTAGTTAACTTGCGTGCAGTCAAGGCATTTCAATTGATTGTAGTAAAAATACACCTGTAACTAGAAGGTCCAACTGCTGGTGAGTCAGTATCCTGGCAAAAACTACACCATGAAGACAAAAGAACACTCCAAGCAACTCCATGAAAAGATTATTGAACAGCATGAGTCAGGAGATGGATACAAGAAAATTTCCAAGTCAGTGAATATCCCTTGGAGTAAAGTCAATCATCAAGAAATGGAAAGAATATGGCACAGATGTAATTCTGTGGAGAGCAGGCCGTCCTCAAAAACTGAGTGACTACGCAAGAATGAAACCAGTGAGGGAGGTTACCAAAAGACCTATGACAACTCCGGAGGATTTACAAGCTTCAGTGGCTGAGATGGGAGAGACTGCGCGTACAACAACTGTTGCCTGGGTGCTTCACCAGTTGCAGCTTTATGGAAGAGTGGCAAAGAGAAAGCCACTGTTGGGAAAAAAACTCACATGAAATCTCAGCTAGAGTTTACCAGAAGGCATGTCAGAGACTGAAGTCAGCTGGAAGAAGGTTCTATACTTTGATGACACCAAAGCTGAGCTTTTTGGCCATCAGACTAAATTTTATATTTTGTGTAAGCCAAACACCACACATCATCAAAATCACACCATCCTTACCATGAAGCATGGTGGTGGCTGCATCATGCTGTGGGGGTGCTTCACTGCAGCAGGATCCGGAAGGCTTGTGAAGATAGTGGGTAAAACAAATGCAGCAAAGTGCAGGGAAATCCTGGAGAAAAAACCTGATGCAGTCTGCAAAAGAACTACGACTTGGGAGAAGATTTGTTTTCCAGCAAGACAATGACCGCAAGCATAAAGCCAAAGCTACACAGGAATGGCTTAAAAACAATAAACTTAATGTCCTGAAGTGGCCAAGTTGGCGTCCAATTGAGAATTTATGGTTGGACTTGAAAAGGTCTGTTCACGCATGATCCCCATGCAATCTGACAGATCTTCAGCAGTTTTGTAAAGAATGGGGAAAAATTACAGTGTTCAGATGTGCAAAGCTGATAGAGACCCATCCACACAGACTCAAAGCTGTAATTGTTGCCAAAGGTGCTTCTACTAAATACTGACTTGAAGGGGTTGAATAGTTGTTCAATCGATTATTTTGTGTTTTATATTTGTAATTAATTTAGATCACTTTGTAGAGATCTGTTTTCACTTTGACACAAAAGACTCTTTTTCTGTTGATCAGTCTCAAAAAAAAAAGAAATTAACTCCACTGTGATTCAATGTCATAAAACAATAAAACATGAAAAGTACCAGACAGGGTGAAAACTTTTTATAGGCACTGTAATTTGGTTGTTTCTGATTCAGTATTGAATTGACTTTATTACTTACATCCTTTATATATACGAGGAGTAAAAATCTTTACATTATGCTCTGTCTAAATGTGCAATATGCAATTATAGTAATTTATAATAAATATTATGTGCAACAGGGTAGTAATATAACCTAGAAATACAGTTTTGTCAGCATGAAGTTAGTGGTCTGATGGCCTGGTGAAGATGATGTCCAGGAGCCTGTTGGCTTTTATGCTGTGGTACCATTACCTGGATGGTAGCAGCTGGAACAGTTTGTGGTTGGGGTGACTCAGGTCCCCAATGATCCTTCGGGCCCTTTTTACACACCTGTCTTTGTAAATGTCCTGAATAGTGGGAAGTTCATATCTACTGATGAGTTGAGCAGGCTGCACCACTCTCTGCAGAGTCCTGCGATTGAGGGAAGTACAGTTCCCATACCAGGCAGTGATGCAGCCAGTCAGGATGCTCTTAATCGTGCCCCTATAGAAATTTCTTGGAATCTGGCAGGCCATCCTAAACTTCTTCAGCCATCTGAGGTGAAAGAGGTGCTGTCGTGACTTTTCCAACACACAGCCGCTATGTACAGAGCACATGAGATCCTTGGTGATGTGTATACTGAGGACCTTAAAGCTGTTCACCCTCTCAACCCCAGATCCATTGGTGTCAATAGGGGTTAGACTGTCTCCATTCCTCATGTAGTCCACAACCAACTCCTTTGTTTTTGTGACATTGAGCTGTTTTCTTGACACCCTATTTTTGTCCAATTCAGTAAATTAGAGAGCGGGTTTAAAGCTAGACAGAACCATAGTGGACATAGAGAGTCATCCTGGAAATTGCCTTTGTTTATTTTGTTAATGATGGTTATTCTTTTTTGGTTGTTAATGGATAGAATGATTATAGTACGTTATGCTTCACTAGATGCTGTAAGAACTTCACAAATATTGGGTGCAGTTTATATATATTAAGTGCATCTATTATCCATGAATGTGGGATGGAATCAAATGCCTTTTTGTAGTCAATATAACATGAAAGATTTCTGCTTTTACGCTGGGCTTGATTTAGAATTACAGAAGCTATTACCAGTTTTTTTTTACATCTTTACATGCCCTAACGCCATCCTTTCTGCTCTTGTGTAAATGTTGTGTAGTTATTTAAGTGAGGGGTGATTAGTGCAAGATGCATGATATTTCAATTTTATATATAGTTTGTAAACAAGTAACTAATAAAATTATTACTAGTATTTGTACAGTTTGTTGTCTTTCGCACATTGTTGTTTGTTGTGTGCAGTCTTTCATTGATTCTGTTCTATTATGTTTCTTGTGCTTACTGCGAATGGCAGCAAGAAAATGAATCTCATTGTTTTAATTAACACATATACATTAATAATAAATTTACATTGAACTTTGAATTTTGTTATTGCACAAGATTTCACCATGTACTGTAATGAATAGGACTTATGCTGATACATACAATTTAACAACAATTCAAACATAACAATGAAGTTCACTCCTGCAAAGTGAATTGTGGATGACGTTCAAGCTTGAGCTAATAAATGCTGAAATGTGAGTCCAAGACAATAATCACCTTCTGAAAGCTTTAACCATTCAGAGAAATGCTGTCCGTTTGGTGGTACCATGTCCATCTACTGATGCAGAACCACACACACACACACACACACAATCTCTTTGAACTAGATGGTCCAGGATGTAATTGGATTGGAGCATTGCCATCTTTCACCAAGTCACAAACTATCTTGACCTGGAAACCCATTCCCATCCTCTCCCTATCTCTGAATGGAAATGTTAGAACTCCCACTACCCAGACTACAGCAGTTCAAGGGCATTTACGAATGGACAATCATTTTTGGGTACATCATAATGCTCATACCTGATAATTGGATTAATTAATGTAGCACTAATACCATATTCTAATTATTCAAGATTCAAGATTGTTTAATGTCATCTCCAATACGCAACAGTAAAGAGAATGAAATAATTGTTACTCCGGATCCAATGCAGCCAAAATAAAAGGACAATAAGATAAAGAAAACAATAATAAACCCCCAATAAACATAAATATAAAAGATAGCTTAAATGCATTGTCCACAAAGTGACACTAGGTTATACATAAGGGAATTGATGGGAAATAGTCAAGTTGCAGTGGAGTTAGTGGGTGGATATGTGGATTAATCTTACTGCTTTGGGAAAGTAACTGTTTTTGAATCTGGTGGTCCTGATATGGATATTACATAGCTCCTCCCCGATGGGAGAGGGGCAAACAGTCCATGAGCAGGGTGGTTGGGATCTTACATCATGTTGCTGGCCTGTTTTTTGGCACCTTTCTGTATATATGCCCTTGATGGTGGGTAGCTGATGGCAGTGATGCATTGGGCAGTTTTGACAACCCATTGTAGAGCCTCCCTGTCTGTTGCAGCACAGTTTCCGTACCAGGCAGTGATGCAGCTTGTCAGGATGCTCTCTACTGTCTATCTGTAGAATGACATGAGAATAGATGTACAAACATGAGGAAATCTGCAGATGCTGGAAATTCAAGCAACACACACAAAATGCTGGTGGAACGCAGCAGGCCAGGCAGCATCTATAGGAAGAAGTACAGTTGACATTTTGGGACAGATGAAGATGTCCTGATGAAGGGTCTCGGCTTGAAATGTTGACTGTACTTCTTCCTATAGATGCTGCCTGGCCTGCTGCATTCCACCACATTTTGTGTGTGTGGCTATAGATGTACAAAGTCCAGCTCTCTTCAGCCTCCTCAGAAAGTAGAGGCACTGGTGAGCTTTCTTGACTCTGTAGGGTTATGTTGTTTGCATTACAATATGCAGTGACTACACTTCTCAGGTGTGACTGACTGTACAGTATTTGTGAGTATTTCAGTATTGTTGAGAAAGATCTTATAAATGCGAAGTATTTTTGTAAACACACAACTCCCTTCTTGGGACAGTTTGTAAATAATTTGGTTAGGTTTCCTTTTTATTTCACCTTTGTTGTTCATCCTTAGTAGGTGCACAATTAAAATATAACTGCAGATTCTGGAGGCTCTTAGAAATTGTGCTCTGACAATCACCTTATGTATGAAGAATGAGCTGAAAGTAATGCCACATTCAAACTCTCTATGTAAACATAATAGACAGAGATTCTGTGGATTTCTATCAAATTATGGTCATTAGAAAAATGTCCATCCAATATGCCTCCCTATTTTGCATTTAATACAAAGAAGTTAATGCAGATATGAAAATAACTTTATTCAGCAGTACCATGCCGAAGTTGTGGAGGTAAAGGTGCAAGCAGTTTCATGTATAAATCAGTTACCTTCCAAATCATAAACTTTTTCAACTTTCCAAAGGCAATTCTTTTGATGAAGTGAAGAAACAAGCAGTTGATGAAATGATGGAAAGAATTAAGAAAGGAGTTCAGCTTCGGAAGGTCAATGAAACAAACAAGGTGACTGTGTTGTTATAATTTAACCAGTATAATGCATTTCTCTCTCTTTTGAAACTATAAAATATTTGTATCGTCCTCAAATAGTACTATTTGTGGTTGAGGAACTCTCTAACTCAGTAATCTAATACACTGACCTCCGTATAATTAATCATTTGTCCACTTATGTTCTTACAGTTAGTGAAACATATTCTTCATTGAATTCTAAACTTACAAACCCAAAGTTGTGCCCTTTTAGTTAACTTTAAACTTGCAGACCACTCAAACTACTAACAAATTGGTGGCTGCTAATGCTTTGTAAAGAGCTGAGATTTTAGAGAGCTAGCTGTGGTTTGAATCAGCACCTGCGGTGGTACTTTAATTTTCACCCACCATAATTATTCCCTGTACTTCTCTAAACTTTTGCCTTGTGTACTCAACTCACGGGGAATAGAAGGAGCCATAATTCCTCTTACTACAACTTAGCTCCAACCATTGGGAACTGGTTACTACTTTACCAAAGTGCACAGTTTATCTCAGTTGTTTCAATTCTGTAAAACTGTCTATCTACCTATTTCCATAGTATCTGTTTATCTTACTTTTAATAACATTAGGGTATAGGCCAAATACAGACTCAAGAGTCTAGCTCAGATAGGCTAATTGTTCAACGTGGACAAGTGGGCCAAATGGCCTGTTTTCTTGCTTGCATAACTCTTTGACTCAATATATTTTTAGCTGAAGGAAGTTAGTTTCTTCTAACGTGCTGCTTCAATTCCTAGATGCAGATAAAATTGAAATTCTCTAGCAAAGTAACATTTGTACCCCCCCCCCCCCCCCGCCCCAGTTTGCACAGAACACAGTACAGTACAGGAACAGGTGCTCTGAACCACAATGTTTGCACTATGATGCTAAATTAAGCTAGGTCTCTCCTGTCTGTATATGATCTGTATCCTTTCATCACTCTATCCAAGAGCCTCTTAAATGCCATTATCCATCTGCCTCCATCACTGGCCCTAGCAGCCCATTCCCAATACCTCTGTAAACAAAAAAGCCTTGCCTGGCACAACTTCTTTAAACTACATCCCTCTCACCAGAAAATTTGTTTCCAATTTTTTTCAAATGCGGTTATTGATACAGTAGATAATAAATAAAAAATTGCATGATTTTTTAAATTCTGTGATTATCGCTTTATTCAAGATTTTGCATGTATCAAAGGTCACGTGAATTGTCAGTCCTAAGTTTAGCTGTCTTCTGCTGATGTTACTTTTGCCTGTTATTTAACGTCCTGAAAGAGCTTTTCCCTGTACTTCAACTGTTTTTTTCTTGCATTGTCACCTTTTTCCAATAAAACCATGCCAGATTATTAATTCTGAGTGAATTCCTGTTGGTGCTAGTGCCATTAATCAGTTTGCCTTTTGGTCACACTTCCTTCTGTTTGATTCTAGACTGCACCTAATAAGAACACACCTCGAGAATCTGATGCTTTGCAGGAACTCAGAGGGATACTGGTAAGTCCTGAATTTAATTCCAATTTACTTTAAGTTTTTCTCTTCAATCTTTCAGGTTCCTTTGTAATTGTGTCATGGCCAAACAAGCTCCCCACAGTTACTATTGTCAAAATTATCCGGAAGCAACTTGGGTGCAGTTCGGCACTTTTTCAGTATCAAAGTTCAAAGGAAAGTTTATTCGCAAAGTACATATATGTCACCATGTACAACCCTGAGATTCATTTTCTTGTGGGCATACTCAGGAAATCTATAGAATAATAACCGTATCAATGAAAAACCGCACAACTGGGATGTTCAACCAGTGAAAACAAACTGTGCAAATACAAAGAGAAGAAAGAATAATAATAAATAAATAAGCAATAAGTATCAAGAACATGAGATGAAGAGTCCTTGAAAGCAAGTCCATTGGTTATGGGCACAGTTCATTGTTGGGATGAGTGAAGTTATTCCTTTGGTTCAAGACCTAAGGAATAACTGTTCTTGAAACTGGTGGTGTGAGTTCTGAGGCTCTTGTACCTTAATAGAGGGGAAAATGCTCTATGTAGCGTTTCCCACTCTTCACTTCAGCTCTTGTTTATTGCTGCCACAAAATAACCAATTTACTGTGGCTGGAAAAACAACCGCTTTCACGAGATACAGTTTGCCAGAAAGATTAAACCTGCTTATGATTCTGACTGCTGTTTCCTCCGTGTGGACCAGCAGTGCTGTGAGATGAAGTGGCCTCTGCTGGATCACTATTGGCATGTATTGATTCCTTATAAAGCAACATAATCAGCCTAACTAGTTGAATGCGGGAGGGATAACCTAATAGTCGGAAATAAACAAGGTAAAGAGGATTATCGCTGCCGCCTGGTGGGGCGTGGATGCTTTTTATTAGGTGTTTCCACAGTCCAACCTGATTCACTACTTTGGACTGTTAATACAGACACACAGATGTGCAGTCTCCACTTTTTAATCAGGTGATGAAGCTTGCCATCAAATGGTTAACGTCATTAGGAGGGGACATTTGTTGTTTGTGGAGAAGGCATCCATCCATCGGAAAGGCTGCAATGCCTCTTTTCGAGCACCAGCCTGCACTCCATTGACACCATCAACACTTACCAAGGATCCTACCCACCCTGGACTTCTCCCCACTCCCTTTGGACAGAAGTTCCCCACTCTGTCCTCTCACCTCTTTGCACCTGCTATCAGTGCCCCTCTTTCTTCCATTTCCCTGCTGGTCCAATCTCCTCTCCTATCAGGCTCCTTCCTCTCCTGCCCTTTACCTTTCCCACCCAGCTGGCTTCACCCAGCTATCCTCCCACCCCTTCCTTCACCTTTTTATTCTAGCGTCTTCCACCTTCCTTTCCAGTCCTGCAGAAGAGTCTCGGTCTGAATCATTTCCACAGACCCTGCCTGACCTGTTGAGTTCCTCCAGCATTTCCTGTGTGTTGCTTTGGCTTTTCAGCATCTGCAGAATCTCTTGTGTAGAAGATACAAACACTGGAGAACATGTAACACCAGGCTCAATGGCAGTTTCTATTCTGTTTTACCAGGCTCTTGAAAGGACTTCTCATATGCTTAAATGTAAACTCCTGATTTCCAATTCTATCTTGTGACCCTTGACTTTATTTGTCTATCTACACTTCCTTGCTAACTGTAACAATATATTCTGCATTGTCTTCCTTGTGAGTATCTTGATGTAATTATGAATGGCATCAAACTGTCCGGGTGATATCCAAATGAAACTTTTTACTGAATCTCAGTACATATGATAAAAATAGGTTTGAGGGCTGGACATTTGTCTCTACCAAAGGAGGTGTAAGGTGTTCCTTCCCTCTGCTGGCCTGCAGGTCACCCTTCGGCAAAATGCAGCACATACCTAGCCCCCCTCCATGATCAGGGTTGCACGGAGCCATGGGAGCAGATGGTGGATGGTCGTATGAGCAGTTGCTGCAGATCACAAATCCTGGTTATGTGGCCATGGACACCAGGAAGACAATCTCTGAAGAGTATTGATAACACTGGACAGCATTCAGACATGGTCGGGAGGTTCATTTGTTCTTCAGACCAAACATCAGAATGGGGAGGAAATGTGATCTAAATGATTCCGACCATCGAATGATTATTGGTGTTCAGAAACTGTTGATATCGTGGGACCTTCTCAAGAGTTTACAGAGAATGGTGCAGAAAAAAAATGTCCGTTCAGTGGCAGCTCTGTACATGAAAATGCCTTGCTAATGAGAGAGATCTGGGGAGAATGGCCAGAATGGTTCAAGTGAACAGGAAACTCAAGTAACCATGCATTACCACAGTGGTGTGCAGAAGAGCATCTCTGAATGCACAACACTGTGAATCTTTAAATCGATGCGTCACAGCAGCAGTAGACCATGATCAGACACTCAGTGGCCACTTTATTAGGTACTGGAGGTATCTAATAAAATAACCACCATAGAACCATAGAACACTACAGCACAGTATAGGCCCTTCAGCCCTCCATGTTGTGCCAACCCATATAATCCTTAAAAAATAAGTACTAAACCCACACTACCCCATAACCCTCCATTTTTCTTTCATCTATGTGCCTGCCTAAGAGGCTCTTAAATACCCCTAATGTTTTAACCTCCACCACCATCCCTGGCAAGTCATTCCAGGCACCCACAACCCTCTGTGTAAAAAAACATACCCCTAATGTCTCCCCTAAACTTCCTTACCTTAATTTTGTACATATGCCCTCTGGTGTTTGCTATTGGTGCCCTGGGAAACAGGTACTGACTATCCACCCTATCTATACCTCTCATAATCTTGTAGACCTCTATCAAGTCCCCTGTCATTTTTCTACGCTCCAAAGAGAAAAGTCCCAGCTCTGCTAACCTTGCTTCATATGACTTCTTCTCCAAACCAGGCAACATCCTGGTAAATCTCCTCTGCACCCTCTCCATAGCTTCCACATCCTTCCTATAATAAGGTGACCAGAATTGAACACAATACTCTAAGTGCGGTCTCACCAGAGATTTGTAGAGTTGCAACATATACACCTTGTGTATATCTTAGTAAAAACTTTAACTAAAATAAGAAATAAGAAGCTGTCAGTACAGTAGAAAGAGATTCCTGAATTAAACATGTCTAATTGATTCTAAGTGTTGACTCATGGACTAGTAAATCTGTGATCTGAAGGTCGCTAGTTTGAGCCTCAGCTAAGGCAGCTTGTTGTGTAACTTGGACAACATTGGTAGCGTGCACAGGCGAGACTTGCAGCTTGGGCAACTGCTGGTCTCCCATACAACCCTGCCCAGGCCTGTGCCCTGGAGACTTTCCAAGGCTCAAATCGTTGGTCTCTTGAGACTAATGGATGCCTTTTTTATTGATTCTAAGCTCAAGAATCCAATAGCCACAAATCTGTTGTTCTTTCATGGGTGTTCAGACAGACAATATAAACATACATGATGAAATCCTTCAGGATTGTGAATGACTTGCTGCCACTGTGTCTTTGTGGTGTCTGAGGGGCTGAGGTGACATAGAGGGACTACAGACTTTCCCATGGAGATGCCTGACTGCTCCTCTCAGCTTAGTTGTAAATGGCTGTGCTCTTATCCAGAGTATCTATTCCTGAGTATAAACTCCCCAGCCAGGGCAATCAATCACAACACACACAAAATGCCAGGAGACAAGGAAGAATCTATGGAAAGGAATAAACAGTAAACATTTTGGGCTGAGAACCTTCTTTGGGACTTGAAAGGAAGGGGGAAGATACCAGAATTTCATCAGGGACATAAGTTCAACTTCAAGTTTAATTGTCATTCAACCATACATGAATACCAATGATTACAGCCAACTGAAACAGTACTCCTCCAGGGCCTTGGTGCAAAACACAGTACCAACAGTTGCACCAGATCAAGCATATAGCACATATAAGATAGCACACAGTAAACATAGTCGCACAAAAATATACTGTAGTTCAAGTTCTGAATCCATGGATGTAGTTGGCAAGGGCAAGCCCACAGCAGTCTACAGATGAAAACAGTCCAGCTTGTCTTCCACCAAGCAAACACATAAAGGAAGGCATCCAAGATATTATTTTTTTGGAATTAATATGTTTTCTTTCTCTTGAAGAAATCTCATAAAGAGGGAACATTGGCAACCAATACAAAGGTCAAAGAAGAAAATGAGCTGCAAAGAATCCTAAGGCACAGGAAAGAAGTAACGGAATCTGATGCTGGTAGTGAGTGCTCCATTTAAAATCCGTAGCTAGTTCTGTCTGTCTGTCCCTAACCATTTGCTCAACTGATTATTACAAAAATAAAGCCATTTTATTGCAGTAAGTATAAAACTTATCCCTCAATTAGGCTTTTTAAACTGATTTCAGTCTTAAGAACAAATCTAACATTAGTTATGGAAGGGTAGATTACACAATATCTTAACAAGTTACTGATTTAGAAGCATTTGGACCTAGGTTTTCCCTATTTATTAATAAACTGCTTTTGCTGTTTTTTAACATGACTAAAATTGATTTGTTTAGATTATTACATTCTACAGGAATTATGTAAATAAGGTTGAAAGAGTACAGAGAAAATTCACAAGGATGTTGCCGGGTCTGGAGGATCTGAGTTACAAGGAAAGATTAGGACTGCAATGGGTTAGGCCTATATTCTTTAGAAAGTAAAAGACTGAGAGGAAATTTGATGAAGGTATACACAACTATGAAGGGTATAGATAGGGTAAATAGAAACAGGCTTAAATAGAAACAGGCTTTTTCCACTGAGGTTGGGTGGGACTATCAGAGGTCATGGGTTAAGGGTCAAAGGTGAAACATTTAAAGGGAACATGAAGAGAAACTTCTTTACTCAGAGGGCTGTGAGAGTGTGGAATGAGCTGCCAGTGCAAGTGTTGCATGTAAGCTTGATTTCAATATTTAAGAGAAGTTTGGATAGGTACATGGAAGGCAAAGTTATGGAGAGTTATGGTCCCAGTGCAGGTCGATGAGAGTAGGCAGTTTACCTGTTCAGCAAGCACTGGATGGGCTGAAGGACCTGTTTCTGTGCTGTACGTTTCCGACTCTAAGATTATTTTCAAATTTAGCTCAGTATTTGAGAAATATCTTGGAAAATAGCAGAGAAATGGATTTTTCTACCGGATATATTAGTTAAATATGAGTAGATAAAAAGTACTTTTTAAAGTTCAGGTTCACTGCATAAATTGGCGGATGCACAAAGCAATCTGGAGCTGCCATAAGATCAGGAAATAAGTTCATCCAAAATACGATCAATCACCCACCAGCGCAAAGAGAACCAAGCAAAAATGGAAATACATGATTTGTAGCTCCCTGCTCAGTCTCAAACAAAACAGAGGAGGACAATGAATTAAGAGTTAAATACTTTTGAGTAATGTTGTATATATTTGAAATCTTTTGAACTAGACATACAGAGTTACTGATTAAGTCATAAGACTATAAGACATAGGGGCAGAATTAGGCCACTCGGCCCATCAAGTTTTCTCCACAATTCCATCAGGGCTGATTTATTATCCCTCTCAACACCATTCTCATGCTTTCTCCTCATAGCTGTTGACACCCTGAAAATCAAGAATTATCAGCCTCTGCTTTAAGTATATACAATGACTTGGCCTCCACAGTCATCTGTGGCAATGAATTCCACAGATGCACCACATCAGTCGAAAGAAATTCCTGCTCATCTAAAGAAATTGTTTCCAGAAACTCCGGCCATTGCTGTTTTGCTGTCACGGATGCCATGGAAGCATAAGGGTTAGAGTGTCACTAATACTGCTCAGGGCGTTGGAGTTTGGAGTTCAATTCGAGTGTCATCTGTAAGGAGTCTGTACGTCCTCCCCATGAAGACCATGAGGTTTCTCCAGGTCCTCCAGTTTCCTCCCACAGTCCAAAGGCGTATTGGTTAATTGCTCATTGTGAATTGTTTTGTGATTAGGCTACGGTTATATCGGTGGTTGCTGGGCAGTGAGCTTGAAGGATCGGAAGGGCCAGTTCTGTGCTGTATCACTAAGTAAATAATCAATCCTGTGCCTTCCAAATTGCTCCCAGAACCTTCAGCCATTGCTGTTCTGCTGTCCCTTTCCAATCAACGTTGGCCAGCTCCTCTCTCATGCCTCTGTAATTCCCTTTACTCCACAGTAATACTGATATAGAAACATAGAAAAACTACAGCACAATACAGGCCCTTTGGCCCACAAAGTTGTGCCGAACATGTCCCTACCTCAGAAATTACTAGGCTTACCTATAGCCCTCTATTTTTCTGAGCTCCGTGTATCTATCTAAAAGCCTATTGTAATAAGACCCTATTGTATCTGCCTCCACCACCATTGCCGATAGTCCATTCCACGCACTCACCACTCTCTGAGTAAAAAACTTACCCCCGACATCTCCTCTGTACCTACTCCCTAGCACCTTAAACCTGTGTCCTCTTATGGCAACCATTTCAGCCCTGGGAAAAAGCCTCTGACTATCCACATGATCAATACCTCTCATCATCTTATACACCTCTATCAGGTCACCTCTCATCCTCCATCGCTCCAAGGAGAAAAGGCCGAGTTCACTCAACCTATTCTCATAAGGGATGCTCCCCAATCCAGGCAACATCTTTGTAAATCTCCTCTGAACCCTTTCTATGACTTCCACATCCTTCCTGTAGTAAGGTGACCAGAACTGAGCACAGCACTCTAAGTGGGGTCTGACGAGGGTCCTATATAGCTACAACATTATCTTTCGGCTCCTATCTGACTTTAGCTTCTCTCTCTCAACTGCAGGGAGAATTCTGTCATATTGTGATCAATATTCTGAATAGTTATTTTACATAATTAATTAAATTTATTTATTTATTGGGGTACAGTGTGGAATCGGTCCTTCAAGCTGTGCCATCCAACTAACCGCGAATTAACCCTCGCCTAATCACAGGACAATTTACAATGACCAATTAACTTACCAATCGGTACGTCTTTGGGCTGTGTGAGGAAACCATGAAACCTGCAAGAAACCCATACGGTCACTGGGAGAACGTACAAACCCCTTAAAGGCAACGTCGGGAACTGAGCCCAGGTTGCTGGTACGGGAAAGCATTCTGCTAACCACTACAGTACTGTATCTATCTACTGCCCATCATACCACTGGCATTTAGGGCAGCAATGAAGCTGGTAGTTCCTTACTTTCCACTGAAGGAGCTTGCCCTATTGAAGATCCCCAGCAGTTTTTGTTTGATGCACCAGGGTCACTTGCCTGCAGATTATTTAATACAATATAGGGAACTAATTGACTGAATTAATAATGAAGGCAAGCTTACATGATTACTGCCATCTCAGTAATCATGTACTTTCAAAATACCCAGAATTCTGTAGTGTTGCAGTTTGAGTGATGCTATCACACCTTGGGTTATTGGAGGTCAGAGTTCAAATCTGACGTAATCTGTAAAGTGTGTGTATATCCTCCTCATGGAATGTGTGCGTTTCCTCTTGAGTGTTCCAGTCTCCTCCCACTGTCCAAAGACGTGCCAGTAAGTAGGTTAATTGGTCATTGTAAATTGTCCTGAGATAAGGCTAGGGTTAAATAGGGGGATTGCTGGGCAGCACAGCTCGAAGGGCTGAAAAGGCCTGTTTTGTGCTGTAGCTCAATGAATAAATAAATAAACTGAACTGCATCAAATTAAGTTAAATAAGTAATCTTCTCTTAGAACTCCCATTATGTTAATATAAAATTGGAACTGGGGCCTTCATTCTCCAAAGGGAAAGTCTACTCAGGTGACAAGAGCACATCAGAGGTGCCTACATTTGCAAATAATTTTCTTTCCATTAAATTGGTGTTTTTCATTGAGTTTTTCATTTAGAATTTTAATTTCATTTCATTCTGAAAAAGACACTGACACATTGTTTTAAAATCTAATTAATATTGGGCTATCCACTTAGCAAAATGCAGGGAGTATTTTTTTTACTTATCATGAATCTAATGATAAATGAATGCAGTGACATATGTTGTGACTTTAAATGTCACATTAACCCCAACTTGAAGATGAACATTCCAGTTGGGTTGCTTTAGAGGCATTGACTTTTCTTTTTAAAAAGGAGTTGTTTGTTCTTAAATAACTTGAGAATAATTGTTCTATCTATCACATGTGAGGATTTTGGATACTTTATCAACTCAGAAAGTGCTAAGTAAATAGGATCACCTTGTTACTCTGGTACTTCCATTGGTAATTGAAGTTTAGACGCATTGCATTTTTGTGAAATGAATCTGCCTTTTACAGGTGTGTGCCACTCAGAGATTACAAAGGGTGTTAAAAGAGGTTAAATCAGCACAAATGGAAACGGAAATTACTTTCCAATCTGAGTTTTACCAAGAGTATATTCTTTTCAAGCAATCTATTTGTTTTTTAATCTTAAAAAGCACTAAAAATAAAGCCAGAAGTTGGAGAGCTTGAGGTGAAGAAGTCTGAGTAAACTGCTAAACTTAGTTTGTGAATAAAGTCACTTAAAGCAATCACTGAGATGTGAGCTGGAATTGCATCCTTTCCTATCTTTCAGACTAAATATTCTTTCACGGTCGATTTAAGTGCAACAATGATATTGTACAGTGTGTGGATAAGAGCAGCAAATTTAATTTGTGAAAGTGAGAATTTTTTTTGGAGTTGCTCTTTGTCAATGTGCATAGCATTTTCCTCTTCATCTTAAAAGATTAGATTTGATTAACTTAGCCAAAGCAGGTCAGGCACTGATGTGTTGATCCTCTGTATAATTTATTGCACCCAATGAAGTACAAAAATACCTTGACGGGGAAGGAAATGAAATGAATCGCTGCAAATTCAAACACAATGCATGATAACTGAAAACCAAACAGTACTTTGTATTTTTGTATTCTGCACAGACATGGTTATTATGTGGAATAAAAGAATTATGTGAACTTCCTCATTTAGTCCACTGACCACTTATTGTTGAAAATTGATACTTCAGAATAAAACCTTTGCTGTTAAATCAACATTTTCTTTATTTTCCATTAACCCATATATTGCTGGTATTTATTTATAAAGGACAAATTTTACTAAAGCATTCATTGTATGTTTCTCATTGGCATTGTTGAAATTCTTATAAAATATTGATTTAAAGAATGCATCTGCTTTGATAATACAGTATGGTGCTGAACCTTGCCTTGAAATAGTTTATTACAGTGGTGAAAAAAATGGAAGCTCTGTCTTGGAATCTTTGATTATGAATGACTACTGGGGTAAAGTTAATCTTTGGTAGCTGGCAATGGGTTTGCTAAACTACGACTTAATGTAAAGTTCACATGCAGGGAAGGAGAAAAGTCATTCGTTGAACTTTGTTGTAACAGATGGCAATTTAGTTGTAACCCTTGGTATTTGCATAACAATTAGGTCACTTGGTAAATACCCAGGGGGCCAAAGTGCAAATTGGGCAATTTTACTTTGGATCCAATCACAATAGCTGGGGAAATCAAATTTAAATAATTGAAGAAGTAATTAAATAAATCTGGAAGTTTATTTATATATACACAAAGTGAATTCTGGTTAATTGGCCATCGGTTAATCAGGACAGCTGCTTATTTGGGGCAAAAACTAGTTGGGAAAATAGCAGGACAGTACCCTTCCCTTTCTACCACTCACCTCCCAAGCCTACCAACCTGGGGTGAACGTCCAAGTGTAACCTTGTAATGCCCAGGAGAGCATACAAGGTGAGGATTAAGCACAAGTCTTGATCATGCTTGCTGACATTTAAACCAGCAGGCCCAACTTTCAGTGATCTCTTAAAGTAAAGTTCCATGATGCTATCCTGAATGGTTAAAAGGAAGTCTCAAGCTACCATCAGGCAAGAGGTTTGAAGCATGAAGTCCCACACCATCAGACTCAAGAACAGCTACCGCCCTTCAAACATTTGGTTCTTGAACCAACCAACACAACCTTAATCACCTACCACCCCCCAGCCTCCGCATCCAGTTCATAATTCTGCAGGAATTCTGCCATCTCTAAATAGATCCCACCAAAAAGAACATCTTTCCCTCCCCCCCACCCCACTTTCTGCTTTCCGCAGGGATCGCTCCCCATGCGACTCCTTTGTCCATTCATCCCTCCCCACTGATCTCCCTCCTGGCATTTATTCTAGCAAGCGGAACAAGTGTTACACCCTGCCCCTACACCTTCTCCCTCACTACAATTCAGGGCCCCAAACAGTCCTTCCAGGTGAGGTGACACTTCACCTGTGAGTCTGTTGGTTCATATACTGTATCTGGTGCTCCCGGTGAGGCCTCCTGTGTATCAATGAGACCTGAAATAGATTGGGAGATCATTTTGCTGAGCACCTATGTTCCGTCTGCCAGGCAAAGTGGGATCTCCCAGCTGCCACCCATTTTAATTCCACTTCCCATTCCCATTCCAATATGTCTATCCATGGCCTCCACTACTGTCATGATGAGGTCACACTCAGGTTGGAGGAACAATGTCTTATATTCTGTTTGGGTAGCCTCCAACCTGATAGCATGAACATCAATTTCTCAAACTTCCAGTAATGCCCTCTCCCTTCCTTCACCATTCCCCATCCCCTTTTCTCTCTCTCACCTTATCTCCTTGCCTGCCCATCACCTCGCTCTTTCTTTCATGGTCTTCTGTTCTCTCTAATTGGATTCCCCCTTCTCCAGCCTTGTCTTTCTTTCACCAATCAACTTCCCAGCTATTTAAATCACCCCTCCCCCTCCCAGTTTCATCTAACATCTTATGTTTCTCTCTCCCCTCCCCCCACTCCTCATCTTTCTCTCTCCAATTCTGCCAAAGGGTCTCGGCCCAAAACATTGACTGTACTTTTTTCTGTAGATGCTGCCTGGCCTGTGGAGTTCCTCCAGCATTTTGTGTGTGTTGTTCAACTTCAATCACTACAGTTTAGCAACACAATGACCACTTTGATCATCTTGTCCAAACATGGACTTTGTTTTTCTTGTTCTAATTATGTTCTTTCTTATAAAATTGTTCATTCCATGTTTAATTTATGTATGTGTATCTTGTGAATGCTGATTACAAGATGCTTGTGAGGTTGTTGTATTGGGAGTTTTTTTACTACTCCTGTATATGTGTGTACTTGTACATTTGTTAATAAACTTGACTCAGCTTTGATTTTCTTTTACTTTGACTCATTGATGCTGCAATATCAGAAGGACGATGGAAGAGTCTACCCAGGAGCTCGGAAGGATTGATGAAGAGCAATGTCCCACTGTTGGGCACATTCTTTCTACAAACGTTGTATAAGGACTCTCTCCACGGCTTTGGCCAAGTACTTCCAAAAGGGAAAAAACATACTAGATGTTGGAAATATTCCATAGGTTGGACATAATCTGTAGAGAATGAAAACAAAGTTAACATTTCAAGTCAATAACTTCTTACCAACTCCTGACCCTCACAAACATTTGGATCTACCACATCATGTCCAACACTCTGATTTTGCCACATCATATTCAAGACCTTGAACATGATGCGGCAGACAGCAGGGGCAACCTGGAACCATATTGAGGACAAAGAGTTCAGGAGTGTCTTCCACCCAAACCTCTAGGGAAAAACTCTTCAAGCACACCTGAGCAGCTGAATGCAATCCAAAGTCTGAACCTAAAATATATTCTACCCTTTTCCTGCCACAGGAGTCACCTGGCCCATTGAATTCCTCCAGCTCTGTGTCTGCTGCTCAAGCTTCCAGCATCTCTTGTGCCTTTGAGCTGTATGCGATGCTGCAGATAGTCACAGGTCTCAGGTTTACAAAGAATGCATTCTGAAAATTTGTCCTTAAACTTCAAGTTCAAGTTTAATTATCATTCAAACACTCATGAATATAGTCAAATGAAACAGTGTTCTGTAGCGGTGTGCTACACGCAGCGCTAAAATTACGACACGGAGTCGGTAACTGCAGTCGAAGGAAAAAACTTTATTCGAAAACTTCAGCCTCACTTTTAAGCCTCTGTCAACCGGCCCCCCCATTGCGCAGAGGCTCCAAAGCTCTGTGCTCGCAAACCCCCGTAGGCTATCTAATTGTGAGTCGGTTCGGATACGCTAGGAATTGGGTCGCCACAGTTCCTTCAAGGCCAAGGTGCAAAACATTACCAACAGCGCACAGCACATAGCACATATGGCTACGATTTCAGAAAAAAAGCACACTGTCACAAAGAGAAAAAAATATTTAGCCCAAGTCCCTGAGTGTCCAGCTTGCTCTTTCACTTAGTGAACACCAGAGGGCAGAAACCAAGCAAGCACTGGAGAGTAGCACCGAGTGAACATTGGAGAGGCCAGCCCCTAACCCGGAATGGATTCTAGCAGACAGCAAAAGCTCTTCCTACACACATCTTTCACAGACTCAGAGGAAACATGGTTAGTAAAAACCCAATTGTTCTGTAAATAAAATTAAACTATGTTTTACTTGACTTGTCATGTTGAAAGTCATGCTGAGGACAAATTTTGTATGTTGCACTGCCATTGATGGCATTCATACTGTTGATGAAATTTCATGGCGTTTTATGCCAAAAAATACTGTGCAAAGCAGAAATTAGCTAAGTTTCTTGTTGGATCATATTATGATCGAATTCATTCTGCAGTATAAGCCACATGTGTCAGTATCACAATGGAATGAAGGGAATTACAGCGGTATGAGGGAAGAGCTTGCCCAGGTGGATTGGAGGAGGGTACTGGTGAGGATGATGGCAAAACAGAGATGGCTGAAGTTTCCAGCAATAGTTCACTAGGTGCAGGATAGGTATGTCCCACAGAAGAAGTTCTCAAATGGCAAGGCTAGGCAACCGTGGCTGACAAGGGAAGTTGAGGACTGAATAAAAAGCTAAGGAAAAGACATATAAGGTAGGAAAAGTGAGTAGGAAGTTGGACGATTGGGGAACTTTTAAAATCCAACAAAAGGCAACTAAAAAAGTTATAAGGGGAAAGATTAAATATGACAGTAAACTAGCCAATAGTATAAATCAGGATACCAGAAGTTTTTTTTGCAGTTATATAAAGAGCAAAAGGGAGGTGAGAGTTGATATTAGACCACTGGAAAATGATGCTGGTGAGGTAGTAATAGAAACATATAATCGTAGAAAACTTACCTAGGCCTACCCATAGCCCTCCATTTTTCTAAGCTCCATGTATCCATTCAGGAGTCTCTTAAAAGACCCTATTGTTTCCACCTCCACCACCGTCACCGGCAGCCCATTCCATGCACTCACCACTCTCTGCATAAAAAACTTACCTCTGACATCTCCTCTGTAACTAATTACAAGCACCTTAAAAATGTGCCCTCTCATGCTAACCATTTCAGCCCTGGGAAAAAGCCTCTGACTATCTACATGAGCAATGCCTCTCAATATCTTATACACCTCTATCAGGTCACCTCTCATCCTCCATCGCTCCAAGGAGAAAAGGCCGAGTTCACTCAACCTATTCTCATAAGGCATGCTCCCCAATCCAGGCAACATCCTTGTAAATCTCCTCTGCACCCTTTCTATGGTTTCCACATCCTTCCTGTAGTGAGGCAACCAGAACTGAGCACAGTACTCCAAGTGGGGTCTGACCAGGGTCCTATATAGCTGCAACATTACCTCTTGGCTCTTAAACTCAATCCCATGATTGATGAAGGCCAATGCACCGGATGCCTTCTTAAACACAGAGTCAACCTATGCAGCAGCTTTGAGTGTCTTAAACTCTGACCCCAAGATCCCTCTGATCCGCCACACTGCCAAGAGTCTTACCATTAATACTATATTCTGCCATCATATTTGACCTACCAAAATGAACCACCTCACACTTACAGGGGGACAAAGAAATAGCAGATGAATTTAATACATACTTTGCATTTGTCTTCACTGTGGAAGGCACAAGCAGAGTGCCAGAGGTCTGTGAGTATCGGGGAGCAGGAGTGATATTACAAAGGAAAAAGTGCTAAGCAAACTCAAAGGTCTTAAAGTGGATGTCACCTGGGCCAGATAGACTACATCCCAGAGTCCTGAGAGAGGTGGCTGAAGAGATAATGGATGCATTGGTTATGATCTTACAAGAATTATTTGATTCTGGCATGGTCCCAGAGGACTGGAAGATTGCAAATGTCACTTACTGATGCACCATCAATAACTCACACTGAGACGTAGGCGAGATATCGGCTTTTATTGACTGGAAGAAGGAACCAGGAGTGAGTGTCTATCATACAAGGTCCTGGAGACTGAGGCCGATCTTCAGGCCGCAGGTCTCCTTTATACAGGGGCCTGTGGGAGGAGCCACAGGAGCAGTCAGCAGGGGCGTGTCCCGACAGGCACATAGTTCACCACATTCACCCCCCCTTCGTTTGAAAAAGTCCTCATGTAGCGAAGGTTCTTACAAGTCAAGCCGATCAGGCGGTCGAATCTGTCGCTGCGATCTACGTAGCACCGGCTGTGACCGCATAGGTGCCGGCAACATTGGCGATTGCACAGGGGACGGGGGTTGCGCGTGTTCTTGCCCACTAGGCGCCGGTGATCCCTCATGCATGTGCGAGGCGCCTGGTATAAATGCGTACGAAACGCCCGGTATACAAGTGTCGTGAGGAGTCTGTGTAGGGCCTGGTGAGTACGGTGTCACCTCTGGTGCAGGGTTCACAGTTACCGGAGAGCCTTCAGGGTAGTGGTCTGCTGCACCTGCGGGTGCCAGGTCGCGGATGGAGACCGTGTCCTCCCGCCCATCAGGTAAGACCACGTAAGCATACTGGGGGTTCGCATGGAGAAGGTGAACCCTCTCCACCAGCGGGGAGTATTTATTGCTCCTCACATGTTTCCGGAGCAGCACTGGCCCCGGGGACGTCAGCCAAACTGGTAGGGTGGTCCCAGTGACAGACTTCCTGGGAAAAGAGAATAGGCGTTCGTGAGGGGTGGCATTGGTGGACGTACATAACAGAGAGCGGATAGAGTGCAGTGCCTCAGGGAGGACCTCCTGCCATCGAGAGACCGGCAACCCTTTGGACTTGAGGGCTAAAAGTGTGGCCTTCCACACTGTGGCATTCTCCCGCTCTACCTGGCCATTACCCCGGGGATTATAACTCGTGGTCCGACTGGTAGCAATGCCCCTAGCTAGCAAGTACTGGCGCAGCTCCTCACTCATAAAGGAGGACCCTCTATCACTGTGGATATAGCAGGGATACCCAAACAGAGTGAAGAGCTGGCGCAGGGCTTTTATGACGGACGTGGCAGTGGTGTCGGGGCAGGGGATGGCAAAGGGGAACCTTGAGAACTCGTCAATAACACTGAGAAAATAGACATTGCGGTCAGTGGAGGGAAGGGGGCCCTTAAAGTCAACACTCAGGCGTTCAAAAGGGCGGGTGGCCTTGACAAGTTGTGCCGTGTCAGGACAGTAGAAGTGCGGTTTGCACTCGGCACAAATTTGGCAGTCCCTGGTCATCGTCCTGATGTCCTCCAGGGAGTACGGCAGGTTCCGAGCTTTCACAAAATGGTAAAATCGGGTGACCCCCGGATGGCAAAGTTGTGCATGAAGGGCGTACAGCTGGTCGAGCTGTGTGCTAGCACATGTTCCCCGGGATAGGGCATCAGGGGGCTCATTGAGTCTGCCAGGCCGGTACAGGATATCATAGGTGTAGGTGGAGAGTTCTATCCTCCACCGCAAAATCTTATCATTTTTGATCTTGCCCCGCTGTTGGTTGCTGAACAGGAATGCAACCAAGCGCTGGTCGGTCAGCACAGTGAATCTTTTGCCAGCAAGATAGTGCCTCCAGTGCCTAACAGCCTCCACTATGGCCTGGGCTTCTTTCTCCACCGCGGAGTGCCGAATTTCAGAGCCTTGGAGGGTGCGAGAAAAGAATGCTACTGGTCTGCCTTCCTGATTAAGGGTAGCAGCCAGAGCGAAATCGGAGGCATCACACTCCACTTGGAAGGGAGCGGTCTCGTCCACTGCATGCATCGTAGCTTTGGCAATGTCCGCTTTAATGCAGTTGAAGGCCGCGCAGGCCTCAGCAGAGAGGGGAAACGAGGTAGACTTGACCAGGGGGCGAGCCTTGTCTGCGTAATGGGGGACCCATTGGGCGTAATAGGAAAAAAACCCCAGGCACCGTCTGAGGGCCTTGAGAGTGGTGGGAAGAGGGAGCTCTAACAGGGGGCGCATACGTTCGGGATCAGGCCCAATAACCCCGTTTTCCACGACATACCCAAGTATAGCAAGGCGGGTGGTACCAAAAACACACTTGTCCCTGTTATAAGTAAGGTTCAGAGCTGCGGCCACTTGGAGAAACCGTTGGAGGTTGGCGTCGTGATCTGGCCTGTCATGACCACAGATGGTGATGTTATCCAGATAGGGAAATGTGGCCTGCAGTTGGTATTGGTCCACCATCCGGTCCATTTCCCTCTGGAAGACAGAGACACCATTCGTGACACTGAAAGGGACGCGCAGGAAGTGATAGAGCCGGCCGCCCGCCTCGAAGGCGGTGTAGGGGCGGTCCTCTGGGCAGATGGGGAGCTGGTGATAAGCGGATTTCAGATCTATTGTCGAGTACACCTTATACTGAGCAATCTGGTTGACCATATCCGCGATGCGGGGTAGGGGGTATGCGTCAAGCTGTGTAAACCTATTGATGGTTTGACTATAGTCCACCACCATCCTATTTTTCTGCCCAGTCCGAACAACAACCACCTGGGCCCTCCAAGGGCTTGTGCTCGGCTCAATGATCCCCTCCCTGAGCAGCCGCTGCACCTCCGACTGAATGAAGGCCCGGTCCCCCGCGCTGTACCTCCTGCTTTTGGTTGCCACAGGTTTACAGTCGGGGGTCAGGTTGGCGAACAGCGGTGGGGGAGGGATCTTGAGAGTGGAGAGGCTGCAAGTGTCGGTAGCGCAGCTGTTGGCCTGGTTCTGGATGGGATGTGTGTGTCCGTGTGTGTGTGTGGTCAGTAGTGGGGTATGTGAAGAAGTCCCACAAAACTGAGGATTCTTGACAGTGAGTGGTGGGAGGGGCCCGTCGTATACCATAGTCACACTTTCGAGATGGCTCTGGAAGTCCAGCCCCAATAGCACAGGTGCACACAGATTAGGCATGACCAGCAGTTCAAAGTCCCGATATACTGTGCCTTGCACCACCAAAGTCGCTACACAACCCGCCCGGATGTCTGCGGACTGCGACCCAGAGGCCAAATGGAACCTCCGACTGACCGGCCGCGTTGCAAGTCCGCAGCGTTGCACTGTGTCCGGGTGAATAAAACTCCCAGTGCTGCCCGTGTCAAACAGGCATCCAGTCCAATGCCCCTCCACCTGGATGTCCATCATGGATCTTGCAAGCTGGTGTGGGGCGCTTTGGTCGAGAGTCACAGTGGCCAGAGTTGGATCGCCGTCGGGGTACCCGGTCAGCATCGGAGGGTCGGGGGCGGGGCATGCTGACGCCGACAAAGATGGCCGCTCACATCCGGGGTACCCGGTCAGCATCCGAGGGTCGGGGGCGGGGCGTGCTGACGTCGACAAAGATGGCCGCCCACATCCCGGCATGCAAGATGGCGGCCCCCACGTTTCACCCGCAGCGCTGCACTCCGCTCGAGGTTGAGACTTACAGACCTTGGCGAAGTGGCCCCGCTTTCCGCAGCTGGAGCAGGTCGCTTCTCGCGCTGGACAGCGTCGTCGAGGATGTTTCTTTTGGCCACAGAAATAACAAAGCACGAGTTTCTTACGGGCCACAGCCGTGGTCTGGGTCGGGGAGCTCGTGGAATGGCGACTGGCGGCGGCGTTGGCGAATTCGCTCCCGGGAGCCGGCGGTGGCGGGGTCTGAGGTGTCCACGAAACCGGCGGGGAATCGCGCGACTGGACAGCGTCGGCGTTATGCCGCGCAGCTTCTAGAGCGTTGGCCTTCTCTATCGCCGAGCTCAAGGTAAGATCCGAGTTCTCCAGCAGCCGCTGGCGCATATACACTGACCTCAGTCCCGTCACAAAGGCGTCTCGCACCAGCAGCTCCGCATGCTGTTCTGCCGTGAGCGTCTTGCAGTCACAAGCTCGGACGAGTGTCTGTAGTGCTCGGAGAAACTCAGCGCACGATTCGCCAGGCCGCTGTTGCCGGGTAGCTAAGCGATGTCTTGCGTAGACGGTGTTCACCGGCCGCAGGTACTGTCGTTTGAGGGCGTCCAGTGCCCCTTCGTAGGTCGGCAGGTCCCGGATAATGGAGTAAACTTTGGAGGAGACCCTCGAGAGTAGGATTCTGTGCATAACGGCGGGTTCAGTCGCACGAAGCTCCGCCAAGTACGATTGGAAGCATGCAAGCCAGTGTTCAAAAGCGAGAGCCGCGTCAGGGTCTTGAGGGTCCAAATCCAACCGGTCCGGACGCAAAACGGGTTCCATGTTTTAAAACTTCCAGTCAATAAAATTGATGCACCATCAATAACTCACACTGAGACGTAGGCGAGATATCGGCTTTTATTGACTGGAAGAAGGAACCAGGAGTGAGTGTCTATCATACAATGTCCTGGAGACTGAGGCCAATCTTCAGGCCGCAGGTCTCCTTTATACAGGGGCCTGTGGGAGGAGCCACAGGAGCAGTCAGCAGGGGCGTGTCCCGACAGGCACATAGTTCACCACACTTACTCTTTAAGAAGGATGGAGGGCAAAAGAAAGGAAATTATAGGCTAGTTCGCCTAATCTCAGTTGCTAGGAAAGTGTTGGAGTCTGTTATTAAGGATGAGGTTTCTAGGTACTCAGAGCTAAAATAAGTCAACGTCAGAATGGTTTCTATTAAAGGAAATTTTGCCTGACAAATCTGTTAGAATTCTTCGAAGAAGTAACAAGCAGGGAGGATGAAAGAGAGGTGGTGGATGACATTTACTTGGATTTTCAGAAGGTTTTTGATAAGGTGCCACAGATACAGCTGCTTAACAAGTTAAAATCCTTTGGCTTTACAGGAAAGGTACAGGCATGAATAGAGGAATGGCTGACAGGCAGGAGGCAGTGAGTGGGAATAATAGAGGCCTTTTCTGGTTGGTTGCCAGTGACTAGTGGTGTACCTCAGGGATTAATATTGGGACTGCTACTTTTCATATTATTTATGAATGATTTAGACAATGGAATTGATGGCTTTATGACAAAGTTTGCTGATGATACAAAGATAATTGGAGGGGTAGGTAGTGCTGAGGAAGCAATGCAATTGCAGCAGGACTTAGACAAATTGGAAGAATGGGCAAAAAATGGCAGATGGAATATAGTGTTGGGAAATGCACGATGATGCATTTTGGTAAAAGGAACAATAGTGTGGACTATTATCTGAATGGGGAGAAGGTTCAAACATCAGAGGTGCAGAAAAAACTTAGGAATCCTTCCTTATGCAAGACTCCCTGAAGGTTAATTTACAGGTTGAGTCTGTGGTAAAGATGGCAAATGCAATGTTGACACTTATTTCAAGGGGAATAGAATTTAAAAGCAAGGAGGTAATGCTGAACCTTTATAAGACACTAATCAGGCTGCACTTGGGGTATTGTTAACAGTTTTCAGCCCCTTATCTCAGAAAGGATGTGTTGTCATTTGACAGAGTCCAGAGGAGGTTCACAAGGATCATTTTGGGAATGAAGGGGTTAACACATGAGGAGTGTTTGGCAGCTTTGGGTCTGTACTCACTAGAATTTAGAAGAATGCGAGGGATCTCATTGAAACCCACCGAACATTGAAAGGACCAGACCAGATAGGGTGGATGTGGGGAGGATGTTTCCTAGTACCAGAACTAACGGGCACAAGCTCAATATTGAGGGGTGACCCTTTGGAACAGAGGTAAGGAGGATTTTTTTTTTAGCCAGAGAGTAGTGAATCTGTGGAATGCTCTGCCACAGACTGTGGGGGAGACCAAGTCTGTGGGTATATTTAAGGCAGAAGTTGATCGTTTCCTGATCGGTCACAGCATTAAAGGATATGGTGAGAAGGCAGGTGTATAGGGTTGAGCGGGATCTGAGATCAGCCATGATGGAATGCTGGAGCAGACTCAATGGGCCAAATAGCCCAATTCTGCTCCTTCGTTCTATGATCTTACAATTATCCCACACATGGTTGTAATGTTGTTTCTTTTGGTTAAATCTGTTTTCCACTGCACAGCAACTTTATTTGGAATGTGTATTGGAGTTTCTTCGCCCTTCTGCAGTGCATGCTCTCCAGTTTTGTTTCTTCTAGATGGTGGAAAGTCTTAATGGAATTGGAAGATTATTCATTTGCCTTTGAATAATCAGTCTCTAATTTAAAACCCAGGGAGTGTCAAAATTGAGCCTGAAGTCTGACTATGTAGAGAGACACAAAGAACAGTAAAAGGAGATCAAACAGAAAGTAAGATCTACAAAAAACTTATAAAAAGTACTGTATGTTATAATGAAAATCAAAATGAGCACCAAGATTTTACAATGAGCAAAAGAAACAGCTTAGGAACAAGGCAGTCCCCTTAAAATGGTTAATTGTTAACTAAATGTAAATATGAAAATGGCAGGCACGTTGAATAGAGAAAGAGGATGTGGAGATCTGTGTAAAGTATAATGAATCAGATTAAGGGAGTTGAATGCAAAATAACAGTGATTTAAACAAAAAATAATGACTCTAAAGACTACCAAATCCACAAGACTCAACAGCTCTATCTTAGGATTTTGAAGGTGGAACATAAGAACATTGCAGATATCATAACTTCCAAAGTTTGTGCATAGAGTATCGAACAGTACAGCATAGATGGGCACTTCCATCAAGTATATCGTGCTGACCTATATAAACCTACTTCACAATCAGCCTAACCCTTTAGACACAGCCCATAGCTGTCCACTTTCCTTCCACCCAACTCTGCCAAACCTGTCTCAAACCTGGGGAGTGTTCGGCAGGGAGCTAACAACTCCATTCTGTACAAACCAAGTGCTACAGAAACACCAATGGAAGCTCCTCATCCCTGCAATAGGAAGGATATAACCAGAAGATGAGCTACACATGGAAACAACATGAAAGACTGGTCCACGGACTCTGGTGAACAGCTGTCAGCAGCCTATGCACCAGTGGGAGTAATGGGCTTAAGTAAATCCATATGTCTATCAAAGTACCCTTTAAACATCCCTATTGTATCAGCCTCTATTACCTTGCCCAGCAGTGCATTCCAGGCAGACTCCACTCTTTTTTCTAAAAAAACCCTACCTCTGATATCTCCCAACACACACAAAATAGAAACATAGAAAACCTACAGCACAATACAGGCCCTTTGGTCCACAAAGTTATGCCGAACATGTCCCTACCTTAGAAATTACTAGGCTTACCCATAGCCCTCTATTTTACTAAGTTCCATGTACCTGTCCAAGAGTCTCTTAAAAGACCCTATCGTATCCGCCTCCACCATCTTTGCCGGCAGCCAATTCCATGCACTCACCACGCTCTGAGTAAAAACTTACCCTTGACATCTCCTCTGTACCTACTCCCCAGCACCTTAAACCTGTGTCCTCTTGTGGCAACCATTTCAGCCCTGGGGAAAAGCCCCTGACTATCAGTGCCTCTCATCATCTTATACACTACTACCAGGTCATCTCTCATCAGTTGATGTTTTGGGTTGACACCCTTCAGCAGGACCCTTTGAGGGGCTTTGGCCCAAAATGCTGTCTGTACTCATTTCCACAGATGCTGCCTGGCCTTCTGAGTTCCTCCAGCATTCTGTGTCTGTTGCTTGGATTTCCAGCATCTGCAGATTTTCTCTTTTTTCGGATAACCCGCTAAATCTTATTCTACTCACCTTAAACAGCTTTCGTGAGATATTAGCTATTGCTGCAAATGGGAAAAAAAACATGAATTGCTTTTTCTGGAATTGTTCCTTAAGATTGCTGAATTATTCTGTTATTAAGGAATGCTAATGGAAAGAAACCATGGATATTTGGAAAGGTAGCCAAAAATCTACTATTGGAAAATGACTAGAATATAGTTAAAGATGCGCTTAATTTTTTCTTCAAAAAGTAACAAAGAATCAAGACACAATATATATATTTTTTTGAAATTCAAGAAAGCTCTCTATCCCATCATATCAGTTATTTTCAATACATGAATAGTTATGGTTCAAAAAAAGTTATTTTTTGCTATTTCTAGGCACATCCTGCCAAGCTGAAAACCTACACACAATCCATATCTTCTGTTTCCCACTGCTCAGAATTTCTTAGCCACAACAGTAATGTTCTAGCAGTTCCATTAGCTTTTACTGTTAGACTGTTAGCTGATAATCACTTCCGAGGCAGTTAATCAAGACTCTTGATGGGGGCATGGGGAGTTATTTCTTGTTTAATGGTATTGTAGCGGTGTGCTACACGCAGCGCTAAAATTACGACACGGAGTCGGTAACTGCAGTCGAAGGAAAAAACTTTATTCCAAAACTTCAGCCTCACTTTTAAGCCTCTGTCAACCGGCCCCCCATGGCGCAGAGGCTTCAAAGCTCTGTGCTCGCAAACCCCCATAGGCTATCTAATTGTGAGTCGGTTCGGATACGCCAGGAAAAGGGTCGCCACAGTATGTTCTTTCAAGATTTTGCTGCAAATATCACAGCCGTGCTACATGAACAGCAAAGACTAGAAACATATCAAATACTGCCATCAGCAAGGAGGTTCAGGAGCCTCAGGACTTGCACCACCAGGTTCAGAAACAGTTATTACCCCAACCATCAGGCTCTTGAATCAGAGGGGATAATTTAACCCAACTTCCTTCACCATAAAACTGAACTGTTCCCACAATCGATGGACTCACTTTCAAGAACTTGTCATGCTCTCAATATTTATTGTTTAATTATTAGGATTATTATTTCTTTTGTTGTTCTTTATTTGTACAGTTTATTGCATTTTGCAGATTGGTTGTTTGTCCATCCTGTTGGGAGCGGTATTTCATTGATCTTATTGTGTTTTTTGTAGTTACTGTGAATGCCCACAAGAAAATGAATCTTAGGGCTGTATACAGTGACATTTAGAGTCATATATAACAGTTTATAACAGAAACAGGTCCTTTGGCCCATCCCATCCAGTAGCCATTTAAGATGCCTCCTCCCGTTGAGCTGGACTGGACCATAACCCTCCATACCACTTTTATCCACATACCTATCCAAACTTCTCTTAAATGTTGAAATCGAGTTCACATGCACCACTTGTACTGGCAGCTCATTCCACAATCTCTCGACTCAATCTCAGTTAAGAAGTTTCCCCTCATGTTCATCTTAAGCTTTTCACCTTTCACCTTTCGATCTCTGGCCAGTAGCATCAGTTGCTGGTCCTGGGACCACACACAACCTTCGCTCCTAACACAAGGTAGCCATAACAAATGGTCCAGGCACACAATAATATAGAATATGCTGTTAGCCATTGGGACACTATCATATTATTTGCCTTGGGAATTCTCAACTGCCGTTTTAGTTGTTACATTCACCCACTGACTGAAGCAAATGTAGCATGTGATGTTATTCTTTCAATGGTCGCTAGAATACAATCTCAATCTCCCAGTGCTTTTGCTGTTACTGGGGATCTTAATCAGGTTTCTCTCGAGTCAACACTACCAACTTTTTATCAATATGTCAGCTGTCCTACACGGGGCAATAGAACACTGGATCTTCTATATGAAAATGTAAAGGATACAGACTGTGCCACTGTCCTTCCTCCACTTGACAGGTCTGATCACAGCCTGGTCCTGCTGACGCCCAGGTACGCTGCTTCCCCAACAACAAGTCCTGGATCACTGGTGACCTGAAAGAACTTTTGAATATGAAGAAGAAAGCCTTCAGGTTTGGAGGTAGACAAGTATTGAGGCAAGTATAGAGTGAACTGAGGGTAAAGCTTAGGGAGTGCAAAAACCCCTACAAGAGGAAGCTGGAGTACAAGCTCCAGTAGAATAGCATGTGGGATGTGTGGCTGGGCATGAAGCAGATCTCTAGCTTCGGGGTTAAGGAAAGGAAGATCGAGGGCTGCCTGGATAGGGCCAACAAATTGAACTTGTTTGTCAACAGGTTCAGCACGAGACCTCCTTCTGTTCCCTTCCCCACTTGCCCAAAACACACACCCTCCGAAGCCTTCTCCCTCCACCCTTCCCTCCCCTCTGGCGAGTGCTTGCAAACTCCCCAACTTTGGAGTATCCTGTCTCCATGGGGATGACTACCCTTCCTGCCTGACGGTGACTGCAGGTCAGGTTAATAGACAGCTGGAGAGACTACAAAAAGACAAGGCTGCTGGCCCGGGCGGTATCAGCCCCAGGGTAATGAAGGCCTGTGTGAGCCAAATGTCTGGTACTTTGCAGCACCTATATAATCTGAGTCTGAGTCAAGAAAAGTTACTGGTGCTATGGAAGACTTCCTGCTTGGCTCCTGTATCCAAGAAGGTGACTCCATCTGATTTAAACGATTACAGACCAATTGTCCTCACATCTCATGTGTTGAAGTGCTGGAGAGGGTGGCCCTGACTTACATTGGACAGCAGCTGAGATCTTCATTGGACCCTCTACAGTTTGCCTACCAGCATCATGTGGGAGTGGATGATTTCATCACCTACCTGTTGCAGGGAGTTCACTCCCACCTGGATGATGTCATCATCTGCCTGCTGCAGAGAGTTCACTCCCACCTGGATGATGTCATCACCTACCTGGAGCAGAGAGCTCACTCCCACCTGGATGATGTTATCACCTACCTGGAGCAGAGAGCTCACTCCCACCTGGATGATGTCATCACCTACCTGGAGCAGAGAGCTCACTCCCACCTGGATGATGTCATCACCTACCTGGAGCAGAGAGCTCACTCCCACCCGGATGATGTTATCACCTACCTGGAGCAGAGAGCTCACTCCCACCTGGATGATGTCATCACCTACCTGGAGCAGAGAGCTCACTCCCACCTGGATGATGTCAACATCTGCCTGCTGCAGAGAGCTCACTCCCACCTGGATGATGTCATCACCTACCTGGAGCAGAGAGCTCACTCCCACCTGGATGATGCTGGTGGTATTGTGAGAATCACTTTTTTTGGTTTCTCTAGTGCCTTCAATGCAATCCAGCCACTTCTTCTGAACAAGAAGCTGCAAGGGATGGGTGGAGAAAATCCACTATCTCCTGCATTACTGACTACCTGACAGTTAGACCCCAGTTTGTATGGCTGGATAGTTCTCTACCTGAGATGGTGGTGAGTGGCACTGTAGCACCACAAGGGACTGTCCTGGCTCCATTTCTGTACACACTACACCTTGGACTTTCAGTGCAACTGACTCTTGTCACTTGCAGAAGTTCTCTGATGACTCTGAAGTGTCTGGGTGTATCAGAGATGGGCAGGAGTTGGGGTACAGAGAACTGGTGGACAAGTATGTGGAGAACTTCAGGAGGAATCACCTGCTCCTGAATATGGCGAAAACCAGGGAGTTGGTGATAGATTTTAGGAGGAAGAGGACTGTGATGAGCCCTGTGTACATTCTGGGAGAAGAAGTTGCAGTGGTGAAGGAGTACAAATACTTGGCTGTTCACCCCGACAACAGACCTAACTGGAAAACCAACACCAAAGCTATTTACAAGAAAGGGATGAGCAGGCTCCATTTTCTAAGGAAGCTGAAATCCTTCAGTGTGTGCAACAGGATGTTGGAGATCTTTTACCTGTCTGCTGTAGTCAGTGCAGTCTTCTTTGTGGCTTTATGTTGGGGAGCAGTATCGGTGCTGGTGATGCAAAAAGACCAAATAAACTCTTCAAAAGGCCTGGATTCGTCCTTGGCTACAACCTGGACTCTTTTGAGTTACTGGTGGAGAGGTGGTCACTAAATAAACTGTTATCCATGATGGACAATCTGGCATATCCTCTCCATGACCCACTGAATAAACAGCGGAGCCTCCTTTCGAACAGACTCATTCAGCTCCCCTGTCACAGGGATTGTTGCAGAAAATCTTTCCTGCCAAATGCAATAAGCATGTACAACAGTTCATCTCTGTGTGACAGGAGAACACACATCATTGTACAATAGTCTCTGCTTTATTATTTCGTACATCATTTTTGCACATTGGTACATTATTATTGTGTATATTATTATTCTGAACTTTATTATCAGTTAAGTCTGCACACTGCTAAGTGTGTTTTTACATGTTCCTGCTGTAAGAGAACAATTTTGCTCTCAGGATCAATAAAGCATTTATTATTATTATTATTATTATTATTATTATTATTATTATTATTATTATTATTAAAGCCATGACCTCTAGTTGTAATCCCACCCAACCTCAATGGAAAAAGCCTGCTTGTATTTACCCAATCTTTACCCCTAATAATTTTGTATACTTCTATCAAATTGCCTCTCAATCTTTTACTTACAAGGAATAAAGTTCTAACCTATTCAATCTTCCCTTATAACTCATGACCTGCAGAGTATATGTACTTCGATAATAAATTTACTTTGAACTTTTAGCTTGAACTTTGAATTAAGTAAAATTCCAATCATGCAAATCTGAAAGCACAATTTGGATCACGACTCATTCTGAAATTGGAATGGGGTGGTGAGGTTGCAAGCTGATGTGGGGTAGAGCTGCTGAACCAGAGTGCAGGCAGAGTTCTGGAGATATGCAAAACCAGAGTCAAGAATTCAGGCAGGTTTGCACCTTGAGCCAGATCTCCCAACCTTTCTTATGCCATGGATCAATAGCATTAACCAAGGAGTTTGTAGACCCTAGGATGGGGATAGAGCGTTTGAACATTTCCACTGTTCTTAAACTCAAAGGTTTGAACGGTAAAATATAGGAGTAGTCTTTGGCGTTTCAGCCCATTATGTATGCTCCACTGTTTGATCATGGGTTATGTTATTTTTTCCTTACAGCCCCATCCTCCTGACTTCTCCCCATAATCTTGGACACCTTGACTTAGCAAGAACCTATCGACCTCTGCTTTAAATATACCCAATTACTTGGCCTCCACAGTCATTTGTGGCAATGAATTCCACAGATTTCCCACCCTCTGGCTAAAGAAATTCTTCCTTGTCTTTGTTCTAAAGGGATGTCCTTTCATTCTGAGGCTATGTCCTCTGGTCCTAGTCTATAGTATGGGATTTGACAAGGTCCTGCATAGGAGGCTGGTCAAGAAGGTTCAGTCGCTCAACATTGAAGAGGTAGTAAATTGGATTAGACATTGGCTTTGTGGGAGAAGCCAGAAGGTGATAGTAGAGGGTTGCCTCTCTGACTGGGGCCTGTAGCAAGAAATGTGCTGCAGGGACTGATGCTGGGTCCTTTGTTGTTTGTCATCTGTATCAATGATCTGGATGATAATATGATTAACTGGATCAGCAAATTTGCAGATGATACCAAAATTGGGGACATAGTGGACAGTGAGGAAGGCTATCATGGCCTGGCAGAGGGATCTGCATCAGCTGGAAAAATGGCAGATGAAATTTAATGCAGACAGGTGGGAGGTTTTGCACTTTGGTAGAATGAACTAGGGCAGGTCTTACACAGTGAACGGTAGGGCAAGTTAACCTAAAGTGAATCCGTGTTACTCGGACACCAGGTGTTAAGCAGGAAGAGATACATGTGCAATATAGTGTTTCATTTCCTGGAAATTTAGATAGATAAGGGTCATTTAAAAAAAATAAACTGGTAGGCCAGAATCAGAAAAGAAATTTACTGGAATTTGAAAAGAAAATTAATAAACAGCAGATGGTGAATAGGACGTCTCGGTCCATTCAGAGTCCATTGGTTATGAAAGAACAGTTATTTCAATATCCTAATTCTAATTCTATGCCCCTTCTCCATCACCCCCTCCAAATGTTCTCAGAGCTAAAAAACATGTCTAGCACAGTTAAGTTGCTGATTCCCAGAATATTGATGGTAGGAGATCTGGCAAAAATAAGATCCTCAAATGACAAGCATTTGTGTGAAATTAATGTTCTTTGCTGCTTCTGCCTTTATTTGAATGTTGTCCTGGCCTGGGTTATAATCTCTGTTGGATATGCCACTTTGCCATGATGAAGCAAGGTTATTCACAGTGCAGTGGAAAGTATTGGGTGCAGGACACTGAATGAGGGAGTTCTATGTCAATGTCTGAGGTAATGTATTTAGTACCAATTATCATAACTATCTTCCTTTTCTGTGGTATGATTTCAGCCTCCTTTCTCTGATTCCTGTTATCTTCATCTTTCCTGATGACACCATCAGCCAAATGCTACCTTAAACCAAATGTTTCCAACCTGGATTCAAGTGCCATGAGGTAATGTTACAGCTACATAAAACCTTAGTTAGACCCCACTTGGAGAACTGTGTTCAGTTCTGGTCACTCACTACAGAAAGGATGTGGATACTATAGAAAGAGTGCAGAGGACATTTACAAGATTGGAGAGCATGCCTTGTGAGAATAGGTTGAGTGAACTCGGCCTTTTCTCCTTAGAGTTACAGAGGATGAGAAGTGACCTGATTTAAGTATATAAGATGATGAGAGGCATTGATGGTGTGGATAGCCAGAGGCTTTTTCCCAGGGCTGAAATGGATAACATGAGTTTTAAGGTGCTTGGAAGTAGGTACAAGGGGGATGTCAGAAGTAAGATATTCACACAGAGAGTGGTGGGTGCATGGAATGTGCCTCCAGTGATGGTGCTACTGGCGGATGCAATAGGGTCTTTTAAGAGACTTTTAGATAGGTACATGGAGCTTAGAAAAATAGTGGTCTATGCGAAAGGGATTTTCTAGGCAGTTTCTAGAGTAGGTTACATGGCCAGCACAACATTATGGGCCAAAGGGCTTGTAATGTGCTGTAGATTTCTATGTTTCTATGTGTATTGAAACATACAGTGAAGGGTATTGTTTGCATTAACAGCCAACTGAACCTAAGGGTGTGCTGGGGCCAACCAGAAGAGAGACCACAACTCTGGCCTAAGTACACCCAGGGAAGATCTCCAGATTCGATTGGAAAGCTCACCTGGGGCTAATTCTGGAGTGTTGATCTTCAATGTTACAGCCAGAACGTTGTATAGTGCTGATAGCCTTTGCTGTAACCGGTACCCTTAGATCTTTCTTATGTCACTTACGTATTTGATTGAACATCGGCCTCTGTGATGGTGAGGGTTTTATCAGTCCAGATTGAACTATCCATGTGGTATAGCCAGCTGAAAGAAATTGTTCAAATTATTAAACTTTTCCCTTTGCTGGTCTCCATCAAATATTCAAATATTGGCCACCTCCAGTTGGTTATCTGATTGGATGCGGGATGTGATGGTTGTGGGGCTGTTTAGCTCTGTCTTCAGCAAGCTGCTCTGCTGTTTACCATTCAACTGGTTCTTTGTTGTCGCTTTGCTAAGTCACCTGGTGTCACCTGGTGGTGTTACTGGCAAGTGCATTGTGATCGTTAGACCAACGTTGGTCAAGTAGTTCAGACAGTGAGATTGCAGATGGTAGTGGAATGCGTATAACATTGTTGTCAAATTTATATTTATTGATTGAGATACTATGCAGAAATGGCCCTTCATGACATGCCACCTAGAATCCCCCCAGTTTAATGCTAGGCTGATGATGGCCTAATTTACAATACCAATTAACTACTAAGTGGTATGTTTTTATTCTGTGGAAGTATACTGTAGGACCTGGGGAAAACCCACACATTCCACGGGGATGATGCACAGATTCCTTACGGATCACCTTAACTGAACTGCAAACTCTGAATCACGTTTAATATCACCAGCGTACGTTGTGAAATTTGATAACTTTACAGCAGCAGTATGATGGAATACATGGTAATGGAGAGAAAAAGAAAAAATGTGAATTACATTAAGTATATATATATTAAATAGTTAAATTAAGTATGTAGTGCAAAATAAGGAAATATTAAAAAAGTAGTGAGGTAGGGTTCATGAATTCAATGTCCATTTAGAAATCAGATGGCAGAGAACAAGAAGCCATTCCCGAATCATTGAGTGTGTGTCTTCAGGCTCCTGTATCTCCTTCCTGATGGTAGCAATGAGAACAGGGCATGTCCTGGGTGATGGGGTTCTTAATGATGGATGCTACCTTTTTGAGGCACTGCTTCTTGAAGATGACATTGGTGATATGGAGGCTAGTGCTGATGATGGAGGTGGCTAGTTATACAACTCTCTGCAGCTTACTTTCGATCCTGTGCAGTAGCCCACCCATACTGGATGGTGATGCAGACAGATGCTCTCCAAGGTACATCTGTACAAATTTGTGAGAGTTTTTGGTGACGTACCAAATCTCTGCAAACTCCTAAAGAAATATTCCCAAAAGTGGAACAGTCTACAGAAAGTATTGGTTGCAGTTCATTACATCACAGGTAAAGCCCTTCTGAGGGTGAATTGAATTGAATTGAATGATCTTTATTGTCATTATACATCGATACAATGAAACTCTGTTCGGCTTCCTCTCAGGCAATCAAACAAAGTGGTAGATAAAAACAAGACAGTAGTAGAAAAATGGTATTAAATAGATAAGTAGCAGAAAATAAGCTACAGCAGCACCAGAATGTCACAGTAATGCACAAAGTGCGGTTAGTGCAAGTATTTGAGTCCTCGTGTGTGAATGTGTGTGCTCACATTTTCAGTCATTGTTCTGTGGGAGTGGTGTGATGGAGGCCACAGCTCCGGGGTAGAAGCTGTTCCTCAGTCTATTTGTTCTGGCTTTTAGTGTCCTGAACCTTTTGCTGGATGGCAGCGGGTCAGACAGGGAGTGGCCAGGGTGTTGTGGTGTCTCTGGTTATGATGATTGCTTTCCTCCTGAGTCTGCTGGAATAGATGGTGTCCAGTTCTGGGACCTCCATCCTGACGATTCGCTGGGCCGCCTTCATCACGTGATGCAGGTCTTGCCGCTCAGCAGCTGAGCAGCTGGCATACCACACCGTGGCGCTGTTGGTCAGGATGGTTTCAATTGTTCTTCTGTAGAAGTTAAGCAACAGCTTTTGTGGGAGTTTGGCCTGTTTCAGCTTTCTGAGGAGAAGAGTCTTTGTTCTGCCTTTTTTACAAGTATCGAGGTGTTGGTGGTCCATGTCAGTGAGGTGTTGGTGGTCCATGTCAGCGAGGTGTTGGTGGTCCACGTCAGCGAGGTGTTGGTGATCCATGTCAGCGAGGTGTTGGTGATCCATGTCAGCGAGGTGTTGGTGGTCCATGTCAGCTGCTTTGACAACATAACTCCAAGGAACTTCACGTATCCACTTTTTCCACTACCTCTCCATGTGTATGGAGGGAGGGGTGTGTACTCTGTCCTTTGATCTCCTGAAGTCGATGATCATCTCTTTTGTTTTAGAAGTGTTAAGGACCAGGTCGTTGTCCTTACACCACTCAGTCAGATGATTGACCTCGAGCCTGTGGGCTGTTTCATCCTCATCTGAGATCAGACCAACCACTGTGGTATCGTCCGTAAATTTAATTATGGAGTTGGAGGTGTAGATGGGGGTGCAGTCATGTGTGCAGAGTGTGTAGAGCACAGGGCTCAGCACACAGCCCTGCGGGGTGCCTGTGTTTGAGATGAGGATTGTGGAGGTGTGCTTACCAACTCTGACTTGCTGTGGTCGGTCTGTGAGAAAGTCCATGACCCACAAACAGAGGGAGGAACCAAGGCCAAGAGTGTTCAGTTTGCTGACCAGTTTATGGGGGATGATTGTGTTAAATACAGAACAAAAGTCCACAAATAACATCCTCACATAGGTGTTCAGTTCCTCTAAGTGAGTCAGAGCAATATGGAGGGCTGTTGTGATTGCGTAGGCCCTTCCAGGGATACAGTGTGAGATAGGCCCCTCTGTCCCTTCAAACCATGCTACCCCAGCAACCCCCGACAAACTCGATTAACCCTAACCTAACCATGGGATAATTTACTATGACAAATTAACTCACTCAGTATGTCTGGATTGTGGGAGGAAACCGAGGTACCCGGAGAAAGCTCACTCATTTTCTGGGGAGGTGGTACAGATTGGAGCTGGAATTGGACTCCAGAAGGCGCTGAGAGGTAGCAGTGTTGTGCTAATCAATATGGGCTAGACAGGTGGATTTTTGACTTCAATAAGTAAAATGGTTTCTTGTGACAGCCCATCAATTTCATATCTACTACTGCTGTTAGACCAGGTTTAATTCATTCATTCACTTCCCTCTCTGTACCACTGCCATTATCAGGTTGGAATTCTAACTTAAGTCCCTGGATTTTTGGTACCAATCCCTGGGTCACGAGCAGAGTAACATAACCATTATGATACCATTCCTATTATTCTCAATTTTCCTCATTTCAGAAATATGCATTAAATAATTCATAATACATATTTTTAAAAAGTTAACAAATGAAACAGTGGCTAAGATATAAATGTACCTGTCATGATGTGAACTGGCTATGTCAGAACCAAAGTGCAGAGGAAAGACAGACTCCAGTGTAGAGTTGGGGACCAAACCTGATTTGTAATTATTACAAAAGAACATTGGTGGTTCACCCGAGCAACACCGCAAGATGTCATTTCTCCAAAACCAGGACACTCGGATTTGCGGTAATCGCACATCCACTTAAATAATATAAGTCATACAGAATCCCTGAGCCTGTTACAAGGAGTGAGAAAAACACAAGGAAATCTAAATGATCAGTGACTCTTGTAAAACAACAATTGATCAGTTCAGGTGTTCGAGAAAGCTCAGAGCCCAGCTCTCCCCGCTGAAGGTGCATTTCATAAACGTATGTGCTGTGAGGGTAATGCAGCTGCTTAGCTGGAATTGACTGTGGTAGTAAACACATTATGGGTGCAGAATTAGCCTAGCTTAATAATGTATTTAAGAACTAATTTATAGCCACAAACAGGCCGAATCTCATATTTTTCATGACAACTTTTTCATTAACTCTTCCCTCCTCCCAACACTTAAGAATAGGAAACACATTAGACACTGGACAATAGACCCAGCTATTTGTACTATCTTCAAATGACTGGTAACCAGGACACGTTCACAACATTTTGCTGTGACTCTTTCCCTACTAAATGATAATGAACACTTAGGAGTGTCTCTGTGAAGAGACTTGGAGCCTTGTGTTATTGTAAATCACCACTTGTGCCATGTAATTAGTGGGTTGAAGCTTCCTACTTTTTCATCTCCATATCAGCAGGTGTCGGAGAAAACAAAGCACCTATTAGTCCAGGGGTGGAAGTGACAGGTGGTGGTGACGCAGGGGACTGTTACCTGAGAAACCTATTTTTTCCAGTTTGCTATGCCCTTATTTGTTCGGTCAGCTGTATTTTTTAGGTTTCATTACAGTGTTGGGCATATATCCATTTGATTTCTGAACTCTTCAATATTACAAACGTTTGTAGATGGTGCTCAGTGTTAGTGAAGTCCAAAAACCTGGCCATCACAGATTTTAATGGCAGGAGATTGTCATTATTGAGCTATTGAGCTGTTTAACACAGGAATGTGTGCTTTGTCACTCCCTCCATGCACAGATGCAAATGTCATGCTAAGGTCTGAGAACTGGCTAGCTTCTGTCAGAGGGAGAGACCAATCATGGAGTAACATCATAACATAACAGATTCAAGGAATTGTTGCAATGTTGAATATGTTGTTTATTGCATCAAAAGCAAGCTGGTCTACTGGCCAAGTATAACCTGGTCAATCCTATCACCAAACTTCATCCCATGTCTCTGTTTCTTTTTCACCCTCTAGTAACTGCATTCATTTATGTGATTCATAATATGTTTGCAAGAGAGAGAGAGAGAATGTGTGTGCGATGTAATCTTGTGCAGCTGTGCTATAAATGGTATATTCAGAAGTCATGAAGCAGTAGTGATGGAGACATTGGATGTTTAAGGTCGATGCATGGACCAGACAACATTCCTGGTAGAGTGCTCAGAGGATGTGCAGACCAGCTAGCAGATGTTCTCACTGACATCTTCAACATCTCCCTGAGCAGTGCCACCATTCCAATGTGCTTCAAGGCTGCCACCATCATCCCTGTGCCGAAGAAGTCTTCAGTGTCCTGCCTAAGTGACTACCATCCCATTGCACCCACATCCATCATCATGAAGTGTTTCGAGAGGCTCGACATGAGGCATATCAAGACCCTGCTGCCCCACTCACTGGACCCCCTACAGTTTGCGTACCGTCCCAACCGCTCAACAGATGACACCATTGCCATTACCCTCCACCTGGACAAAAAAGACACATATTTTGGGATGCTGTTCATAGACTTCAGTTCAGCATTGAACACAATCATCCCTCAGAAACCGACTGGAAAGCTGAGCCTACTGGGCCTGAACACCTCCCTCTGCAACTGGATCCTAGACTTCCTGACTGGGAGACTTCAGTCAGTCCGGATCGGAAGCAGCATCTCCAACACCATCACATTGAGCACAGGGTCCCACCAGGGCTGTGTTCTCAGTCCACTGCTGTTCACTCTGCTGACCCATGTCTGTGCTGCAACACACAGCTCGAACCACATCATCAAGTTCGCCGATGACACGACCGTGGTGGGTCTCATCAGCAAGAACGACGAGTCAGCTTACAGAGAGGAGGTGCAGCAGCTAACAGACTGGTGCAGAGCCAACAACCTGTCTCTGAATGTGAACAAAGCAAAAGAGATGGTTGTTGACTTCAGGAGGGCACGGAGCGACTACTCCCTGCTGAACATTGACGGCTCCTCGGTAGAGATTGTTAAGAGCATCAAATTTCTTGGTGTTCACCTGGCAGAGAATCTCATCTGGTCCCTCAACACCAGCTCCATAGCAAAGAAAGCCCAGCAGCATCTCTACTTTCTGCGAAGGCTGAGGGAAGTCCATCTCCCACCCCCCCTGCTCATCACATTCTACAGGGGTTGTACTGAGAGTATCCTGAGCAGCTGCATCACTGCCTGGTTTGGAAATTGCACCATCTTGAATCGCAAGACACTGCAGCAGATAGTGAGGTCAGCTGAGTAGATAATCGGGGTCTCTCTTCCTGCCATCACAGACATTTACACTACATGCTGCATCTGCAAAGCAAACAGCATTATGAAGGACCCCACGCATATCTTTCTGCATGGAATAATTCTGCATGGCCTATAAAAAGTATTGGAAGTTTTCATGTTTTATTGTTTTACAGCACTGAATCACAGTGGATTTAATTTGGGTTTTTTGATACTGAGCGACAGAAAAATACTCTTTCATATAAAAATGAAAACAGATCCCTACTAAGTGATCTTTTTATTCTCCTCCCATTTGGTAGGTGCTACAGGAGCCTCCATTCCCACACCTGCAGGCACAGGAAGAGCTTCTTCCCTGAGGCTGTGACCCTGCTGAACCTCACATCACAGCGCTAAGCAGTATTGCACCCATATTGTACTGTCTCAGTACTTTTATATTTGTGTGCTGTAGCACTTACTTTTTATTCGCAGTTATTTTGTAAATAACACTAATCTTTTGCACTTCTAGTTAGATGCTAATTGCCTTTCATTGGCTTTGTATCTGTACTAGGCACAATGACAATAAAGTTGAATCTAATCTAATCTAAATTACAAATATAAAACACAAAATAATTGATTACGTAAGTATTCACCCCTTTCAAGTCAGACACACAAAATTGACACTGGTGGAGCCAATTGGTTTTAGAAGTCACATAATGCTGGAGAATGATTCTGGAGAGGTAATAATGGGGGAAGAAGGATATAGCAGACATTCCAGGTGGCAGGGGGCTCAAAATGTGTGAAGTTGCCATTACTAGAGAGAAGGTTCTTGGAAAACTGGAACGTCTGAAGGTAGATAAGCCACCTGGATCAGATGGTGTACACCCCAGGGTTCTGAAAGAGGTGGCTGAAGAGATTGTGGAGGTATTAGTAATGATCTTTCAAGAATCACTAGATTCTGGAATGGCTCCAGAAGACCGGAAAATTGTAAATGTTACTTCACCCTTCAAGAATAGAGAGAGGCAGAAGAAAGGAAGTTATAAGCCAATTAGTTTGACCTCAGTGGTTAGGAAGATGATGGAATCAATTATTAAGGTCAAGGTCTCAGGGTACTTAGAAGCACGTGATAAAGTAGGCCAAAGTCAGTATGGTTTCCTCAAGGGAAAATCTTGTCTGACAAATCTGTTGGAATGCTTTGAAAAAGTAACAAGCAGGATAGACAAAGGAGAATCAGTTGATGTTATGTACTTGGATTTTCAGAAGGCCTTTGACAAGGTGCCACACAAGAGGCTGCTTAACAAGCTACAAGCCCATGGTATTACAGTAAAGATTCTAGCATGGACAAAGCAGTGGCTGGTTGGCAGCAGCCAAAGATTGCGAATAAGTGAAGCTTTTTCTGGTTGGCATCTGGTGGCTAGTGATATTCCAGAGGTCTGTGTTGGGACCAATTCCTTTCACATTATATGTCAATGATTTGGATGATAGAAAAGAAATAGCAGATGAAATACAGTGCCGGACTTGGGAGTCCGTGTGCTGGATTCCCTAAACATTAATTTGAAGGTTGAGTCTGTGGTGAAGAAGGCAAATGTGATGTTAACATTTATTTCAAGAGGACTAAAATATAAAAGCAAGGATAGAGATGAGGAGGAATTTCTTCTGCCGTAGAGTGGCAAATCTGTGGATTTAATTGCCACAGGGAGCCGTGGAGGCCAAGTCTTTATGTATATTTAAGGGAGAGGTTGGTAGATTCTTGATTGGTCAGGGCATGAAGGGATACATGGCAAGGCAGGAATTAGGGCAGAGAGGAGAATTGGATCAGCCATGATAAAATAGACTGGACGAGCCAAATGGCCTACTCCTGCTCCTATTTCTTACGTTCTTTTATCTTTTGGTCTGAAATCCCACAGCAATCTCTCCCCTTGGTAAGACACTCTCGCTTAAATGGAATGCTTCACTTGCTTTCTAATGATCAGCCTAATATGCAGCCATTGTACTTGCATTTCCTGGTTCTTGTTACCTCCTGTCAGAATTCTGGTATGTGTTTATTTAAAGCATTTTTATGTATAAAAATAATTGCATGCCAGCTTTTGTCAACTTCGTCCTGGCAATGTGTTTAACTTGATACTCAATTTTAAAAAAATCTATTGTGACAGTTGTTCAAATTTTCTATTGGCTCTTGGATATTCAGTTAAGCCAACTATGACTTCTGGGTTTAACCCTATTAAAGATAACTTTAACTTAAAAGAACATACGGGTTACTTTTAATGGGAAGTGGTCAATGTAACTAAGAATCTGATTCTCAAATGTAGGGACTCACAATTTATTAACTAATTGGCATAAGATTTTACATATATCTAAGTGGCACAAGATAAGAGATTGGACAAGCTGGAGGCAGGAAGCAGGTTCCCGCTGATCGGTGGGTGAGTCCAGAACTAGAGGCCACAGTTTAAGAATAAGGGGTAGGCCATTTGGAACAGAGATGCGGAAGAACTTTTTCACCCAGAGAGTGGTGGATATGTGGAATGCTCTGCCCCAGAAGGCAGTGGAGGCCAAGTCTCTGGATGCTTTCAAGAGAGAGTTAGATAGAGTTCTTATAGATAGCGGGGTCAAGGGATATGGGGAGAGGGCAGGGACGGGGTACTGATTGTGTATGATCAGCCATGATCACAGTGAATGGGTGGCTGGCTTGAAAGGCCAAATGGCCTACTCCTGTACCTACTGTCTATTGTCTATAAGATTTCTTTTCTACAAAATAACTTCATGTCAAGCAGACAATAGCTTAGTTTGATCATGTATTATACCTGTACTTAAGTCTCTCATAACTATCTGAGGATAAGGAAAACAATAACCTTTCCGCATACTTGTTCCTCGGGATGGCTGAGTCGCAAGCATTAGTTTTCCAGTGGAGATCAACCAATTATTTGATGCACAAGTATTGGAGGATTGCTCAGATTTGAAATCATATTCACATTTTTCTGGATGTGTCTTCAAATTGGGCATAAGATAAGGACAGATATAGCTTCACAACATTGTGTTTCACCTCCCTTTTCTCATATAATGACACACTCTGTGAATCATTAAATGAAAATGAAATAGTTTCAATGTAATTTTCGTAACTATGCTTATGATGCATTAAGGCTTTTAATGTAAACTTGGCCCTACTGACTTCTAAAGCTCTAATGCATCACTAGTAAAGAGAAAACAATGTTGAGTATGCAAATTTAGAAATCTGTAAAATTCAATAATCTCGTTTTCAGTTCGTCACAATGATAAGAAGCCACCTGCAAAGCAAAAACTTGCAGCAGGCTTATGCAAGTGTCCAGGTGTTGAGTTTCCTCAGGAGCAAATAAGTGACTTTATTCTGTCAAACCAGTATGCGTTCACTTGTTATGGCAAACCTAGTTGTAACTTCAGTGATTCATTTGTACTGCAATGATCTTGCCAGCTGCAGTGATATAAATTAAAATTACTAAAGAATATTGTTCCACTAGTTGCAGGGCAAGGATTATAACCCATCCTGTGTTTTATATCCTACTGAGTCTTGTTTGTCAGATTCCTCTTTCATAAACTGTATCATGTGAAGACACCGTTCTTAATTTTGTGGAAAGCAGTTATCCTGGCTTGACTCTGTTTTGAATGAGCACATACTAACTCTCCCACAGAGATAGGAAATGTTTCAGTGGGAAAATACAAAGTCCCCATGAACCCTGCAGTGCTTCTGTCTGGAAGGTTTTTAGCAATATATTTGTTGCTAACACAGCCCTTGGTAAACATTTGCTTTTTGCCACTTAAGGACTCAATTAACAGAAAGGACCACATGGTGATTCTTGATTAATCTGATGATTTTATGTACTTAAAGGATTTGTGAATATCTCTACTGTAGACCTAGTACTACCTTTTTTAGAGAACACAGCAAGCAGTTGTCATTAGAAATCTCATTCTTTGAAAAATTAATTTAAAAATTGTTAGCCAACTTTCCAGATTGTTATTCATGGCATGGTGAATTAAACTGTGATATCTGGATATATTGGGGAGGGAGATTGAAGCTTATTGTAAAATTGTGCTTTATGCAAACACTTTAATAGAGATGTTGAAATCTTTACTTTTAATAAATGAACACCAAGCTATGGTTGATTTAGTAGCACCATTGATTCTGAGGCACAAAGAATTTGTTTCAAGTCCCAGTTGAAGACAAATATTGAGTCTGACATTCCAGTCCAGTGCTAAGGGAGCTCTTCATTGTTGAAGCTACCATCTCTCTGATGAGACATTAAACTGCCCTTGTGTGCCCATGAAGTGTGTATAAAATACTCATCACACACTTCAAACAAGAGTAAGGCTTCTATTCCTTGATTAATAACAGTCACTTTATCAACATATCTGTTTGTTTGCTTATTAACATGTTGTGGGAACATGTGTGCAAATTAGTTGCTGTATTACCTGCAGTATAATAATGACTGCACTTCTAAAGTATTTATTTGAAATTTCTATAATCCTGAAAGGGTCTATTGAACTGTTGCAGCACAGAAGGCCACCATTTGACCCATCAAGCTTTTTTGAGATACAGCCAATTTCATTCCTTGGCTGTTCCCCAAAGCAAATTATCCTTATGCTTTTCTAATGCTCTTTGCAAGTTATCCAAGTGCTTATCAAATAAAATTAAACCCAACACTATCTTGTTATTTGTCTTTGGTACTATTTATTTATTTTTGTTGGGTGGTGGGGTGGAAATACCAAAGGAGGTATAAGGTTTTCCTTTCCTCTGCCAGCCTGCAGGTCACCTTTGGGCAATGTGTAGCACCTGCTTAGTCACCACTTGATCAGGGTCACATGAAGCCATGGGAGCAGGTGGTGGATGGTCGTGTGAGCAGCTGGTGCGGATCACAAGGCCTGGTTATGTGAGCACTGATGCCAGGCAGACAGTTCCTGAAGAGTATTGATAACGGCTGGGGTCACCTGGCTTGTAAAGACACTGCCCAGAAGAAGGCAGTGGTAAACCACTTCAATAGAAAAAATTGCCAAGAACAATCATGGTCAATCATAGTACGACATGGCACATAATAATTTTGATTTTGATCTATTTTTGTAATTTTGTTATATTGCTCTGCACTGCTGTTGCATAACAACAAATTTCATCTAATATTTCAGTGATAATAAATCTGATTCTGATCTGCTTTCACCAGTGTCACACTTTTGGTCAGTGAAATATAAATCATAAATATCTTTTTGCACAGAAGGTGTCATCTTTACATTCATTTTTGCCATCACACACTATTTGTGTTCTTTGGCTCTCAACCCTTCTGCCAATGAGAATGGTTCGCCTTTCCTCATTCATTCATAATTTTGGCAATTTCTATTAAATTTTTCAGTTATTTCTCTGTTGAGTGGAAAACAGCCCAACTTCTTCAGTTTCTTCACATAACTGAATTTCCTTATTCTATTAGAAGTCAAATAAATCAGCTAAATCCTTTTTGCTCCACCTCCGAGGCCATTATGTCTTTATTAAAGTGTGAGTCTACAATAAGATTTTATAATATTCCATTTTTAAAAAGCACTAAGAAAAGCCTACAAAAGCATAAAAAAGAAAATCCTACAAAAGTAGTGGATACAGCCCAGTCCATCACGGGTAAAACCCTCTCCACCATAAGGCACATCTACACGAAAACAGCATCCATTATCAGGGGCCGCCATCACCCAGGCCATGCTCTCTTCTCACGGTCGCCACCAGGGAGAAGGTACAGGAGCCTCAAGGCTCATGCATCAGGTTCAGGAACAGTTATTACCCCTCAGCCATCAGGCTCTTGAACCAAAGGTTTCAAAGGTTTCAATAGGTACATTTAATGTCTGAGAAATGAATACAATATACATCCTGAAATTCTTTTTCTTCACAAGAGTTTCACCTCAACACTGAACTGATCCCACAACATGTGGACATACTTTCAAGAACTCTTCATCTCAAGTTCTCAATATTTATTGTTTATTTATTTATTTTTATTACTTTGTGTTTTCTCCTTTTTCAACTTGCACTATTGTCTTTTGCACATTTGTTGTTTAGTCAGTCTTGTTCTGCACAGTATTTCATTGATTTGGTTGTGTCTCTGTACTTATTATGAATGCCTGTAAGAAAATTAATATCATGGTTGTATGTGGTGATATATATGTACTTTGGTAATAAAATTAACAAACGGAACCAGTGTTTTATAAAGGTTTGAATTAACTTCTTTACTTTTGTGCTTTATACTTCTATTTATTAAACTCACAGTTTCCTATGCCTTCTTGATTGTGTTTATGATTACACTTCTGAAGGAGATTTGGTCAGAAGCAAATAAAATAGAGTTGTGAATATGAAGCATCATAGTTAGTATTTTAAAAAAGTAAAAAAGTCTGTTTATTCTTCTCCTTAGATGCTGCCTGACCTGCTGAGTTCCTCCATTATTTTGTCTAATTACCACTGCCATTGTCCTTTTGATACCCATCTAATATCCTCACTGTTCAGTACACTTGTCAAACTTCGTATTCTCCGAAATTGTGCTCTGTGCATTAAAATCCATGATATCAAGAAAACCTTGGTTCTAGTACAAAACCCTGACACGGTCATGGTGCTCAACTCCAGTAAAAAATCTCTGTGTAATTTCCTTTTGGCCAAGAAATAGTGAAACAATACTACTCTCGATTTTCTATCTGTATATCAATTTACAATTCATGCTATTTCAATCTCGTCCATTATTTCCATCTTGATGACCAAGTGACAATGCCGTTATTTGTCATTAATCAAACACCTTCTGAAAGACTATGCACAAATCAACCACAATGTTTGTTTCACATTATTTCCCTACAACAAATCCATGCTGACTTCAAATTTCTGTTAATGTGTATGAATTTAACATCTATATCAAGTTTTATCTGTATTGCAAATACTAATACTTCAGGTGACATTGGTAACATTTGTTTCTTTGTATAAATCTCCTTTTCTCAGTAACTTACCCATTAATTGCCAGTCATAGACTTTTAGACCATAAAATGCAGGAGCAGGATTAGGCCAGCTGGCCCAGCAACTCCAACCATGGCTGATGTATTATCCTTCTCAACCGCATTTTTCTGTCTTCTCCCTGTAACCTTTGACACCCTGGCTAATCAAGAACTTATCAACTTCTGCTGTAAATATACTCAATGCTTGTCATTCACAGCTGTCTGTGGCAATGAATTCCACAGATTCACCATCCTCTGGTGAAAGAAATTCCTCATCTCTGTTCTAAAGAGACAGTCATCTATTCTGATGCTGTGCCCTCTGGCCCTAGACTCTTCTACTATTGAAAGCATCCCCTGCTTGTCCTTTTGAATTCATTTATTTATGCTATTCGCTAGCTTATTTATCCTGAAGGATGGTCTTGGCCTGAAACATCCATAGATGCTGCCTGACCTGTTGAGTTGCTCCAGCATTTTGTGTGAGTTTTTCTGGCTGTAGACACTGCCTGGCCTGCTGAGTTCATCCAGCATTTTGTGTGTGTGTTGCTTTAGATTTCCAGCATCTGCAGAATCTCTTGTGTTTAGTCCCTCTGTCCTTTTAAATTCAAAAACTGAATTAAAGATTTTATATTGTCTGATTGTCATTTGGATTATCAGCTACGCATCTGCCCTACATCCATGTTCTCTATTTGGTCTTTTTCTCTACTCCTTACAGCATTCATGGCCTTCTGACTACAGCTGTAAGAGAGAACTCAACTGAGAAATAATTGTAATGATTGACATAGGATATGAAATCTTCAAATGTTTCAATTCAGTCTATCTCAGGAAAAACATGGTAGCAAAATTGTTGAGGTAAGTTTATCACTGCAAAGAAGAACTGGAACTGAAGCAATTTGCAGAAATTTGAAGCAAACGGGAAAGCACACAGCAGGTCAGTCAGTAAGAGAGAAAAGTCATATTTATGCTTTTAATGTGGTTTTTCCAAAACTTAGAACCAATAAATTATTTCATTTTTTAAAAATGCAGTTATTTTGCAGCAAGTTTAATCCAAATGTAAAGTATCTATTTGGAGAACAAATCAAATTCAGTAAATATTGAACAAAATATCTTTAAGGTCAGATTAAAAATCCTGTTTTTGATAAATTCCATGATTTTCTATAATTTTCTTTCTTTTTCCACTCAGGGAGTTGGGCTATATACTTTTTATTTCCTTTGTGATTGTATGTTTTTCAGAACTTGCTTTAGATTTCCACCATATGTGCTATGTGTGGTTGGTAGTGTGTTATGGACCTTGGCTCTGGAGGAATGCTGCTTTGTTTAGCTATATTCATGTATGGTTGAATATTAATTAAACTTGAACATGAATTTCTGCCAATCCCATTCAGTTTTATTCTATATTGGAGTTTGATCTGGCAGTCACGCTTTTGACAGCAGCTCATACAGAGAGCATACAATGAAAAGCCAGTGGGAAGATAGAGGATTGGGAAGTTTATAAAAACTTGCAGAAGGAAACTAAGAAACTCATTAGGAAGGAAAAGATGAATTATAAAAGGAAGCTGGTGACTAATATCAAAGAGGATACTAAAGGCTTTTAAAGTATACAAAAGGTAAAAGAGAATTGAGGGTAGATACAGGACCAATAGAAAATGACTCTGGAGATATTGTAATGAGAGACGCAGAGATGGCAGAGGAACTGAATGCGTATCTTGCATCAGTCTTCACAGTGGAAAACATCTGCATGATACCGGACATTCAAGAGTGTCAGGGAAGTGAAGTATGTGCAGTGAAAATTATGACTGAGAAGGTGCTCAGGAAGCTTAATGGTCTGAGGGTGGATAAATCTCCTGGATCTGATAGAAAGCACCCTTAGGTTCAGAAGGAGGTAACTGGAAAGATTATGGAGGCATTAACAATGACCTTTCAAGAATCGGTAGATTCTGGCTTTGTACTGGATGACGGGAAAATTGCAAATGTTACTCCACCATTTAAGAAGGGTGGGAGGCAGTAGAAAGGAAACTATAGACCCATTAGCCTGACATCAGTGGTTGGAAAGTTGTTGAAATCGATAGTTAGGGATGGGATTATGGTGTGCCTGGAGGCACATGACAAAATAGGCCAAAACCAGCATGGTTTCCTGAAAGGAAAATCCTGCCTGACTAACCCTACTGCAGTTTTTAAGGAGATTACAAGCAGGGTAGGTGGTGTACTTTTTTTTTGACAAGGTGCCGCACTTGAGGCTACTTAGCAGGACAAGATCCCATGTAATTACAGGGGAGTTACTAGAACGGGTGGAACATTAGCTGATTGGCAGAAAACAGAGACTGGGAATAAAGGGATCCTATTCTGCTGGCTGCCGGTTACCAATGGAGTTCCACAGGGGTCAGTGTTGGGAGCACTGCTTCTTATGATGTATGTCAATGATTTAGTCTATGGGATTATGGATTTGTAGCTAAATTTGCCAATGATACAAAGATAGGTGGAGGAGCAGGTAGTGTTGAGGAAACAGAGAGCCTGCAGAGAGTCTTAGGGGAATGGGCGAAGAAGTGGCAAATGAAACACAGAGTTGGAAAGTGCATGGTCATGGACTTTGGTGGAAGAGATAAACAGGCAGACTATTATTTAGATGGGGAGAAATGCAGAGATGCAAAGGGATTTGGGAGTTCTTGTGCAGGATATCCTAAAGGTCAACCTCCAGATTGAGTCGTTGGTGAAGAAGGCAAATATGTTGGTATTCATTTCTAGAGGTATAGAATATAAGACCAGGGATGTGATGTTGAGGCTTTATTAGGCATATGTGAGACCACACTTAAGAGTTTTGAGTGCAGTTTTGGGCTCCTTATTTTAGAAAGGATATATTGACATTGGAGAGGGTTCAGAGAAGATTCACGAGAATGATTCCAGGAATGAAAGGTTTACCATATGAGGAACGTCTGGCAGCTCTTGGGCTGTATTCCCTGGATTTCAGGAGAATGAGGGGGATTCTCACAGAAACATTCAGAATGTTAAAAGGCCTGAACAGAATAGATATGACAAAGTTATTTCCCATTGTAGGGGAGTTCAGGACAAGTGGGCATGACTTCAGGATTGAAGGACATTCATTTAGAGCAGAGATGCAGAGAAATTACTTTAATCAGAGGGTGGTAAATCTGTGGAATCTGTTGCCATGAGCAGCTATGAAGGCCAAGTCATTGGGTGCATTTAAGGCAGAGTTAGATAGGTTCTTGATTAGCCAGGGCATGAAAGGGGATGGGGAGGAGGCAGGAGAGTGGGGATGACTGGAAGAATTGGATCAGCCATGATTGAATGGCGGAGCAGACTCCACAGGCCAAATGGCTTATTTCTGCTCCTATATCTTATGGTCCTATGTTTTCGACTGATTTGCTTCTTTGAGAATTCATGCAGTGATACAAGCAGGAAATTAGCTGATGGTTTTGTTTTTCCTAACCACAGCGACCATATGACGTTGTTGCAAAATGCCAAAGACCTTCCTATGATCAACCACAGCCAGGTCATTGGGTGTATTTAAGGAGGAGGTTCATAGGTTCTTGATTAGTCAGGGCATGAAAGGTTACAAGCAGAAGGCAGGTGAAAGGGGTTGAATGGATCAGTCATGATGAACTGGAGGAACAAACTCGATGGGCAAATGGCCTAATTCTGCTCCCATGTCTTGTGGTCTTATAAAAGAGATAGTCCACATTTTCAAAAATCACTGTACATAAAAATGTGTTGCTTGTCAGAATATATAGTAACTCACCTATTTATAATGCTTGCACTTATTCTTTAGCATTACAAGACCAGGGTTCTTTTGAGCGGAGAAGTGTTGAATAGTGTAGATGAATTATAGTTTGATCTTTTTCAATCAAAAAACAGTAGCTGAAAGCACTTATTAAAGTGTGTTTTGAAAATCCATCAGTACCTGGATTGCTGCCGTATTCTAATGTAAGTCCCCTACTGTGAGAATGTAGTTGGTATTTCATTATCCATATGTGCAGCATTTTCTTTGAACGAAGACAAAGGGCCATATTTACCTATAATTTGTATTGTGCTGCAAACAGAAGCACATTGTGGTCAAAAGCAAGAATGCTCTGTGTTTGCTGGAGCAATAAACTGCAGCGGCTGTAAATTCAAAACAGAACCAGAAAATGCTGAAGCTCTCTGGAGCTCAATTCACGTCTACTGGGGAGGAGGTGGGGCTAAGAAAGCGAGTAGAAATCTGTCGCCAGATCTGGAAAAGAGAGAAATGAAAAGGAACCTTAAGTTGTTGAGGGGAAAGGTGTGAAGAAAACAAAAGGAATGTTTATGATATGGTGCAAATCAAAATTATCAACTTAACAACAACTTTACAGCCAATTGTTAGAGCCAGAAGAGTGGGAAGAAAGATAAACAAACTGAAAGAGAGATATAATCACAGCCGTAAAAGGAGGCAGAAGTGATTACCTGAAATTGTTAAATCAATAATGAGGGCCAGATGAAAGACTAGCTGTTCTTGGCTTATGTTGCCAATTTTGCCAAAGATTAAGTGGAGATTGTGGGGGTGGGGCAGAGAAGCAAAATGGCAGGTGACGGCTCTACAGGCAATTGAGTAAATCATGCAAATCTATATTGATAAATGTATATTAAATAGCTATTATTTACATTTATAATGAAAATAATCGCTATCCTAAAATTTCAGATATAGAATAATTATTTTCTCTTACTGAATGTACAGTATGAGTTGAATTGACTTTATTACTTACATCCTTCATATACATGAGGATTATAAATCTTTATGTTACATCTCCTCTAAATGTGCAATTATAGTCATGTATAATAAATATTATGTACAACAGGACGGTCAATATAACATAGAAATACAATTGTGTTAGCATGAATTAATCAGCCTGATGGCCTGGTGGAAGAAGCTGTCACACGGCCTGTTGGTCCTGGTTTTTATGCTGCGGTACCATTTCCCAGATGGCAGCAGCTGGAACACCTTGTGGTTGAGGTGATTCGGGTTCCCAATGATCCTTTGGGCTCTTTATACACACTTGTCATTGTAAATATCCTGAGTAGTGGGAAGTTCACATCTACAGATGTGCTGGGCTGTCTGCACCACTCTTTGCAGGGACCTGCGATTGAAGGAAGTACAATTCCCATACCAAAAGGTGATGTATCCTGATAGGATGCTCTCAATTGTGTCCCTGTAGAAAGTCCTAGGGATTTGGGGGCCCATACCAAACGTCTTCAACCGTCTGAGTTGAAAGAGGTGCTGTTGTGCCTTTTTCACCACACAACCGGTAGGTACAGAACACATGAGGTCCTCGGTGATGTGGATGCTGAGGAACTTAAAGCTGTTTACCCTCTCAGCCCCAGATCCATTGATGTCAATAGGGGTTAGCCTGTCTCCATTCCTCCGGGAATCCACAACCAGTTCCTTTGTTTTTGCAACATTGAGGGAGAGGTTGTTTTCTTGACACCACTGTGTCAGAGTGATGACTTCTTCTCTGTAGGCTGCCTCGTTATTATTTGAGATAAAGCCAATCAGTGTAGTATCATCAGCAAATTTAATAGCAGAGTGGAGCTGTGGGTGGTGACACAATCATGAGTACACAGAGAGTAGAGGAGGGGGCTTAGGACACAGTCCTGAGGGGCACTGTTGTTAAGAGTAAGGGGGGCAGAGGTGAGGGACCCCACTCTTACCACCTGCTGGCGATCTGACAGGAAATCCAGGATCCAGCTACATTAGGCAGGGTGAATAAGCAAGTCATTTTTTTCCCAATTTGCTTATGATAGATGCTAAGATAATGTGGCTTTACGATAGCAAAAATAGCTACACTCACTGTTTTCTAGGAATTTATCCTTTGCCCTGTAATGTAGGGGTTACTGAATTTAAGTTAAGATTTTGGACTGCTGGAATATGACACTGGAGAGGTAGTAGTGGGGAACAAGGAAATAGTGGATGAACTGACTAAGTACTTTGCATCAGTCTTCACTGTGGAAGACACTAATACTATGCTGGAAGTTTGGAAGTGTCAAGGGGTAGAAGCGAGTGCAGTTGCTGTTACTAGGGAGAAGGTGCTTGGAAAGCTGAAAGGTCTGCAAGCAGCATGTCACGGGACCAGATGGACTACACCCTAGGGTTCTGAGAAAAGGAGCTGAAGAGATTATGGAAGCATTAGGATTGATACTTCAAGAATCACTTAGAAACATAGAAAACCTACAGCACAATACAGGCCCTTCGGACCACAAAGCTTTACCGAACACGTCCTTACCTTAGAAATTACCTAGGGTTACCCATAGCCCTCTATTTTTCTGAGTTCCATGTATCCATCCAGGAGTCTCTTAAAAGACCTTATTGTATCTGCCTCTACCACCGTCGTCGGTAACCCATTCCATGCACTCACCACTCTCTGCATAAAAAGCTTACCTCTGACATCTCCTCTGTACCTAATTACATGCACCTTAAAACTGTGCCCTCTCATGCTAGTCATTTCAACTCTGGGAAGAAGCCTCTGACTATCCACATGATCAATGCCTCTCATCATCTTATACACGTCTATCAGGTCACCTCTCATCCTCCGTCGCTCCAAGGAAAAAAAGGCCAAGTTTACTCACCCTAATATCATAAGGCTTGCTCCCCAATCCAGGCAACTTCCTGGTAAATCTCCTCAGCACCAGAACTGAGCACAGTACTCCAAGTGGGGTCTGACCAGGGTCCTATGTCGCTGCAACATTACCTCTCAGCTCTTAAGCTCAATCCCACGATTGATGAAGGACAATGCACCATATGCTTTCTTAACCACAGAGTCAACCTGCGCAGCAACTTTGAGTGTCCTATGGACTCGAACCCCAAGATCCTTCTGATCCTCCATACTGCCAAAAGTCTTACCATTAATAACACTTGATTCTGGAATAGTCCTAGAAACTGGAAAATTGCAATTATTACTCTTCAAAAAGGGAGAGAGGGAGGCAGAAGAAAGGCAATTATAGGCTAGTTAGCCTGATCTCAATGGTTAGGAAGATGTTAATTGCTAAGAATGAGATCTCAGGATACTTGGAGGCACATGGTAAAAAAGACTAAATGCCTACTTTCTAAAGGGAAAGTCTTGCTTAACAAATCTATTGGAATACTTTGATGAAATAACAAGCAGGATAGACAAAGGAGAATCATTAGATGTTCTGTATTTGGATTTTCAGAAGGCATTTGACATAGTGGTGCACACAAGGCTGCTTAACAAGAGCCCATGGTATTACTGGAAAACTACTACCATGGATAGAGTACTGGTTAATTGGCAGGAGGCAAAGAGTGGTAATGAAGGGACCCTTTTCTGGTTCGCTGCCAGTTGGGATGCTTCTTTTTACATTACTCATCATAGATTTGAATAATAGAATTGATGGTTTTGTGGCTAAGTTAGTGTGGTGAACTACATATACCTGTCGGGACATGCCCCCCCACCCCCCCAGCAGACTGCTCCTGTGGCTCCTCCCACAGACCCCTGTATAAAGGCGATTGGAGGCACTGCTCCTCCCTCAGTCTCCAAGATGTTTTGTGGTGGTCTCTTGCTGCTGATAGTGCTTTCCCTTCCAGCTAATAAAAGCCTATCTCTCGCCTCACATCTCCGAGAGTTATTGATGGTGCATCAGTTAGCAGATGATATGAAGATAGATGGAGGGGCAGGTAGTGTTGAGGAAGCAGGGAGGCTGCAGAAGGGATGGGATAGGAGAATGTGCAAAGAAGTGGCAGATGGAAATATATGGTTATGCATTTTGGTAGAAGGAATAAAAGCATAGACTGTTTTCTAAACAGGGAGAAATTTTTAAAAAATCCACGATGCAAAGGGTCTTTGAAGTTCTAGTGCAGGATTCCCTAAAGGTTAACTTGCAGGTTGTGTTGGTGGTGAGGAAAGCAAATGCAATGTTAACATTTATTTCCAGAGGACAAGAATATAAAATCAAGACTGTAATGCTAAGGCTTCATAAGGCACTGGTGAGGCCAAATTTGAGGATTGTGAGTGGTTTTGGGCCTCTTATCTAAGAAAGGATTCTCTTAGCCAGAGGGTGGTCGTTCCAGCGGCTCAATCAGCAATGGGAGCAACGCACAGTGAGGAGGATTCTCACAGGTCAGCAGGAGCAGTGTAGAGAGGGGTTAATAAAAATACAGAGGGGATAAGGGGATCAGCTATTGTCGGGAATGGACCAGTGGTGAGAGTGGGGGTGTCAGGCTTTGGCTCAGAAGAAGTGTTGGCTCGGGGGAAGTTGTCCGTGCAAGTTTCTTTAAGTTTCCTTTCTTTCTTACTGTGTCAGGGGTACTTGGTGTAGTTTAAATGGCTGGTGTGTGTTCTTCATGCTGGATGTTGGAGTCCTGGGAGACCCAGAATCTCCCAGGAACTACATCCGTGTGAAGTGCATCCAGCTGCAGCTCCTTGAAGACCATGTTAGGGATTTGGAGCAGCAGCTGGATGACTGTCAGCTTGTATGGGAGAGCAAGGAGATCATTGATCAGAGTTACAGGGAAGAAGTCATCCCTAAGTTGTATGAGGTAAGTACGTGGGTGACTGTCAGGAGAAGAAATGGAAAGGTGAGTAGGCAGAATACCCCTCAATAATGAGTATGATGTTTTGGATACTGTTGTGCAGAATGACCTCTCAGGCGAATGCCACAGAGACCGGATTATTGGCACTGAGCATGGGTACGTGGTACCGAAGAGTAAGAGAGAGAAGAGGAGAGTGGGACTGATGGGAGGATTCAATAGTCACAGCAACAGACAGGAGATTCTGTGGATGTGAATGGGATACTCAAGTGGTATGTTGCCTCCGGGTGCCAGTGTCAGGGATGTCTCAGATTGCATCCACAGCATTTAGGAGAGGGAGGGAGAGCAGCCAGATATCTTGGTGCATGTTGTTACAAATGACATAAGAAGAGAAAGCAATGAGATCCTGAAGAGAGAATTTAGAGATCTGGGCAGAAAGATGAGAAACAGGACCTCCAAAGTAGTAATTTCTGGACTGCAACCTGTGCCATGCAACATGCAGATTAATGTGTGGCTGATAAACTCTTGCAGGGGGCAGGGCTTCAGGTTCTTGGATCATTGGGAGGTGACCTTCTGAGGTAGGTATTATCTGTACAAAAGGGATAGGTTGCACCTGAACCCGAGGGGGACCAATATCCTTGCGGCAGGCAGGTTGGGGAGGGTTTAAACTAATTTGGGGGGGGGGGCGGAAACTGGAGTGAAAAGACTCAGGATAGGACAGATGATAAAAAATGAAGAAAGCATCCAGTCAGACTGTCAGGAAGGGCAGGCAGATGATAGGACAAAATTGCAGGCAGCAGTGTGAGTATCAGTGCATTAGGGATGCAGAATCAAAAAAGGGAAGCTAATTCAGTACTCAGAGTGTTGTATCTCAATGCATGGAGTATAAGAAATAAGATGGATGATCTTGCTGTGCTATTACAGATTGTCAGGTATGATGTTGAGGCCATCACTGATTGTGGCTGAAGGATGGTTGCAATTAGGAGCTGAATGTCCAAGGTTACACACTGTATCAGAGGAATAGGAAGGTAGGCAGAGGGAGTGGTGTGGCTCTGCTGGGAAAGAATGATATCAAATAATTAGAAAGATGTGATGTAGCATCAGAAGATGTTGAATCCTTGCTGGTTGAGTTAAAAAACTGCAAGGGTAAAAGGACTCTGTTGGTAGTTATATACAGGCCTCCAAACGGTAGCTGGGATCTAGACTACAGATTACAATGGGAAATAGAAAAGGTGAGTCAAAATGGCAATGTTATGATAGTCATGGGAGATTTTAATATACAGGTAATTGGGAGAATCACATTGGTAATAGATCCCAAGAGAGTGAGTTTTGTTGAATGCCTACAAGATGGGATTTTAGAGCAGTTTGCCATTGAGTCTATGAGGAGATCAGCTATACTGGATTGGGTATTATGTAAAGAACTGGAGGTGATCAGGGAGGTTAAGGTAAAGAAATCCTTAGTTGTCAGTGATCACAATATGATTGAGATCAACTTGAAATTTGATAGGAAGAAAGTAAAGTCTGACGTAGCAGTATTTCAATGAGTAAAGGAAATTACAGTGGTATAAGAGAGGATTTGGCCAAAGTAAATTGGAAGGAGATGCTGGCAGGATGACAGCAGAACAGTAATGGCTTGAGTTTCTGGGAAAAATGAGGATGGTGCGGGATACATGTATCCCAAAAACAAAGAAATGGCAAAATTGTACTACCGTAGCTGAGAAGGGAAGTCAAAGCTGATATAAAAGCAATAGAGAGGACATACAACAGAGCAAAGATTAGTGGGAACACAGATGATTGGGAAGCTTTTAAAAACCTAAAGAAAGCAACAAAAAGCGTAATTAGGAGGGAAAAGATGAAATGTGAAAGCAAGTTAGCAAACAATATCAAGCTGGATAGAAAAATAGAATAAAAAAAGAGAGATGAGAGTGGATATAGGACCACTTGAAACAAAGGCTGGAGAAATAATAATGGGAGACAAGGAGATGGCAGATGAACTAGATGAGAATTTTGCATTAGCCTTCACTAGCACTAGCACTAGACACTAGCAGTGTGCCAGGTGCTGAAGGCTGTGAGGGAAGAGAAGTGAGTGCAGTTACTACTGTAACCCTCAGGCTCGGCTAGTGGCTTAATTTAATGGAAGACAGCCTCTGGCCCGGCCAAACTTAGAAATCTTGTTTGGGTGGATGCTGTGTGATGTGTTTCCCTGTTACAAATCAGAACCACAAAATAACAAATAGTACACAATATGCAATTAAACCATTGAGCTTTATAATTCTTAATTTGACTATAGGATTAGGAAAGAAACAAAAAAGAAAAAGGGCCCATTCTCATGAAACAGTCTACTGTGCAACGTTGGAGCTCACAGTTTTCCTGTCTGTTCGTTCTCCATTGATTTGCCCCAGGCATCGTCAATTCCCGACCCCATTCCAAGTCCACTACATACATTTAAGAAAGGAGAAAGGCAGCAGAAAGGGAATTATAGACCAGTTACCTTGACCCTAGTGGTTGGGAAGATGTTAGTATCAATTGTTAAGGATGAGGTGATGGAGTACTTGGTGACACAAGACAAGGTAACACAGATTCAGCATGGTTTGCTTCAGGAGAAATTCTGCCTGGCGGACCTGTTGGAATTCTTTGAGGAGATTACAAGCAGGATAAATAAAGGGGATGCAGTGGACGTTGTATATTTGGACTTTAAGAAGGCCTTTGACAGGTGCCACACATGAGGCTGCTTACCAAGTTAAGAGCCCATGGTATTACAGGAAAGTTAGTAACATAGAGTATTGGCTGATCGGTAAGAGGCAGCAAGTGGAAATAAAAGGATCCTTTTCTGGCTGGCTGCCAGTGACTAGTGGTGTTCTGCAGGGGTCAGTGTTGGGACTGCTTCTTTTTATGCTGTGTATCAATGATTTTGACGATGGAATAGGTAGCTTGTTTGCCAAGTTGGCAGGTGATATGAAGGTTAGTGGAGGGCCAGATAGTATTTAGGAAATTTGTATTATGCAGTAGGACTGAGACAGTTAAGGAGAATGGGCAAGAAAGTGGGAAATGAAATAAATGTTGGAAAATGCACAGTCATGCACTTTGGTAGTAGAAATAAATGTGCAGACTATTTTCTAAAATGGAAAAAATCCAGGAATCTGAGATGCAGAGGGACTAGGACTCCTTGTGCAGAACACCCTGAAGGTTAACTTGCAGGTTGAGTCTGTGGTGAGGAAGGCAAATGCAATGTTAGCATTCATATCAGGAGGTCTAGAATACAACAGCAGGGATGTGATGCTGAGGCTTTATAAGGCACTGGTGAGGCCTCACTTTGACTGTTGTTAACAGTTTTGGGCTCCTTATCTAAGAAAAGATGTGCTGCCATTGAGGAGGGTTCAGAGGAGGTTCACAAGGATGATTCCGGGAATGAAAGGGTCATCATATGAGGACCGTTTGATGGCTCTAGGCTTGTACACGCTGGAATATAGGAAGATGAGGAGGGATATCATTGAGACATTTTAATTGGTGAAATGCCTATACAGAGTAGATGTGAAAGGAGTTTCCCATGGTGGCGGAGTCTAGGACTAGAGAGCACAGCCTCAGGATAGAGGGGCATCCATTTAAAACAGAGGTGTGGACAAATTCCTTTTGCCAGAGGATGGTGAATTTGTGAAATTTGTCCTGAATACTAAGTTCACATCTACAGACATGCTGGGCTGTCTGCACCACTCTCTGCAGAGTCCTGTGGTTGAGGGAAGTACAGTTCCCATACCAGGCAGTGATACAGCCAGTCAGGATGCTCTTAATTATGTCTCTGCAAAAAGTCCTTAGAATTTGAGGACTCATGTCAAATTTCTTCAACCGTCTGAGATGAAAGAGGCGTTGGTGTGCTTTTCTCACCACACAGCTGGTACGTACAGACTAAGTGAGATTCACATGATGTGTATACCAAGGAACTTGAAACTGTTCACCCTCTCAACCCCAGATCCATTGATGACAACAGGGGTTAGCCTGCCTCTGTTCCTTCTGTAGGCCACAATCAGCTCCTTTGTATTTGTGACATTGATGGAAAGGTTTTTTTGACACCACTGTGTCAGGATAATGATTTCTTATCTGTAGGCTGTCTTGTTATTATTCGAGGCAAGGCCAGTCGATGTACAGTGACAATGGTGGATGTTTTGAAGCAGGAGGGCACTCTACACTGGGAGAGGGAGAGGGAGAGATCAAAAATGACTGCAAAGACACCCATCAGATGTGCCGTGCACATTCTCAGTACCTGCCCTGGGACACCATCCGCTCCAACAACCTTGCAGCTATCTACTTGTTGGAAACACCTGCGTACTTCAGCCTCAGAGAGGACCAAGGTGCAGGTTGTATCGCCTGTCCTCGGGGGCTCAGTATTGTCAACATTGAACCGAACATAAAGAAGATTTAGCTCGTCTGGGAGAGAGGCAGCGATGTTGGAGTTGGCAGCTTTGAAGTTTGTGAATGTGTGCAGACCTTGCCATAAGCTGTGTGTGTTGTTGGAGATTGCACCTATGGTTACGAGTTCAGGTAAACAGTCACAAAGAGAAAAAAATCTTCAACTGTTCAGGAAACATAAAACATTCGGTAGCAATCTTCTTTCTTTGATCTCCCTGTTGACATTCACCCTTCAAACAAGCCTGAAACAGAATGACTGATAATTTTTCTCATTACTGCTTCCCTGTAGTGAAAAAACTGACTTTGCTTTTAGTTACAAAATCAAACATAAAAATCAGGAGAGGAAACTGAGCTTAAGTAAAAAATTATTTTGCAATAGGAAAGTAGAGAGAAACAGCCATATAGGCTGAATACACAAAGCACTGGAGGAAACCAGTCAATCAGGCAGCATCTATGGAAGGAAATGGACCATTGATGTTTCAGATTAAGACTTTATAAAGAAACCTCATCTCTCTGCATGGATGCTACCTGCCCTACTGATTTTCTCAAGTGCTTCGTGTGTTGCTTCAGATTCCAGCTATACAGGCTGTCCCTGAGCTATGAACACCTGGCCTATAGACAAATGAACAAACAAACTCTCATAATATTATTAAATTCCAAAGTTTAAACTACAAACGTGCTTATTACTGTGAATAGCAGAAATAGCTTCCTGTCACACATTTTGTATTTTTTTCTTTCTTTTTAGTCTTTTGTGCATTTGATACAATTCATTATAATACTGTCAAGGTATGGTTACAATATCCAGAGACTTTTGTCTTTTTTCTGACTTTGGACAAAAATAACTTATGAACATATGTATAAATGGAAGCACGCAAAATGCAACAATGGAAAAGAATAAACAGTTGATGTTTTGGGCTGGGCCCTTCTTTGGGACTGAGAAGGAAGAAGCCAGAATAAAAAGGTGGGGGGAGGGGAAAGAGGCTGGCTGAAAGGTGATAGGTGAAGCCAGGAGTGGGAAAGTTCAAGAGCTGGAGAACAAAGAATCTAATAGGAGTGGAGAATGGATCATGGGAGAAAGGGAAGGAGGAGGGTGATGCACCATCAATAACTCTCAGAGACGGGAGGCAAATGATAGGCTTTTATTAGCTGCAAGAAACTATGATTAGTAGCAAGAGACCACCACACAACATCCTGCAGACTGAGGTGGGAGCAGTGCCTCCAGCCGCCTTTATAGAGGAGTCTGTGGGAGGAGACACAGGAGCAGTCAGTGGGGGGGGGGGGCGTGTCCAGACAGGGAAATGTAGTTCACTACATTCACCCCCCCTTTGTTTTAAAAGAGAGTCCCCATGGGGCGAAGTTTCTTACAAGTATATTTACAGGTTAAGTCTATCAGGTGGTCGAATCTGTCGCTGCAATCTACGTAGCACCGGTGATGGTGGTTGTGTTGGCTCCGGCCTGACTTGAGGTGCCAGCCCGTTAGGCGTCAGTAATCCCTCATGCATGTGTGAGGTGCCCGGTATGGGAGTGTCGTGAGGAGTCTGTGTAGGGCTTGGTGTGCGCGGTGTCTCGTGGGTATACATCTCAGTGGGTACGGGGTTCATAGTCACCGTGGAGTGTTTGGGGTAGGGGTCTGGTGCTCCTGAGGGCGCTAGGTCGTGTACGGAGACCGTGTCCTCCCGCCCATCAGGTAAGACCACGTAGGCATACTGGGGGTTCGCATGAAGTAGGTGAACCCTCTCAACCATTGGGGAGTATTTATTGCTCCTCGCATGTTTCCGGAGCAGCACTGGACCCTGAGGACGTCAGCCAAACTGGTAGGGTGGTCCCAGTAGCAGACTTCCTGGGAAAAGAAAAGAGTCGCTCATGAGAGGTGGCATTGGTGGACGTGCATAACAGGGAGCGGATGGAGTGGAGCGCCTTGGGGAGGACCTCCTGCCAGCGAGAGACTGGCAATCCCTTTGACATAAGAGCTAAGAGTGTGGCCTTCCACACAGTGACATTCTCCCTCTCCACCTGTCCATTTCCCCGGAGATTATAGCTCGTGATACCAGTAGCAATACCCCTAGCCAGCAGGTACTGGCGCAGCTCGTCACTCATAAAGGAGGACCCTCTATCACTGTGGATTTTGCAGGGATATCTGAACAGAATGAAGAACTGGCGCAGGGCTTTTATAATGGTCATGGCAGTGGTATCGGAGCAGGGGATGGCAAAGGGGAACCACAAGTACTCGTCGATTATGTTGAGAAAGTAGACATTGCGGTCAGTGGAGGGAAGGGGGCACTTAAATTCGACACTCAGTCGCTCAAAGGGGCAGGTGGCCATGATAAGTTGTGCCTTTTCAGGACAGTAGAAGTCGGTTTGCACTCAGCACAGACTTGGCAGTCCCTGGTCATCGTCCTGATGTCCTCAAGGGAGTAAGGCAGGTTCCAGGCTTTCACGAAATGGTAAAATCGGGTGACCCCCGGGTGGCAAAGATCTGCATGGAGGGCGTATAGACAGTTGAGCTGCGCGCTGGCACACGTTCCCCGGGATAGGGCATCAGGGAGCTCATTGAGCCTTCCAGGCCGGTACAGGATATCATAGTTGTAGGTGGAGAGTTCGATTCTCCACCGCAAAATTATATCATTTTTGATTTTGCCCCGCTGTTGGTTGTTGAACATGACCACAATTGAGTGCTGGTCGGTCAGCAAGGTGAACCTTTTGCCGGCGAGATAGTGCCTCCAGTGCCTAATAGCTTCCACTATGGCCTGGGCTTCTTTCTCCACTGCGGAGTGCCGAATTTCAGGGCCTTGAAGGGTACGAGAAAAGAATGCTACTGGCCTTCCTGCTTGATTGACTGTAGCAGCCAGCACGAAGTCGGAGGTGTCACTCTCTACTTGGAAGGGAATGGTCTCGTCCACCGCATGCATCCTTGCTTTGGTAATGTCCCCTTTAATGCGGCATAAGGCTGTGCGGGCCTCGGCTGAGAGGGGAAATGTGGTGGACTTGACCAGGGGGCAGACCTTGTCTGCGTAATGGGGGATCCATTGGGCGTAATAGGAAAAGAAGCCCAGGCACCGTTTGAGGGCTCTGAGGGTGGTGGGAAGAGCGAGTTCCAACAGGGGGCACATACGGTCAGGATCAGGGCCAATGACCCTGTTTTCCACGACATACCCAAGAATAGCAAGTCAGGTGGTTCCAAACACACAACTTGTCCCTGTTATAGGTAAGGTTAAGAGCTTTGGCTGCTTGGAAAAATTGTTGGAGGTTAGTGTCGTGATCCTGCCAGTCGTGACCGCAGAAGGTGATGTTATCCAGATACGAGAACGTGGCCTTCAGTTGGCACTGGTCCACCATCTGGTCCATTTCCCTCTGGAAGACAGAGACACCATTCGTGACACTGAAGGGAACATGCAGGAAGTGATAGAGCCTGCCTCCTGCCTTAAAGGCGGTGTAGGGGCAGTCCTCCGGGCGGATGGGGAGCTGATGGTAAGCGGATTTCAGGTCTATGGTCGAGTACATCTTGTACTGAGCTATCTGATTGACCATATCCGTGATGCGGGGTAGGGGGTACGCGTCAAGCTGCGTGAACCTATTGATGGTCTGGCTATATTCCACGATCATCCTATTTTTCTACCCTGTCCAAACAACAACCACCTGGGCCCTCCAAGGACTTGTGCTTGGATCAGTGATCCCCTCCCTGAGCAGCCGCTGCACCTCCGACTGAATGAAGGCCCTGTCCCCCGCGCTGTACCTCCTGCTTTTAGTTGCCACAGGTTTACAGTCGGGTATCAGGTTGGCAAACAGCAGTGGGGGAGGAATCTTGAGGGTGGAGAGGCTGCAAGTGGTGGCAGTAGCTCGGCTGTTGGCATGGAGTTGGGTGGGTATGTGTGTGTGGTCAGTAGTGGGGCATATGACAAAGCCCTACAAAACTGAGGATTTCTGACAGTGATTGGTGGGAGGGGCCGATCATACTCCATTGTCACACTTTTGAGGTGGCTCTGGAAGTCAAGCCCCAATAGCACAGGGGCACACAGTTGAGGCATGACCAATAATGCAAAGTCCCGATATTCTGTGCCCTGCACCACCAATGTCTCTACACAACCCCCCTGGATGTCTGTGGAATGCAATCCAGAAGCCATGGTGACCCTCTAGCTTACTGGCTGTGTCACGAGTCCGCAGCGTTGCACTGTGTCCTGGTGAATAAAACTCTCAGTGCTGCCCATGTCAAACAGGCAGCTAGTCCTGTGCCCCTCCACTAGGATGTCCATCATTGACCTTGAAAGCTGGTGTGGAGCGCTTTGGTCGAGGGTTATGGAGGCCAGAGTTGAACCGCCGTCTTGGTGCCCGGTAAGCACCCGTGGGTCGGAGGCGGGGCGAGGTGGCGCCAACAAAGATGGCCGCCCCCATATCTCGCACGAGGCGGGCAGGCAAGATGGCGGTGACCAAGATGATGACCCACATGCCTCGCATACGGCGCTGCTCAACCTCGCTCGTGGTTTAGACTTGGTGAGGTGGCCCTTCTTTCTGCAGCTGGAGCAGGTAGCTTTTCGGGCTGGGCAGCGATTTCTGGGGTGCTTTTTGAGTCCGCAGAAGTAACACTGCACGGACTTGCAACTGGCAGCAGCCATGGTCGATTTACCGGAGGGTTGCGGGGAGTTCACGGACTCATGAGTGGCAGCAGCTGTGGTTGATTCGTCGGTGGGTGGCAGGGTCTGCAGCGTCCATGGGACCGGCGGGAGATCGCGTGGCTGGGCAGCGTCAGCGTTTTGCAGAGCAGCCTCCAGCATGTCGGCCAGCTCGAATGCCGACTGCAACGTAAGATCGGCATTTTCCAGCAGCCGCTGGCGTACGTACACTGACCTGATCCCCGTAACGAAGGCGTCTCCTACCAGGAGCTCCGCATGCTGTTCCGCCATCAGCCCCCTGCAGTCACAGGCCCACACGAATGTCTGTAGGGCCTGGACAAACTCAGCGCTCGACTCTCTGGCCCGCTGCCGCCACGTCGCTAAGTGATGTCTTGCATAGACGGTGTTCACTGGCCGCAGGTACTGTCTTTTGAGGGCGTCTAGTGCCCCTTGGTAGGTCAGCAGGTCCCTGATCAGGGAGTATACCCGCAGACTGACTCTGGAGAAGAGAACTCTGTGCATGGTAGCAGGTACAGTCAAGCGAATCTCTTCCAGGTACGATTGGAAGTATGCAAGCCAGAGATCAAAGGCAATAGCTGCTTCAGGAGCTTGAGGATCAATGTCCAGTTTATCCGTTCGTAAAATGCTCTCCATGTTTTAAAATTGCAGCTAATAAAATTGATGCACCATCAGTAACTCTCGGAGACGGGAGGCAAATAATAGGCTTTTATTAGCTGCAAGAGACCACGATTAGTAGCAAGAAACCACCACACAACATCCTGGAGACTGAGGGGGGAGCAGTGCCTCCAACCGCCTTTATACAGGGGTCTGTGGGAGGAGCCACAGGAGCAGTCAGCAGAGGGGTGTGTCCAGACAGTTATATGTAGTTCACCACAGAGGGGACACAGGGGGAAGCAATAGTCCAGTGAGAAGAAGTAAAAGGTCAGAGTGAAGAATGGCGTGGGGGGGAATTTGTTTACTGGAGGGAGAAATCAATATTCATGTCATCAGGTTGGAGGATAGCAGATGGCATAGAAGATTTTGCTCCTCCATCTTGGCATAAGAGGAGGCCATGGATCGACACAATGGAAAGGGAATTGGAATTGGAATTAAAATGTTTGGCCACCAGGAAGTCCTGCTTGTGGCAGATGATGCATAGGTGCTTGATGAAGCGGTGTCCCAATTTACGACAAGTCTCACCAATGAAGATCAGAGTGGTTGGCTATGTGTGGAGCCAAAAGAAATGGGAGAGATATTAAATGGGTTTTTTGCATCTGTATTTACTAAGGAAACTGGAATGTAGTCTATGGAAGCAAGGCAAACAAGTAGGGAGGTCATGGAACTTATACAGTTTAAAGAGGAGGAGGTGTTTGCTGTCTTGAGGCAAATCAGAGTAGATAAATCCCCAGGACCTGACAGGGTATTCCCTTGGACCTTGAAGGAGACTAGTGTTGAAATTGCAGGGGCCCTGGCAGAAATATTTAAAATGTCGATATCAACAGGTCAGGTGCCAGAGGATTTGAGGATAACTCATGTTGTTCCATTGTTTAAAAAAGGCTCAAAAAGTAAGCCAGGAAATTATAGGCTGGTAAATTTGACATCAGTAATAAGTAAATTATTGGAAGGAATACTAAGAGATAGGATCTACAAGTATTTGGATAGACAGGGACTTATTAGAAAAAGTCAGCATGGCTTTGTGATAGGTCATGTTTAACCAATCTATTAGTGTTTTTCGAGGAAGTTACCAGGGAAGGCAGTGGATGTTGTATACATGGACTTTAGTAAGGCCTTTGACAAGGTCCCGCATGAGAGGTTAGTTAGGAAGATTCAGTCGCTAGGTATACATGGAGAGATAGTAAATTGGATTAGACATTGGCTCAATGGAAGAAGCCAGAGAGTGGTAGTGGAGGATTGCTTCTCTGAGTGGAGACCTATGATTAGTGGTGTGCCACAAGGATCAGTGCTGGGTCCATTGTTATTTGTCATCTATATCAATGATCTGGATGATAATGTGGCAAATTGGATCAGCAAATTTGCTGATGATACAAAGATTGGAGGTGTAGTGGACAGTGAGGAAGATTTTCAAAGCTTGCAGAGAGATTTGGACCAGTTGGAGAAGTGGGCTGAAAAATGGCAGATGGAGTTTAATGCGGACAAGTGTGAGGTATTGCACTTCGGAAGGTCAAACCAAGGTAGAACATACAAGGTAAATGGTAGGACACTGAGGAGTGCAGTAGAACAGAGGGATCTGGGAGTACAAATACATAATTCCCTAAAAGTGGCGTCACAGGTGGATAGGGTCATAAAGAGAGCTTTTGGTACATTGGCCTTTATAAATCAAAGTATTGAGTATAAGAGTTGGAATGTAATGGTGAGGTTGTATAAGACATTGGTGAGACTGAATTTGGAGTATTGTGTGCAGTTTTGGTCACCTAATTATAGGAAGGATATTAATAAGGTTGAAAGAGTGCAGAGGAGGTTTACAAGGATGTTTCCGGGACTTGAGAAACTGAGTTACAGAGAAAGGTTGAATAGGTTAGGACTTTATTCCCTGGAGCGTAGGAGAATGAGGGGTGATTCGATAGAGGTGTATAAAATTATGATGGGTATAGATAGAGTGAATGCAAGCAGGCTTTTTCCACTGAGGTTTGGGGAGATAAAAACCAGAGGATGTGGGTTAAGAGTGAAGGGGGGAAAATTTAAAGGGAACATTGGTGGGGGAGACTTCTTCACGCAGAGAGTGGTGGGAGTGTGGAATGAGCTGCAGACGAAGACGGGTTCACTTTTGACATTTAAGAAAAACTTGGACAGGTATATGGATGAGAGGGGTTTGGAGGGATATGGCCCAGGTGCAGGTCAGTGGGACTAGGCAGAAAATGGTTTGGCACAGCCCAGAAGGGCCAAAAGGCCTGTTTCTGTGCTGTAAAGTTCTATGGTTCTATGTAGAGGAGGCCGCATTGGGACCACTGGATACAATAGACGAACCTAGCAGATTCACAGGTGGTGTTGCCTTACCTAGAAGGACTGCTGGGGCCCTGAGGTGAATCATGAGGTACAGGGGCAGGTGTAGCACTTAAGCTTCTTGCAGGGTTAAGTGCCTAGAGGGAGATTAGTGTGGAGGAACGAATAGACAAGGAAATTGTGAAGGGAGCGATTCCAATGGAAAGTGGTGGGGATGTAAAGGTCTGTTTAGTGGTAGGATCCTTTTGTAGATGGTGGTAGAGGAGGATAATGTGTTGGATGTGGAGGCTGATGGGGTGATAGGTGGTAAAAACAAGAGGGACTCTATCACTAAACAATAATGCAGGAGTAGGCCATTCGGCCCTTCGAGCCATTCACTGTGATCATGGCTGATCATCCACAATCAATACCCCATTCCTGCCTTCTCCCCATATCCCTTGACTCTGCTATTAAAATTGTGTTAAGTTTACATACTGTAAATATGAATGAACTTAATGTAAGTTTGATTTTAATAGGGAATGGAAAACTATAAGATCTGGTGCTTGTTCAGTATAATAAATGAAGTGTATGATATTAGAATATGGAAATGCATTTCTAATCGCAGTTCATTCTTAGCTGTATATATTGATGCAAACATTGATTTCTGATTGTTATTTATCAAGTGCAATGTGCAACTGGTACTTAGTTAATGATAAAGGGATTCATGTAACTGAAATAGTTGTGTAGATGAATAGTTTTATAATGTATATACAATCAATGACACTTAAAACACAAAATATTAAGTCACCATTAATTGGTTATGATTATACTGAATTGACACAAACTATGCAAGATTGCTTTCTAGAAACTCTGCTTATGTTTGTCTTAAATGTACTTGAGAACCTGATCAATGGTAATTAATGTTAATTGGTTTCAACATGAAATGACAGTGGAACTTCACTCAGAAACTCCTCCAGTTTAACAAAGGGAAAATTCTCTATTTTAAACTGTTTTACAAAGCTATAAGAATATTGCATTTTTATAGTGAATTAGCAATGCTTTCATGTACTGGGTGATTACTATTAAGAATGTATAAAAATGTTAACTGCAGTACCAGTTGAAGTAATTTCTACAATCACCTCATATATATCATCATTTGTTTGGGACTATTCTTCACTTGTCTTCAAATAAAATCTTTTGACAATGAGGTTACTTCGAGCCCTGCTCAATATGCTTGTAGTTCAACCTGGTTGCTTAGATTGTGTCTTTTCTGGATCAAGATCTTTCTCTTCTTCACTAATGACAGGAAATTGATGTTGAGGTGATTCACCTATTTAAAAAATAAGTTACAGTTAAGTAGTGCTAGTTAAAATTATACTTTAAATTTATTGTTGTGTGGTATTAGCAAATAAGAAATAAACACTTAAATTTATGTCAGATATTTAAAAATATACCAAACCAAATTACTAACAATGAGTTCATAAAATTTCTTATATATTTAAGCTACCATTTATATGCTACAATTTTCACTCACTATTTCACCATTTAAGTAAACGTTAGTTTATAGCAAGCACGCTAAGTGAAAAATAAAATTATTCAACATTTACAGCATTTGGAGAATGAAAAGCATTATGATAATGCTGGCTTTCAATTTAGGGTATGGTTATTGATGTGAAATACTAAATTCAGTAGCACAATAATGAAGTGATTGTAGATATAGCCTCCTGATTGAAGACAATTGGTATTTATGTACATCCAGTACCATTAAGTTGTCAGTTACATGGACCAATGCAGCTTTTGGCAAATGCTTTCTTTTCTTTTGGACAGAGTGTGATTTGCTGACTCGTAGGATTCTCATTCCCTCTAGCTGCGCAATTTCTGTCACTCCTCCCATAATCTTTGTCTCCCATTCTCTGCAAGCTGAAAAGGAATAAAATGAAGCAGCTCATACCCAATGCTCCCCTCTGAGCCAATTCTTCTTCAATGGCCAGCAGACGGTTGTATTTTGCCACCCGCTCTCCATGACATAGACCTCCCAGTTTGATGAACCTGGCCCCCAGACCAACAGCCTGAAGGGAATGAAAACCAACAAATGTGGTTAGTTTGAAGTTTTAGGAATTGAAATAGACAAAAGCTATTAATGATGTTGGTGGGCGGGAGAGGGGGGGAAGTGTAGTGGAATTCATTTTAAGAAGTTCAACAGTACCCAGCTTAAAGTAAGTATTAACAAATTGAAGAATTGTCATTATTAGCATGTATAATATGTAATGTAAAATAAAAAAACACAAAATGGGAAAGGCCTGTTTATTATTTTTCACTAAAAGCATAAAGGATATGGACAGATATTAGTTCACTGAAAAGCACAATGCATGGAAATAGCAGGGTAACTATCTATTCTTTGCACCTAAACCGAACTCAAAAGCTTACCACAAAATACTTTCTAAGTTCTAAAATGTTTTACATAAATGTGATAAAGAGTCCTAAATGGGTCTAAAACATTAACATATATTATGGGTTAAACTACAACTTCTGAATCTGAATTCAACTGCTAGCTAAAATGAAAAAATGTTTGAACAAAGTATATGGTAATTTAAGTCTGCCATTTGAAGAATTCTGATTGTATGTGATTTAACTACCATTTTCACCTTGACTACTATAATGATGTTTGAAGATTTACTATATTTTCCCTGGCTATTGTAAAAATAATAACAACATATGGTGCTGCAATTAATTAATTCAATAGATTTAAAACAACTAAACTAAACTGAGCTGCAAGATTTAACTGAATGAGCTATTTGTAAGAAAGTTGCTAATTAGGGGTAACACGAGGGGGAATTTCTTTAATCAAAGTGGTAGCTGTGTGGAATGAGCTTCCAGTAGAAGCGGTAGAGGCAGGTTCGGTATTATCATTTAAAGTAAAATTGGATAGGTATATGGACAGGAAAGGAATGGAGGGTTATGGGCTGAGTGCAGGTCGGTGGGACTATGTGAGAGTAAGCGTTCGGCACTAACTAGAAGGGCCGAGATGGCCTGTTTCCGTGCTGTAATTGTTATATGGTTATATTCTATGAAGTTAGGTCATAGTGAATTGAATTGACTTTATTTCTTACATACTTCACAGACATGAAGAGTAAAAATCTTTACATTATGTCTCCATCTAAATGTGCAATGTGCAATCATAGTTATTTATAATAAATAGAACAGTTGATGTAATATAGAGTACACTCAAATCAGCATGAGTTCATCAGTCTGATGGCCTGGTGGAAGAAGCTGTCCCAGAGCCTGTTGGTCCTGGCTTTTATGCTGTGGTACCACTTCCCAGATGACAGCAGCTGGAATAGATTGTGGTTGGGATAACTTGGGTCCCCAATGACCGTACAGGCCCTTTTTACACACCTGTCCTTGTAAATGTCCTGAATCACGGGAAGTTCACAACTACAGATGCGCTGGGCTGTCCACACCACTCTCTGCAGAGTCCTGCAGTTAAGGCAAGTACAGTTCCCATACCAGGCAGTGATGCAGCCAGTCAGGATGCTCTCATTTGTGCCCCTGTAGAAAGTTCTAAGGATTTCAGGGCCCATACCAAAACATCCTCAACTGCCTAAGGTGAAAGAGGCAATGTTGTGCCTTTTACACCACATAGCTGGTGTGTACAGACCACGTGAAGTCCTCGGTGATGTGGATGCTGAGGAAGATGTTTACCCTCTCAACCCCAGATCCACTGATGTCAACAGGGGTAAGCCCATCTCCATTCGTCCTGTAGTCCACAACCAGCTCCTTTGTTTTTGTGACATTGAGGGAGAGGTTGTTTTCTTGACACCACTGAGTCAGCCACCCTGTTATTGTTTGAGATAAGGTCAATCAATGTAGTGTCGTTGGCAAATTTAATTAGCAGATTAGAGCTCTGGGTGGCGATACAGTCATGGGTATACAGGGAGTAAAGACGGGGACTCAGTATGCAGCCCTGAGGGGCTCCTATATTGAGAGTCACAGGGCTGGGGGGAGGGACCCCACTCTTACAACCTGCTGGTGATCTGACAGGAAGTCCAGCTGGCTGCACAAGGCAGGGTCAAGGCCGAGGTCTCTGAGCTCCTTGCTGAGCCTAGATGTAGCCTATGGTGTAGAATGCTGAACTGTAGTCCAAGAACAGCATTCTCACATAAGCATCCTTCTCCAGATGTGTAAGGACATCTGTATAGCTTACTATGTCAGCTAGGCTGTTGTCAGTGGTATCTTCATCTGTCAGACCCGGTATAAATCTGCAATCATTGTCTGAAATGTTAAAAAAAATTGATTAGTTAAGTGATCATTTATTTTTAATTTTCCCCCCCAAGGCAGATTACCTGGAATTTCATACACATCATTCTGATTGCCAGCTGGCTTGTTGAGAATACAAGTTGGGAAGTTAAAATGCAGCTGTATAAAATTTTGTTTAGGTCTTTTTGGAGTATTGTGTCCATTTCTGAAAAGTGTGGAAGCTTTGGAGAGAGTGCAGAAGAGTTTTACCAGGATAAATTTAGTTTGTTTCATCCGGAACATCAGAAGTTGAGAAGTGATACAAAATAAATAAATTTTTGAACACAGAGAGCGATAGGTGCCTGGAACATACTGCCATGTAGACAGAAGCATTTAAAAGGCTTTTAGATAGGGGCATGAACAGGCTAAGGATGGAAGTATAGAGACTACGTGCAGACAGATGGGATTAGTTTAGACTGTCATCATTGCCAGTAAAGATGTCATGGCCAAGTGTTCTGTACTTACACTCTGCACGTTACTACTCTATGTTCCATAAGGCCTATCTCACCTAGACTTTTAAAACAATCATTTCCAGCAAAGCAGTATTTTAATTGCACGATTTCCAATCTATCCTACTGCAATTAGCTTTCATGATTAACTTACTCTACTTTGGAGAGAGCAAAGCAGCTTGGATATTCGTTTTGTGGAGCACCTAAGCTCAGTCCTCAGGATGAGTGCAAATTTTCCATTTCATGTCACTTTAAATCTCGATCCCATTCCTATTCCAATCACTCTTCAGCCTCCTCCATTCTCTTACTGAATCCCAACATAAACAAGAACAACATCTATCTACTACTGCCTACTATTGAATGTTTTCAAATGAGAATTTTTTTTCTTCAGGAAAACTGCTGTTTCTCCATTTGCCATCAAGGCTATGTCCCTTTTTCATCTGGTTTCTACGTTATGATTCCCAAACATTCAGTACTCAAGCTCTTGGTCACCTGATCTTTTCTTGACCAATCTGCATAAAATTTTTAATCTCACTCACCCACCAACCACCCAAAGTCTGCTTACTCAAGATGATTTGAAAACTGTACCCTTTCAATCCTTCTCCAGTTCTGAGTAAGGATCTGTGCTCTGAAATGTTAACTGGTCTCTCTTTCTACAGATGCTGCTTGACTGGCTGAGTTCTTCCAGTATTTTATGTTTTTACTACAATATCCCATTCCCAGATCCTTCCTAATCTTTACTGAATTATTGGGATTCAAAGCATTTATTTGTTTCTAGACATCCCCTTGATCTTGCCCATCTAGTTCTTTTTACTTCATTCAACCCAGCCTACTCCATATAACTAACTTTCTTCAAATGTATCTGAAATGATTATCCCGCTTTCAACTCTATCACTATGTAATTTTAGCCCACTCTCAAAAATAAATGTCCACTCTGCTGTACCTTTCTGCAGCTTTAAAAAACTTCATAAAATCAGTCCTTCAAGGGTACTTTCAATCTCATTTCACTGTCAACTTGGAAGATTTTCAATTTTACAGATTCTATATGAATTTGTTATAATTGACAGGGATACTGAATTATTTTATGAACAGAAATGGAATGCAGCAATTTCAATGATAATTATTTAAAAAGTAGTGACAATAACTTCAGTATATTTCTAGCTTATAAATAACATACCTTCCAATAATTTTGCAACGTGAATTAAATTTGAAATTGTGGTTTGATTGGCATGTTGCAATACCAAACCACTGCTTTGATTTGCACCCAGGCCATCTGTTAGGAGCTTGTCTATTGACCTTGAAGCTGCATCAGCCAGGATATAACACTGGGGACTAAGAAGACTACATAGCTTATTCCACTGTTCAACATCCTGAATAGGAAAACAAATGGATTAGTGTTTTGATGATAAATATATATATATATATGTTTTATTAAAATAAACTCATAATTAAATAACAAAATCTCATTCATTTTGTTGTATAAATGCAGTAAAGCATTAATGTTTCAAAGGAGGCTTAACAAAATTTAACAGTGTGCTACATGGTATATTAAAACTGATGCAAATTGTAGTGCTGCTGGTTCCTAAAGGCTGGTGGTGGCTTGTTAATTGTAGATGATCTGTTTTAGAAGTGATGCAAGTACAAGGGGTGAATAAGGAAAGAAAATGAGTAAAGGCTTCAACTGTGAGATATAAAAAGTTGTAAAATGAAATCAAAGAGAATAATGTAAATGCACATTAGATCAGAGAGGATCCATGATGAGAGAACAAAGAGTGAATGTAACAGGTTTATGACCTTTCATCAAAACTGGCCCATTCTGGTAGAAATAGTTGAACTTTGTCTTCAGAAGTGAAGGTATCAAAGGTTTCTGGAATGCAAAGATGTAAAAATGATAGATTCTGCAGCTCCTGCAGGTGCAGTGGTGCAAGAAGGAAATGACCATTGGTGGGGAAGAATTCTGGGAGGCACTAGTAATTTCTGGGAAAGCTAGAAAACATAGAGATGTATCTAGTGGTGGCCTTACATTGAAGGTGATAGAAATTATAGAGGATGTGGTGGAAGGTGAGGACAATGGGAACTTTATTCTGGTTGGGAAGAGAGGTGGTGAGGTAGAAATGTGAGATCAGAAACGTTGCTTTGAGAATTCCATCAACACCATTGTTAAGAAAGGTGACTGCTTTGTAAATGCTGCCATTCAATCCTCTGAAGGTGACCCCGAGTTTCTAGTTACGTTAATGAAGCCTAGTGTAAGCTCAAGGAACAGAATCAATACAGTACAGTTCTCATAACCCAGTTTCAGGTTAACCTATCTCAAGCTTATTTCTTCTGAAAAACAATTAGACTGTAACAATATTTCTTCAAATGTAGAACAGTATGGTACAGGAACAGATCCTCAGCTCAAAATGTTGTGCCATACTAATTAAGATAATGAACCCTAATTAAACTAATCCCTTCTACTCAGCGTTTACCACCATCATTCTGACAGTCCTGATGGAAAACCCTTGCATTGGGGCAGTTCCATTCTCTTGACCTCAAAAGCCCTATTCTAGTGGTAGGAGTGATCGTCAGAACTGGAGACCACTTTGGTTGCAATGAATGGCCACGATTGTAGTGCCTTGCCATCTCCTTCGCTCTCCATGGAGTACTGCAGAACTGCCTTCCCGCTGTTAGATCTCAGTAGTGATCTCATCCATCCAGTCCACCAGAACTAACTTCTTATGCTGGGATAGGCATTGACTACATTTGTAGTGTGTGATAATGCATGAACACTCCTCAGCAGTCTTCCTCTCTTTCTGCACTACTTATTTAGTTTATTTTTATATAAATACTTCTTATTGCAATTAATAGTTTTTATTATGTATTGCAATGTAACACTACTGCAAAACAACAAATTTCACGACACATATATGCCAGTGATATTAAAGCTAATTCTGTGATAAACGGCCTCCTTCTTGGAGCCTGATCAGAAGAGATTCACTAGCCTAATTCCTGAGATGAGAGGGGTTTCCTGTCATATGTGACTAAAGTTGTTTAAACCTATAGTCTCTGCTGTTTAGAAGAATGAGGGATGATCTTACTTAAATATATGAGATTCTAAGCAGACGTAATAAAATTGATACCCGAGCTGTTTTCCCAGGAGGGACCGAATATGATAGTTACAAACACAAAGTACATTGTAGATGCTGTGGTCAAATCACCACGTACAAACAAGCTGGATGAACTCAGCAGGTTGGGCAGCATCCGTTGAAATGAGTAGTCAATGTTTCAGGCCGAGACCCTTCGTCAGGACTGAAGAAGGCGGGGCCGGGGTCCCCATACAGAAGGTGGGGGGGGGGGGGTGGGTGGAAAACCAATCAGAGGAAAGATCGAGGGGTGGAGGAGGGGAAGCAGGGAGGGGATAGGCAGGAGAGGCGAAGAAGGAATCTAAGGGGAAAGCACTATGGGTAGTATACAAAGGCAGAATCATGTGAGAGGTGATAGGCAGCCAGAAGAGGAGACAGAGTGAAAGTGGGATGGGGGAAGGGAGAGAGAGGGAATTACCAGAAGTTGGAGAATTCGATGTTCATACCGAGGGGCTGGAGACTACTCAGTATATGAGGTAGTCTTCAGCCCCTTGGCAACATCTCATATACCGTCTGGGTAGTCTCCAGCCCCTTGGTAGGAACATTGAATTCTCCAACTTCCGGTAATTCCCTCCCTCTTCCTTCTCCCATCCCACTTTCACTCTGTCTCCTCTTCTAGCTGCCTATCATCTCTCTCATGACTCTGCCTTCGTCTACTACCCATAGTGCTTTCCCCTTAGATTCCTTCTTCGCCTCTCCTGCCTATCCCCTCCCTGCTTCCCCTCCCCCACCCCTCGATCTTTCCTCTGATTGGTTTTCCACCCTCCCCCCTCATTCTTTATAAGCCCCCTGCACCATCCTTCTTCAGTCCTGATGGAGGGTCTCAGCCCGAAACGTTGACTGCTCATTTCAATGGATGCTGCCCGACCTGCTGAGTTCATCCAGCTTGTATGATAGTTACAAGATGTGGTGCCATTATTCAAAACTGAGATGTGTGGGAAAATCTTATCAAAGAGGCTGGTGTATCTCAGGAATCCTCTACGCCCATGGGTTGTGGAGATTAGATCACTGGAGATATTCCAAGAAGAAGTAGATAAGTTTATGCAAGATTCAGAGTTGAAGCCTGAGGCAGATCAGCCATAATCATAATGGATAACAGGTAGGCTAGAGATGAGGTGGTCAACTTCCGACTCTGATTTAATGTCATGTTTTCTCTGACATTATTTTTATTTCCCTCCTCTCTCCAGTCATCCATTCCCTTTTTACATCCCTTTCAGATGAATCACCTTCAGATTATAAACCTTTATCACCCTCCATCTGCCAGCAGTATCAGCACTGTTAGTCTCCAGTTTATCACTGTCATTCCCTATCTCCACCCTCCCTGTATCTTAAAACATCCTTACTTCTTTTCCAAATGTGACACAGTTCTCAGGAAAGATATTTGAATTGGTTAATTGTTCTCTCTGAATACTTGCTCCCTGACTAGCTGAGTGATTCCATTATTTTCTCTTTATTTAAGAATTCGAATGAGATTAAAGTTATGAGACAAGGTGGGAAGCCAGTCAAGACAGTATTTAATTACATTGTTTATATCAATATTTATTCATTTCTCTTTAGAAATTAAACTATGAACTTCCGATTGCCTGACACTTTAGATCTCCACCATACTTTACTCCCTTTGTGGCCTCCTGTACTATTACAATGAAGCCCAATGCAACTTCCAGGAACATCACCTCTTCCACCCGGGCACGTTGCAATCTTCTGGACTCAATATTGACTTATACAACTTAAAGTAACTTAACTTTTCTATCAATATCTGTCATCCATCTGTGATACTGGCTCAGCTTGTTTGTTCCAGTCCTCCCTCTTTTCCTCTGAGAGTGGAAGATGTGCCGGTTTGACCTGTCATTGGCTTTGCATTTTGCAATTCCTGCATTTTTTATCTATGTTCTTAATCTCTAATTGTTTCTATTCACTCATTGACCAGATGAGCTTGTTTACAGTTTACCTCCTTGGTCATCCTAGTTTTATCCAGAGACCCTTATCCCTCTGCACTTTCCCTACACACCAACAAACTTCACTTATCTCTTTCCTAGTTCTGAGTCTTTGGCCCTCTTTCTGTTTCCACATGTGCAGCATGACCACTTGTGTAGAAACATAGAAACATGGAGAACCTACAGCACAATACAGACCCTTCAGCCCAGAAAGCTCGCCAAACATGTCCTTACCTTAGAACAACCTAGGCTTACCCATAGTCCTCTAATTTTTCTAAGCTCCACGTATCCATCCAGAAGTCTCTTAAAAGACCCTATCGTTTCTGCCTCCACTGCCGCTGCTGGCAGCCCATTCCACGCACTCACCACTCTCTGAGTAAAAACTTCTGATTAACATGATTAATGTCTCTCATTATCTTGTACACCTCTAATCCTCCGTTGCTCCAAGGAGAAAAGGCCGAGTTCACTCAACCTATTCTGACATTTCTGTTTTTCTGATATCTTCTGTTTTATAATAGCAGTGAGTCTATTGGATATGAAATTGAAAGTTGTATATGAAGTTCAGGGGTTTGTTATAAATGTAAAATTGTTATAGCTTTTCATGTTCAGAGAAAAATAAAGTAAATATTTTGCACAAAAGTGGATGTGATATTCTCAAATGTAGAGGAGAGTCTACAATTAGCTTTCATAATGGAAATGCTACTGGAATTATCTATTAATTTTTCCTCTATTTAACAGCATACACCAGGTTAGGCCTGTAGTATAAGTAACTGTTTCATGGCTGGATGAAGTGGCTGTGTTGGGCTAGATCAGAGAATCCCAACGGAGTTGATATGTTTATTAAGGAGGCATTAGAGGAAATAGAAGTTTGAGGGGGGGTACAAGAGCATTGGGGGGGGGGTGGTAACTTGCTGCTGTCATCAACATCGGATAGGCATTGCCAGTTTGTACAGTATTAAATTATTATTTTAACTTAGCCCCGTTAATGATGGATAAATACGTATAATGTGATCTCTGTGAGTTTGAAGGCAGTGAAGCCTTGAATTTTATTCTTGTTAAGAAACAGAAACTACAGAAAATGCGTCAATATGATGTTACATACCTGGAGTGTGGTTTTATTCCATTCCCGTTGGATCAGTGACAACCCATGTGTCTTATTTGTAATACTGTACTGTCTAATGAAGCCATGGCACCATTAAGATTACAGGAACACTTCCATAAAAGATACCATAAAAAGGCTACTTATGGTATTACTCAGTTTCAAAAGATGAAAGAAGCATTTGAAAAGCGTTGCAAACTTGAGTCATTTGCCAAGAGAGCTAAAAATGACCCTGATAGTGGTCTCATTGATAGCAACATCTGGAAAATCTCAGACAATTGGTGAAAGATTAATAATGCCTGCTGTATCAGAAGTACTCACCGCTATCCTCAAAATGGATACCAGAATTTTAAAATCAATTGCTCTAAGTAATAACTATAGCTCATCATACCGACGAAATGAACGAAGACATTGAGTAACAACTATGCACAGAACTACAAAAAAACAAAATTTGGGATACAACTGGATGAGCCAACTGTGCGAGACAAAGAGGCATTGCTAATGATATATGTACAGTTTATCAAAAATGGAAAAGTTTATGAAGATATTCCTTTTGTAAAATGATAAAAACAAATATCAACAGAAAATCTATCTCCAATGAGCTCAAAATGCATATTGAGGATAAAAGTATTCTGATTAGGAGCATGATTTCTGTACAACAGATGGAGCACCATATATGACAGGTCGCCATGGTGGTTTAGTGGCACTTATGAAAAAAGTGATTCCAAGTATGTTTGCAATCCATTGTGTAATTCATTGTCAACATTTGCAGCCAAAAGCCTCAGCCAGCGACTTTTTTCAAGCATGAATTCTTGTAATATCTGCAATTAACAAAATTAAAGCTCATCCATTAAATAGCAGAATATTTTGCTAGTTATGACAAGATAACAATGAAGAGTTTGAACACTTGCTTCTTTACACTGGAGTACATTGGCTGTCAAAAGGTTGCTGCTTAAAATGTTTCTTTGATTTTTTTGATACTATGGTTAAATTTTTGCTCAAAGTCAGCAAAAGCATGGGAATCAAGATTGAACTTCTACATGGAAATGTGGCCTAACTAGCCGATCAGTATAACATAATAAACATTCTAAATATGAAACGGCAGAATGAGAATTTCAATTTAATCCAGGCAAGAAGTGCAGTGTCCACTTTTAATTGGAAATATATAAGCAAAACATTGGGAGAAGAACATTCTCACAGTTCCCTGAATGGAAAGTATGGTATTCTCTTTCATAGACAGTGATTTGCAAGAGTACTGCTTATACCTGCAGTCACTGAAGGATTTTCAGAATCAATTCAAGGACTTGAATGATCTGGAAATTTCGGACTGCATAATTATAATCATATAACATTTACAGCACGGAAACAGGCCATCTTGGCTCTTCTAGTCCGTGCCGAATGCTTACTGTCACCTAGTCCCACCTACCTGCACTCAGCCCATAACCCTCCATTCCTTTCCTGTCCATATACCTAACCAATTTTTTTTTAAAATGACAAAAATCCAACCTGCCTCTACCACTTCTACTGGAAGCTTGTTCCACACAGCTACCACTCTCTGAGTAAGGAAGTTCCCCCCTCGTGTTACCCCTAAACTTTTGCCCCTTAACTCTCAACTCATGTCCTCTTGTTTGAATCTCCCCTACTCTCAATGGAAAAAGCCTATCCACGTCAACTCTATCTATCCCCCTCATAATTTTAAATACCTCTATCAAGTCCCCCCTCAACCTTCTACGCTCCAAAGAATAAAGACCTAACTTGTTCAACCTTTCCCTGTAACTTAGGTGCTGAAACCCTAGTAACATTCTAGTAAATCTCCTCTGTACTCTATTTTGTTGGTATCTTTCCTATAATTCAGTGACCAGAACTGTACATAATACTCCAAATTTGGCCTCACCAATGCCTTGTACAATTTTAACATTACAACCCAACTCCTATACTCAATGCTCTGATTTATGAAGGCCAGCATACCAAAAGCTTTCTTCACCACCCTATCGACATGAGATTCCACCTTCAGGGAACTATGCACCATTATTCCTAGGTCACTCCGTTCTACTGAGTGATCCCAGTTCTTTGCAAGGTGGAAGGACAGGAAGGAAGTTTGCAAGAAGAAATTATCAAAATTCAGAATGACAAAGAAGCAAAAATGCTTTTCAAAAATGTTGGCTTTTATGGTAGGTGGCTGCACTATCATATGGTTTTGTGGTCTTTGGAAATGAGCCAAATTGCTCTTCATTGTATTTCCATCCTTCTATCTTGTTGAAAGAAGCTTTAGTGCAGTGAACCAGATACTCACAAAAACAGCTTGGACACTGTTACACACGGGGACTTTTAAGGCATTTGCTGACACAACTTGAACCAGATATTTCAACTCTTGCTAAGAATCATCAAGCTCAAAATTCACATTGATATTGAAACTGCTGTACAGTGCACAGGTACTGTGTAAGCCAGGTTTAAAAACAAATTAAAAATTAAAGCAGGATTATTGTTCTCATGTTAGTATATGGTAGACATATTTTTAAACTATGGGGGTGGCAGAAAGTATAGTGTCTCTAAGATTGGTGTTGGCAAGTATGAAGGTGCTTTAGGGAGGTGTTAGCAAGTCCAAAAATGCTTTAGTGAAGCATTGAGCTAAAAAAAATTTGGGCAACACTGGACTAGATGGTCTTTAGCATCCCTTTAATACTGTCCTATTTATACTGATGTTTCTTCACATTCTCTGCTTTCTATAAACAAATACGAATTTACAGTATTTAGAGCCTTTCATGGCCTAAGACATTACAGAAAATTAAATGCTCTTGAAGTGTAATCGTGGTTGTATTCTGAGCATTGAGCATCCAATTTGAGTAGGCAGAGTCTCAAATTAACAGATTATTTATATTTATTGTTGTTGAAGGATAAATATTAGCAATGGATGAAGAACTTCTCTGTCTTCAGAACAGTGTCAGGGAATATTTTATGTACGTCTGAGGAAATACAAGGGATTTTAATGTCTCAGCTGTGGTATAGTTCCTTGTAACTCCACTCTTCATACATCCAGAGCTTAGTGTAAATCCACAAATTCTTATGACTACAAAATGGATTTATAGAATATTCCTACAACTAATATGTGTTTGAGATTGAGAACATTAAGATTATATAGGTTAAAAAACTGTTTTGTATTGGTCCTTACTCAATTAATTCCTTAAAGTGCTATCTTGAGCCATTTCCATAAACCCATTCTCCTTTTTTAGATATTTTTCATTACTTTAAAATGGTCTCTCTCCTTCAAAACCTACTATAGATTCCCTTTCCAGCAGTGTTCAAATAAGTGATCCCTTAACACTCTGCATTAAGTATTAAGTTGATGACTGAAGATTTTTAATTCTTCCATTCAAACATTGAGAAGACTGAACAACTATATTCTACCCTAAATAATCAAAGGTACACGAGTGAATCTGCAGATGCTGGAAATAAATAAAAACACAAAATGCCGGCAGAACTCAGCAGGCCAGACAGGATCTATGGGAGGAGGTAGAGACGACGTTTCGGGCTGAAACCCTTCATCAGGAGGGTTGCCTGATGAAGGAAATGTATATCAACTTTGCCAACTGGACAGAACATTCAGATTTATCTCTCTGTCTAAGATCATACAATTACAATCCGCACTCTTGCAGCAACTAGTCACTCACAAATCTTACTGGAAGATTTATCAATTGGAAAGGATTATATTTCATTAACACAGAGGTGCTTTGAAATCACAGTTAAAGCTTTCTCTAACTGGAGAGAAGGTTCTTGGGAAACTGAAAGGTCTGAAGGTAGATAAGTGTCCTGGATCAAATGGTGTACATCCCGGAGTTCTGAAAGAAGTGGCTGATGAGATCATGGAGGACTTAGTAATGATCTTTCAAGAATCACCAGATTCTGGAATGGTTCAGGAAAATTGCAAATGTCACTCTACTCTTCAAGAAGGGAGAGAGGCAGAAAAAAAGGAAACTATAGGCCAGTTAGTTGTTGGAAAGATGTTGGATTTGATTATAAAGGATGAAGTCTTAGGGTACTTGGAGGCACATGATAAAATGAGCCATTGTGGGCATGGTTTCCTCAAGGGAAACTCTTGCCTAACAAATCTATTGGAATTCTTCGAAGAAGTGTCAAGCAGGATAGACAATGGTGAATCAATTGATGTTGTGCATTTGAATTTTCAGAAGGCCTTTGACAAGGTGCCACACATGAGGCTGCTTAACAAGCTATGATCCCATGGTATTACAGAAAGATTCTAGCATGGATAAAACAGTGGCTGATTAGCAAGAGGCAAAGTGTGGAAATAAAGAGAGCCTTTTCTGGCTGACTGCTGGTGACCAGTGGTGTTCTACAGAGGGATGTGTTGGGACTAATTCTTTTTAACTTATATGTCAATGATTTGGATGATGGAATTGATGGCTTTTTTGGAAAGTTTGCAGACGATATGAAGATGGGTAGAGGGGCATGTAGTTTTGAGGAAGTAGAGGGGCTACAGATGGACTTGGACAGATTAGGAGAACGGGCAAAGAAATGGCAGATGAAATACAGTGTTGGGAAGTGTATGGTCATGCATTTTGGTAGAAGAAATGAAAAGGATGTGTATTTTCTAAATGGAGAGAAAATATGAAAAAACTGAGGCACAAAGGGACTTGGGAGTCCTTATGCAGGATTCCCTAAGGTGGCTGAATCTGTGGTGAGGGAGGTGAAAGCACTGTTAGCATTCATTTCAAGAGAATATAAAAGCAAGGAATAAATGTTAATACTTTATATAGCAATGGTGGAGCCTCACTTGGAAGCATTGTGAGAAGTTTGGGCCCCTTAGATTGGAAAGAATATGTTGAAACTGGACAGAGTTCAAAGGAAGTTCACGAAAATGATCAGGATTGAATGGCTTGTCATATGAAGAGCTTTTGATGGCTCTGGGCCTGTATTCGCTGAAATTCAAGAGAATGAGGGGTGACCTCTTTGAAACCTATTGAATGGTGAAAGGTCTTGATAGAGTGGATGTGGAGAGATATTTCCTATGGTGGGAGAGTCTAAGACCAGAGGACACAGCCTCAGAATAAAGGGGTGTCCTTTTAGAATGGAGATGAAGAGGAATTTCTTTAGCCAGAGTGTGGTGAATCTGTGGAATTCCTTGCCACATGTAGCTGAGAAAGCCGAGTCATTATGTATATTTAAGGCAGAGGTTGATAGATTTGTGATTGGTCAGGGGATGAAGGGATACAGGGAGAGGGCATGAGATTGGGGCTGAGAGGAAAATTGGATCAGCTGTGATGAAATTATGGAGCAGACTTGATGAATCAAATGACCTAATTCTGCTCCTATATCTTACAGTGTGTTAATTCATTGTCAACTTTCACTCCCTAATCCTCCAATGTCTTAAGAATACAGTCCCTATTTCCAAAACTCTCTGGAGATTTGCTATTCCACTTTTTGTACTTTCCATACCCAAACTTTCCTTATCTCTTGTAGGCTCTTCCGTTTGGTTCTTCAACCCACTATTGGGAATACGAATTGACAATAAATTGGACTGGTCAAAGAACACTGAGGCTGTCTACAAGAAGGGTCAGAGCCGTCTCTACTTCCTGAGGAGACTGAGGTTCTTTAACATCTGCCGGACGATGCTGAGGATGTTGTATGAGTCTGTGGTGGCTAGTGCTATCATGTTTGCTGTTGTATGCTGGGGCAGCAGGCTGAGGGTAGCAGAATCAACAAGCTCATTCATAAGGCCAGTGATGTTGTGGGGGTGGAACTGGGCTCTCTGATGGTGGTGTCTGAAAAGAGGATGCTGTCCAAGTTGCATGCCATCTTGGACAATGTCTCCTATCCACTCCATAATGTACTGGTTAGGCACAGGAGTACATTCAGCCAGAGACTCATTCCACCGAGACGTAACACTGAGCGTTATAGGAAGTCATTCCTGCCTGTGGCCATCAAACTTTACAACACCTCCCTCAGAGTGTCAGACACGCTGAGCCAATAGGCTGGTCCTGGACTTATTTCCACTTGGTATAATTTACCTATTATTATTTGATTATTTATGGTTTTTTATATTGCTTTATTTCTACACTATTCTTGGTTGGTGTAACTGTAACGAAACCCAATTTCCCTCGGGATCAATAAAGTATGTCTGTCTGTCTGTATTGGTAGCTAAATTTTCAGTGACTTAATTTCCATTTTCTGGAATTTCCTTCCTAAATCCCTTAATTTCTCAAATTCTCTTTGCACTTTTAAATCATTAACAAATCTGCCTGGCTAAACATATAACCCTCATTCATTGCCTCAGTAGCTCTGAAAGAGCAAATGAATATATATCGATGTTCAGTGGATTAGATTACATTAATATGGCACTATTTTGTAGCTTTTCTTAGATAAGTTGAATGAAATAAGAGCGTTAAACCTATTGAAACAGTAGTTCGCATTTTACATTCACTATTTACTGACTTTTTTTATAATCCTTCATATTTACAAACATAGTAACTAACCTCCTTCCGAAGAGGATCGATCAGACCAATAATTGATGGATATTGCTCTATCAGCTTTGTGTAGAACTCTATCATATCATCAGGATGTTTTAATACTCCAGTTGTAACTTCATATCTCTGTTTTTCCTGTAAGATATGAAGTTAAAATATCTATTTAAATTCCCAATTCAGTAAAAAAGAGCACAAGAGATAACAATCTTCTTCCTTAAATTGCCACTGTTAGAAGTAAGTCCCCGGCCAATGTGATTCACAGTATATCAAGAAGTAGTTGAGGGAATGAGATAGAAGAAAGGTCTTAGGACCAGATGGTAAAATAGTTGTAATATGAAGACCCAGACACCAGAATAAACCATGCTCTAGCAAAATTGTTCAAATGTAGAAGAACTTACATGACAATGTGGAAAGGTGAGTCTGAGTACAGAGAGGAAATTAAGAGCCTGGTGGCATGGTGCGAAGACAATGACCTATCCCTCAATGTCAGCAAGACGAAGGAATTTGTTGTTGACTTCAGAAGGAGTAGCGGACCACATGACCCCATCTACATCGGTGGTGCGCAGGTGGAACAGGTCAAAAGCTTTAAGTTCCTCGGGGTGAATATCACAAATAACCTGACTTGGTCTAACCAAGTAGAGTCCACTGCCAAGAAGGCCCACCAGCACCTTTACTTCCTGAGAAAGCTTAAGAAATTTGGCCTATCCTCTAAAACCTTCACTAATTTTTATAGATGCACCGTAGAAAGCATTCTCCTAGGGTGCATCACAACCTGGTATGGAAGTTGTCCTGGCCAAGACTGGAAGAAGCTGCAGAAGATCGTGAACATATCCCAGCACATCACACAAACCAATCTTCCATCCTTGGACTCACTTCACACCGCAAGCTGTCCGAGCAGTGCTGCCAGGATAATCAAGGACACGACCCACCCAGCCAACACACTTTTTGTCCCTCTTCCCTCCGGGAGAAGGTTCAGGAGCTTGAAGATTTGTACGGCCAGATTTGGGAACAGCTTCTTTCCAACTGTGATAAGACTGCTGAACGGATCCTGACCCAGATCTGGGCCATACCTTCCAAATATCTGCACCTGACTTGCACTAACTTACTTTCCCTTTTCTATTTTCGAATTATGATTTATAATTTAAATTTTTATTATATTTACTTTGATTTGTTTTTCAGGGAGCGCGAAGCGCAGAATCAAATATCACTGTGATGATTGTACGCTCTAGTATCAATTGTTTGGTGACAATAAAGTAAACGTGATCAGGTTCATCCGGTTCACAAAGAGCAGGACAATCAGCATAATTTAAAATCATTTAGCAAAGGATAGTTACTTGTCAAAAAGCGGATGAGCTTAGAGCGTGGATCTGTACTTGGAACTATGATGTTGTGGCCATTACAAAGACTTGGATGGCTCAGGGGCAGGAATGGCTTCTTAGAGTGCCAGGCTTTAGATGTTTCAGAAAGGACAGGGAGGGAGGCAAAAAGGGTGGGTGTGGCACTGCTGATCAGAGATTGTGTCATGGCTGCAGAAAATAGCATTTTCGAGATAATGATCACAATTCTATCCCCTTTACGATAGCTTTGGAGGGGGATAGGAGCAGACAGGTTAGGAAGCTGTTTAATTGGAGTAGGGGAAATATGAAGCTATCAGGCAGGAACCTGGAAGCATAAATTGGGAGCAGATGTTCTCAGGAAAATGTTACGGCAGAAATGTGGCGGATATTTGTGTGGCGTTCTGCATAGGTATGTTCCAATGAGAAAGGGAAAGGATGGTGTACAAAGGCTGTAGAAGAGAAAAGCTTACAAAAGGTTCAAAAAAACTAGGCAATGATAGAGATCTATAAAATTATAAAGCTAGCAGGAAGGAGCTTAAGAATTAAATTCAGGGAGCCAGAAAGGGCCATGAGAAGGCCTTGGTGAGCAGGATTAAGGAAAACCCCACAGCATTCTACAAATATGTGAAGAGCAAGAGGATAAACTGTGAGAGAATAGGGCCAATCAAGCGTGACAGTGGAAAAGTGTGTATGGAATCGGAGAAGATAGCGGAGGTACTTAATGAATACTACTTTGCTTCAGTATTCACTAAGGAAAAGGGCCTTGGTAATTGTCAGGATGACTTAAGTGGACTGAAAATCTTGAGCATACAGACGTTAGGAGGATGTGCTGAAGCTTTTCGAAAACATCAAGTTGGATAAGTCACCGGGACCGGATGAGATATACCTCAGGCTACTGTGGGAGGCGAGGGCCTTTGGTAATGATCTTTGCATCATCAATGGGGACTGGAGGGTTCCAGATGTTGTTCCTTTATTCAAGAAAGGGAGTAGAGATAGCACAGGAAATTTTAGACCAGTGAGTCTTACTTCAGTGGTTGGTAAGTTGATGGAGAAGATACAGACAGGCAGGATTTATGAATATTTGGAGAGGCATAATATGATTAGGAATAAGCATGGCTTTGTCAAAGGCAGGTTGTACAAGCCTGACTGAATTTTTTGAGGATGTGACTAAACACATTGATGAAGGTACAGCAATAGATGTAGTGTATATGGATTTCAGCAAGACATCTAATAAAGTACCCCATGCAAGGCTCATTGAGAAGGCAAGGAGACATGGGATTCAAGGGGACCTTGCTTTGTGGATCCAGAATTGGCTTGCCCACAGAAGGCAGAGTGGTTGTAGATGGGTCATATTCTGCATGGAGGTCAATGACCAGGGGTGTGCCACAGGGATCTGTTCTGGGATCCCTTCTCTTTGTGATTTTGATAAATGACCTGGATGAGGAGGTGGAGGGTGGGTTAGTAAATTTGCTGATGACACAAAGGTTGAGGTGTTGTGGATAGTGTGAAGGGTTGTCAGAGGTTACAGTGGGACATTGATAGGATGGTAAACTGGGCTGAGAAGTGGCAGATGGAGTTCAACCCAGATAAGTGTGAAGTGGTTCATTTTGGTAGGTCAAATATGATGGCAGAATATAGTATTAATGGTAAAACTCTTGGCAGTGTGGCAAATCAGAGGGATCTTAGGGCCATAGGACACTCAAAGCTGCTGTGCAGGTTGACTGTTTGGTTAAGAAGGCATATGATGTAATGGCCTTCATCAACTGTGGGACTGAATTCAAGAGCTGAGAGGTAATGTTACAGCTATATAGAAGGCTGGTCAGACTCCACTTGGAGTACTGTGCTCAGTTCTGGTCACCTCACTACAGGAAGGATGTGGAAACTATAGAAGGGGTGCAGAGGAGATTTACAAGGATGTTTCCTGGATTGGGAAGCATGTCTTATGAGAATAGGTTGAGTGAACTTGACCTTTTCTCCTTGGAGCGACAAAAGATGAGAGGTGACCTGATAGAGGTGTATAAGATGATGAGCGGCATTGATTGTGTGGATAGACAGAGGCTTTTTCATAGGGCTGAAATGGCTAACATGAGAGGGCAGTTTTAAGGTGTTTGGATGCAGGTACAGAGGACATGCCAGGGGTAAGTTGTTTTTTTTTCCACGCAGAGAGTGGTGAGTGTGTGGAATGGGCTGCCAGCAACGGTGGTGGAGATGGATACAATAGGGTCTTTTAAGAGACTCTTGGTTAGGTACATAGAGCTTAGAAAAATAGAGGGCTGTGGGTAACCCTGGTAATTTCTAAAGTATGCACCTGTTCGGCACAGTATTGTAAGCCAAAGGGCTTGTATTGTCCTGTCGGTCTTCTATGTTTCTAATAACCTATTCACCAATGCCTAGTTTGGTTCTCACAAGAACAACTTATTCCAAATGTCATCACAGCCTCATTTCAACCATAGATCAAAGAGGTAAATCTAAAGATTAAATGAGATTAACACGAGGTAAAAATTGGTCAAATGTGACATTAAATGCCTTGATAGAACTAATGTCAATGATCATCAAAGGAGATCATCAATGCTGAAGAACTTGGACAGAATAGGAAAATGGGCAAAGAAGTGGCAGAAGGAATATAGTTTAGGGAAGTGTATGGTCATGCAATTTGGTAGAAGGAAAAAGGCAGAAACATTTGCAGAGCACAGAAACTGGAACTGCATGATTCCCTAAAGGTTGACTTGCAAGTTGAGTCAGTAGTAAGGAATACAAATGCAATGATAACATTCATTTTGAGAGGACTAGAATATAAAAGCAAGGATATAATACTGAGGCATTGGCTAGAATGCATTTGGAGTATTGTGAGCAGATTTGGGTCCTATCTCTAAGAAAGTATGAGCTGACATTGGAAAGAGTATAGGAGGTTTACAAAAATGACCCTAGGAATGCAAGGGTTAATGCATGCATACCGTTTGGTGGCTCTGGCCCTGCATACACTGAAGTTTAGAGGAATGAGGTGGGGGGGGGGTGAAAGTTCCCTTTGAAACCTACAGAACATTAAAAGGCCTGGAGAGAGTGCCTAGGACCAGAAGGCGCAGCCTCAGAATAGAAGAACATCCTTTTAGAATGGACAAGAGGAGGAATTTAGACACGAGGAGGAATTTCTTAAGCCAGAGGATGCTAAATCGCCACTGCCACAAACAGCTGTGGAGGCAGTTATTGTGTATATTTAAAGAGGAAGTTGATAGGTTTTTGATTAGTAAGGGCATGAAAGGTTATCGGAAAAAGGCAGGAGAATGGGGTTGAAAGGAAAAATAGATCAGCCATGATCAAATAGCAGAGTAAACTCAATGGCCTAATTCCTGATCTACCACACTACTACAATTGAAATTAAGTGGCATTACTATTACTGGGTACCTTATCATCAATATTCCAGGAGGTCATCATTAATCAGATACTGAACTAGACCAGACACAGACACTGACACTCAATGGTCACTTTATTAGGTAACCTGTACACCTGCTCGTTAATGCAGATATCCAATCAGCCAATTATGTGGCAGCAACTGGATGCATAAAAGCATGCAGACATGGTCAAGAGTTTCAGTTGTTGTTCAAACCAAACATCAGAATGGGGAAGAAATGTCATTTAACTGACTGACTAAGGAATAATTGTTGGTGCCAGATAGGTGATTTGAATATCTCAGAAATTACTGATCTACTGAGATTGTCACACATAAGTCTCCCGAGTTTACAGAGAATGGTGTGAAGACAAAAAGAACCATCCAATTAGTTGCAGTTCTGTGGCTGAAAATGTTTTATTAATGAGAGAGATCAGAGGAGAATGGAGAAACTGGTTCAAGCTAACAGGAAGGCGACAGTAACTCAAATAATGATGCATTACAACAGTGGTGTGCAGAAGAACATCTCTGAACCTTGAACATCAAACCTTGAAGTGGATGGGCAGCAGAAAATAATGAATATGCACTCAGTGGTCACTTTATTAGGTATAGGATGTACCTAATAAAGTCGCACAGAGTGTATATAACATGGCTATAATAGCAGGTGAAAAACAAGAGAAAATCTGCAGATGCTGGAAATCCAAGCAACACACACAAAATACTGGAGGAACTGAGCAGGGTAGGCAGTGTCAGTGGAAAAAAAGTACAGTCAATGTTTTGGGCTGAGATCCTTCGGCAGGACTGGAGAAAAAAATTGAGGAGGAGATTTAAAAGGTGAAGGAGGAGAGCAAGAAACATAAGGTGATGGGTGAAGCTGGGAAGGTGATTGGTCAAAGAGATGCAGGGCTGGAGAAGGGGTATTCTGATAGGAGAGGACAGGAGCCCATGGAAGAAAGAAAAGAGAGGAGGAGCAACAGGGGGAGGTGATGGGCAGGCAAGGTGATAAGGGGAGAAAGGGAAAAAGGGATGGGGAATGGTGAAGGGGAGGGGCCATTTCTGGAAGTTTGAGAAATCAATGTTCATTCCATCAGTTGGAAGCTACCTAGACAGAACGTAAGATGTTGCTCTTCCAACCTGAGTGTGGCTTCATTGCAACAGTAGAGGGGGCCATGGATTGACATATCGGAATGGGAACGGGAAGTGGAATTAAAATGGATGGCCACTGGGAGATCCTGCTTCTTCTGATGAATGGAGTGTAGGTTCTCAGCAAAACAGTCTCCCAATCTATGTCAGGTCTCACCAACATACAGGAGGCCACAGTGGGAGCACCAGACATAGTATATGAACCCAACAGACTCACAGGTGTAGTGTTGCCTCACCTGGAGGGACCGTTTGGACCTTGAGTGGTAGTGAGGGAGGAGGTGTAACATTTGTTCCGCTTGCAAGGATAAATGCCAGGAGGGAGATTAGTGGGGAGGGACAAATGAACAAGGGATTTGTGTAGGGATTGGTCAACGACTGGTGCTGCTTCCTGTTCTGATGCTGAGCTTGTTGACTTCATCAACTTTAACTCAAATTTAACTGTTTCATTTCTGACACCTCCCTCCCCTTTCTCAATCTCACTGTCTCCATCTCTGGAGACATCTTATCTACTGGTTTCTATTATAAATCCATGAACTCTCCGATCCTGTTAATTGTAAAAATGCCATTCCCTTCAAGAGGACAAAAGGAACCCTATCCTAGGGTGGTGGGAGGATAGGGTAAGAAAGAGTGGACATGCATGAAATAGAAGAGATGCTATTGAGGACAGCATTGAGGTTCTGCCATCTCCAACAGGATCCCACCACCAAGTGCATCTCCCCTCCCCCCCCCCCACCTTCTGCTTTCCACAGGATCACTTCCTATGCAACTCCCTTTCTCATTTGTCCATCCTGATTCATCTCCCTCTTGGCATTAATTCTTGCAAGTGGAACAAATGCTATACCTGCCTCCACACCTCTTCTCTCACTACCATTCAGTCCTTCCAGGTGAGGTGACACCACCTGTGAGTCTGTTGGGGTCATATACTGTGTCCAGTGCTCCTGGTGTGGCCTCCTGTACATTGGGGAGACCTGACATAGATTGAGAGATCACTTCACCGAGCACCTGCGCTCCATCTGCCAGAAGAAGGAGGTTCTCCCAGCAGCCATCATTTTAATTTCACTTCCCATTCTGATATGTTAATCCATGGCCTCCTCTACTGTCGTGATGAGGAGCAACACCTTATATTCTGTCTGGGGATAGCCTTCAACCTATATGCAACCATATAACAATTACAGCATGGAAACAGGCCATCTTGGCCCTTCTAGTCTGTGCCGAACTAGATGATACCTGATGACATGAAGATTGATTTCTTGAACTTCCGGTAATGCCCTCCACCTTCACCATTCCACATTCCTTTTTCCCCTCTCTCGCTTTATCTCCTTGCCTGCCCGTCTCCACCATTCTCGCTTTGGTGCTCTCCTCCCTTTTCTTTTTTCCATGGCCTTCTGTCCTCTTCTATCATACTCCCCCTTCTCCAGCCCTGTATCCCTTTCTCCAATCAACTTTTCAGCACTTAACTTCATCCCTCCCCCTCCCAGTCTCACCTATCACCTTGTGTTCTTCTCTCTCTCCTTCCCCACCTCTTAAATCTACTTATCTTTCTTTTACTCCAGTCCTGCCGAAGGGTCTCAACCTGAAACATCGACTGTACAGATGCTGCCCAGCCTGCAGAATTCCTCCAACAATTATAAAAGAAGGTGACAGGCTAGGTATTCTGTAATGAATCACACCTAAAAATCCTTCACCAATGTACAGAATAGAAGTGAAGAGTGTTACAACCTCAGCTGTCAGGAAATAACACTAGTAGCCAGGCCACAATAGGAATTGGATACAAAAGATATTTATTAAATGTAAGATAAAGGTAAAAAGGGTGATGTGTGTTGTGGTAATGCTGTCTGGAGAGAGAGAAGGACAGGGAGTGAGGGCGAGAGGCAGACATTTGAAGCAGTCCCCAGCAGGTGCTGGCAATGGATGGGTGTTTGCAGGTGTCTCGGGGAACTGCAACACAGTTTAAAGAGGAACCACAGGCCAGGAAACGTACAGGACATAGCAAGAGTATGTGGTTGAATAGCCTTCATTTGCCCGGACAAATATTGGCTTTGAAATAAATTGGCATCTTTTACCATTGCTAGACCTAAATGCGAAATCTTTTCGAGAAAGATCAAAAGCTTCATCCTCTTTTGAAGGATAATAACAGATGGGCAAAAAATGCTATCAATACCAGCTTTGCTTGCAAGCCAAAAGTCAATACATTTTTAAAAAATCCTTGCGTTTTCAAGAGCCAACACTTCTATTCATTGCAAAATATATTAGCTGAATACTGACACATCATCAATTACGCTGAAGTTTGATTTTACATTCTGCCTATGTCTCTCACGGTACATGTGTTCCTTCAACATTAAGCTCTCCTAGGTTATTTTTACACAAAAAGAAGACAAAATCTCTATAGACTTTCTTGTCAGTTATGGCAATATGCCTACAGAGTTACCATGGCATCTGGGAACTAGCCTTTCTAGGTCACAATAGATCTGTGTCATTCAGAGTACAGACAGAATTCTATTTGAGAAGCCCTCCTCCTTTGGGTGGAGAATTTATGATCATACTAATGCAGAGGGAGATATCATCCCTATCAGAAAATACATTTGAATGTGCTTGTTAAAAAGGAACATGAAGCGTAGGGGAAATAAAGAAACAATTATGTGGTCACAATATAATAAGAGGAAATAAATAATGCAAATCCAGTTTCAGCAGAGAATAATGAATGTCATCAGACACAGCTTAAAGAGGAAACAGAAGTGCTTGTGGTGCCTTAGCCAAATGAAAAACAAAGTTATCATGAAATTGGCACAAAGATTTATAGAACCATAAAGCCCAGCCAAAACAAAGAAATTAGTGAGCTTATTGAGGCTTCCATTATAGAGCAGCAGAATGTCCCATCTTTAATAGTCACCCTAAAAGAAAAACCTGGCAAACACATTTTCAGTATACTTTAGACATAAGGCCTCTATACTCCTTGTTCCTGAATCAACTATGCATGAAGTATTGATTCATCTGAAAATAATTAAGATATTCCACAGACACACAAATCAGACATTTGAAAGCAAGCTGGCGACGGCATCATGAGGGCGACTAAAACAAAACTGGAAATAAGATCATAAGACATAGGAACAGAACTAAGCCATTTGGCCCATTGAGTTTGTTCTGCCATTCAGTCATGGCTGATCTTTTTTTTCTTCCTCAGCCCCACTCCCTGGCCTTTTCCCTGTAACCTTTGATGCCATGTATAGTCAAGCTTTGCCTTAAATTACCGGGCCTCCACAGCTGCCTGTGTTAATAAATTCCTCAAATCCACCACCCTCTGAAGAAATTTCTTCACATCGCTGTTTTAAATGGATACCCTTCTATCCTGAGGTTGTGCCCTCTTGTCCTAGACTCCTCCACCATGGGAAACATCTTTTCCACAACTACTCTATCTAGGCCTTTCAACATTCGAAAGGTTTCAATGAGATCCCCCCTCATTGAGAGAGATTACAAGTTAGTACAGTACAGGAACAGGCCTTTTGGCCTACAGTGTGGTGCCGAACCAGTTAAAAAAGCAAATCAATAGCACACAAACAGTAATCCCTCCTACCTACACCATGTCCATATACCTCCATGTTCCTTACATCTATCTGCCTATCTAAACATCTCTTCAAAGCTTCTAATGTATTTGCCTCTACCACAATACCAGGCAGGGTATTCCAGGCATCTATGACTCTCTGATTAAAAAAAATACCCCTCATATCCCTTTGAACTTACCCCCTTTCACTTTCAATGCATGCCCTCTGGTATTAGACAATTCAATCCTGGGGAACATGCTCTCTGTCCACTCTATCTCTATCTATGCCTCTCATAATCTTGTAAACCTCTATCAGATCTCCCCTCTGCCTCCAGTACTCCAGAGAAAACAACCCAAGTTTATCCAGCTTCTTGCGATAGCACACACCCTCTAAATTGGGCAGATCCTAGTAAACCTCTTCTGCACCCTCTCCAAAGCCTCAACATCCCTCCCACTGTGGGGTCACCAGACCTGTACACAGTACTCCAGATGTGGGCTAACTCGAGTTTTATAAAGTTGCAACATAACCTCCTGACTTTTGAACAATGCCTCAACTAATAATAGCAAGCATTCTATAGCCTTCTTAACCACCTTATCAACCTATGTAGCAACATTCAAGAGCTATGAACTTGGATCCTAATATCTCTCTGCTTGGTAACTCTGTTAAGGATCTTGCCCTTAACAGTGTACTGTCTCTTTGCATTTGCCCTACCAAGATGCAACACCTTATATTTATCTGGATTAAACTCCATCTGCCATTTCTCAGCCCATATCTGCAATTGATATTGTGCTATATCCTTTGCAGTCTTCTACACTATCCACAACTCCACTAATCTTGGTAGCACCTGCAAATTTACTAACTCACCCATCTACATTTTCATCTAGTTCATTTACATACATCCAAACAGCAGAGGTTCCAACACAGATCCTTGTGGAAATCTACTACTTACAGACCTCCAGCTCAAATAAGTCCCTTCAGCCACTACCCTGTCTTCCATGTGCAAGCAATATCCGGCCTCTCCAGGCTTTCCTTATTCCTTTCTTTAGTTCTTTTCTGGCTTCTTAATACTCCTTATATGCTTCATTTGATCCTAACTTCTGAAACTTTACATACTTTTCCTTTATCTTCTTGATTAAATTTATCACCTGTCTGGACGTCCAAGGTTTTCTTATCTTTCCATCCCAGTTCTTTCTTCCGACAGGAAAATACTTTTCCTATATTCTGTTCAATTGATCCTTTGAACACCCTCTATATGTCTGATGTGGGATTGCCAGAGAAAAGGTGTCCCCAATTAACTGTTCTTAGTTTCTGCCTGATGTCAAAGTAATTTGTCCTACTCCAATTTAAAGCTCTCCTACAATGACCTTGCCTATCCCTAATTATTGCCTGAAAGTTAAGGAACTGTGGTTACTGTTCACCCACTGAAAGGTCAGTCACAAGGCCAGGCTCTTTACCCAACACCAGGTCTAGTACGGCCCTTCCTCTCATTGGAACGTCCACATATTGATTTAAGAAACTCTCCTGGATACACTTAACAAATTCTGCTCCAATCAAACCCCTTACATTAAGGTGGTTCCAGTTTATATTAGGGATGTTGAAATACCCATGTGACAATAACCTTATTATTTTTACACATTTCCTCAATCTGATCATATATCTGTTTCTCAATGTCTCGGAGGCTATTAGGGGGTCTGTAGTACAAATACACCAGTGTGAGTACACCTTTCCTATTCCTGAGTTCCACCCAAATCGACTCAGTGTCTGATCCCTCCATTATATCTCTCCTGAGTGCAGCTGTGATATTGTCCCTAATTAGTAGTGCAACTCAATCTCCCACCCCCTTACCTCATCCTCTTTTCTAAAAATTCAAAAAAATTTCGTACATTAATCACCCATTCCTGCCCCTCTCTCAACCAAGTTTCAGTAATGGCTACAATATTGTTGTTCCATGTACTGATCCATGCTCTAAATTCATCACCTTTTCTATAAAACTCCTAGCATTAAACTATACAGAAGTCAAACTATCCAACCTTTTATATCTGTTGTTTTGATTTTGCCTTTCAATACTTTCCCTTACCTCTACCTTCTGGTCCGATTCTTCCCTTAATGACGTGGGCTCCAGTTCCAACCCCCTGCAAAACTGGTTTAAACTCTCCCGAGTAGCATTAGCACAGCTCATGACCAAGATATTGGTTTCCCTCCAGTTCAGGTGCAATCTATCTCTCTCGTATAGATCACACTTTCCCCAGAAAAGGTTCTAATAATCTATCTTCATAACCACTCATTCATCCATGCTATCACCCCATTCACCGTGACAGTGTTGTCTGAAAAGAGGATGCTGTCCAAGTTGCATGCCATCTTGAACAATATCTTCCATCCACTCCATAATGTACTGGTTAGGCACCGGAGTACATTCCACCGAGATGCAACACTAAATATCATAGGAAGTCATTCCTGCCTGTGGTCATCAAACTGTACAACTCCTTCCTTGAAGTGTCAGATACTCTGAGCCAATAGGCTGGTCCTGGACTTATTTCCACTTGGCATAATTTACTTATTATCATTTAATTATTTCTGGTTTCATTTTGCTATATTTCTACTCTATTCTACTCTATTCTTGGTTGGTGCAACTGTAACAAAACTCAGTTTCCCTCGGGATCAATAAAGTAGGTCTGTCTGTCATTCCTACCTGCACTAGCAGGTTGTACAGAGAGTAATCTGGAGATTACAACCCTGGGGGTCCTTCTCTTCAGCCTCTTTCCTAACTCTATATACTCACTGTGCAGGACCTCTTCCCTTTTCTGCCTATTGAATGAGGAGAGATTAAAAGGCACAGGTTTAGAAATTGCACAGAAGGTGCAAAGTGATTTGTTCACAAAGATAAGAACCTTGATGATTTATAGATTTGAATACTTATGTATATACGTAAATGTAATATAAACTCACATAATCCATTAATTCATGTGCACCACAGTTGAGCATCAAATGTAGGTCCTCTCCCAATGTCATTTGTAGTGTGGTACAAGCCTCTTGAATCACCTCAAAAGCTTGTTCTATACGATCATAACCTTTCTTCCAGCAACCCAAGTGAGATATTACTGCAGGCTGAATGTAGAAACAAGTCTTTTGGTCTGTTTGCGTTAAAAAACAGATTCAGTGATCTGCAATAATAACCCCTTCCCTCCATCTACAAAAACAGAGATAGTAAAGCTTGCCTGCTTTGTTTTAAAATAGTGGACTCCAGTTAATTGGGTCACATCAGGGGCAGTACATTTTGGCTTAACTAAGCAGCTGCCCCAATTGGCTGAAGTTTCATGTAAATTGTTAAAAAGGTATAAAAAGACAAAATGAGTAACAAATTATACATTTAAATGAAATACAGAACAAATTAGAACACTACCAATGGCATGACAGTACTATAATATTGTGTATTAATTCCTAATAAGTATCGATGGAGGAATTCATCCATGTCATGTTCTTTTGACTGTAAATTAATAAAATCAGTGCAGATAGTGGACTGCCTTCATACAATCCTATCAACAACTGCATCCTCCAAATCTTCATTTTCATTGTAACATTCAAGATGATCGCCAATACCTTCAAATTCTTGCAGTTCCTAACATGTTGAAGTATGAAATGGTTTCATTTTCATTTCTGGATGTTTCTGGCATCTTCAAGCTGGAATGCTTGAAACCAGAATGAACAAAACAGTTCTGAATTGTTTTACTGATTATTTGCCAACTATCAGTGCCAATAATCAGTTTTCTTTTTAAACAAACACATGCGAGTGATGCCATTTAAAAACTGTTCACTCAAAGAAGGTGCTGTGTCTAACAGCCATGCAAGTGCATACGACTGATGTAAGTTAGAACCTGTTAGAACATGTCTCCTGCCTCCCTTAAGCAGCATCATGTCCCAAATAAACAAAGGTAATCCTGGTTATTTTCTCCATCGGTGTTTGTTCTTTAAGAGGTGTTCTAAATAAGCAGCTGCCCCAGTTAACTCATGGCCCAATTAATCGGGATTTACTATAACATGAATCCAAATATATACTGTAAAATACTTGCAAGAATGCTTAGTATGACAAATGGATCATTCTTTAATATATTCTTACTCCATGTTTTGGTTGTAACATCCATTTGCTTATTTCTTGCTGAAGATTTCTCATCATTTTCAGAGCCTGGAAGACAATATCAAACAGCTCTAATTATATTCTCAGATCATGCCAAGGTAGTAGTAAAAGTAAGGAGGTTTTCCAGATTTGTCAATCAATATTTTAAATTTTCCAGCTTGAATGGATTGCTTAGCTAAATATTTGTCATGAGGAGCTATTATCATTATAGCAGAGTACTTGGAAACATTTAAGGTAATCAAGCAAAATCAACATGATTTTCAGAATCAGGTTTATTATCATCGGCATGTGACATGGAATTTGTTAACATTGATGCAGCAGTTCAATGCAATACATAAAATAATAAATAAGTAAATAACAGTATATGTATATTGAATAGATTAAAAATTAGCAAAAAACAGAAATACTGTATATTAAAAAATAGTTAGGTTGTGTTCAAGGGTTCAATGTCCATTTAGGAATTGATGGTAGAGAGGAAGTTCCTGAATCATTGAGTGTGTGCCTTCAGGCTTCTGTACCTCCTACCTGATGGTAACAGTGAGAAAAGGTGCTGGAGGTCCTTAATAATGAACGCTGCCTTTCTGAGACACCACCCCTGAAGATGTCCTGGGCACTTTGTAGGCTAGTACCCAAGATGGAGCCGACTAAACTTACAACCCTCTGCGGCTTCTTTCGGTCCTGTTCAGTAGCAACCCCCCCCATACCAGACAGAGATGCAGCCTGTCAGAATGCTCTCCATGGTACATCTATAGAAGTTTTGGAGTGCATTTGTTGATAAGCTAAATCTCTTCTAATGAAGTATAGCCGCTGTCTTACCTTCTTAATCGATATGTTGGGACCAGGTTAGATCCTCAGATCTTGACACCCAGGAACATGAAACTACTCACGCCCTTCACTTCTGATCCCTCAATGATGATTGGTATGTGTTCCTTCTTCTTACCTTTCCTGAAGTCCACAATCAGCTCTTTCAGTCCCTATACACTTCTATCACCCATCAAAAAGGCCTCAAAGCTCTTTGCTTCTTTCTTTACAAAAGAACCAACCAATCCCTCTCTACCACCACCATCTTCTATCTGACAGAATGGTCCTCACCCTGAACAACTTCCCCTTCTGCTCCTCCCACTTTCTCCGAACTCAAGGGGTAGCCATGGCAACTCGCATGGGTCCCAGATATGCCTGCCTCTTTGTTGGCTATGTAGAATAGTCCATGTTTGAAGCTCTTCCCAGTTATATTCCCCAACAGTTTCACCGCAACAACTACAACAGCATTGATAAACTCAGCGTAGGTGCATGAAGCAATCTTATCAACTTTGCTTCTAACTTCCACCCTAACCTTAAATTCACTTGTTCCATCTCTGACATCTCTCTCTCCTTTATTGATTTCTCTGTTTCCAGCTCGAGAGACAAGCTGTCAAACAACATCTTTTATAAACCTACTGATTTTCAATGTTGCTTCAACCATACCTCTTCCTGTCCTATCGCCTGTAAAAATGCCATTCCCTTTTCTCAGTATCTTCACTTCCCCTGCAACTGTTCCCAGGATGCAGCTTTCTGTTCCATGACATCAGAGATGTTCTCCTTCTTTAAAGTATGGGGTTTCCCCTCCTTCCCTTCACCCGTATCTCCACCATTTTCCATACATCTGCGCTCACCCATATTCCTACCGCCTTTAATAGTGGTAAGAGTTCCACTTGTCCTTCTCTACCACCCCATCAGCCTTCACATCCAATACATTATCCTGCACAACTTCCGCCATCTTTGTACAGATCTTTACCTTCTTCCCTCCCTGCTTTCCACAGAGAAAACTGAGTTACAGAGAAAGGTTGAATAGGTTAGGACTTTATTCCCCGGAGCGTAGAAGAATGAGGGGAGATTTGATAGAGGTATATAAAATTATGACGGGTGTAGATAGAGTGAGTCCAAGCAGGCTTTTTCTACTGAGGCTAGGGGAGAAAAAAACCAGAGGACATGGGTTAAGGGTGAAGGGGGAAAAGTTTAAAGGGAACATTGGCGGGGGGGCTTCTTCACACAGAGAGTGGTGGGAGTGTGGAATGAGCTGCCAGATGAAGTGGTAAATGCGGGCTCACTTTTAACATTTAAGAAAAACTTGGACAGATACATGAATGAAAGGTGTTTGGAGGGATATGAGCCAGGTACAGGTCAATAGGCAGAAAAATGGTTTGGCACAGCCAAGAAGGGCCAAAAGGCCTGTTTCTGTAATGTAATGTTCTGTCATTCTATGGTTCTATGGATCACTCCCTCCATAATTCCTTTGTCCATCCATCTTTCCCCACTAATCTTCCTCCCAGCCCTTATCTCTGCAAGTGGCTTAAGTGCTACACTTGCCCATTCACCTCCTTTCAGGGCCCCAGGAAGTCCTTCCAGGTGAGGCAACACACCACCTGCGAATCTCATAGGGTTGCTTATTGTGTCCAGTGCTCCCAATGCAGCCTCCTCCACATTGGTGAGACACGTCATAAACTCTGGGGTCGCTTTGTTGAACATTTCTACACTATATGCCCCAAGTGGGACTTCCCAGTGGCCAAGCATTTTAATTCCATTCCCATTCCTGTTCCAACGTATCAGTCCATGACTGCTTCTTGTTCCAAGCTCAGGTCACTCTCATTATGAAGGAGTAATTTTTCTAACCCAAAACGTAGACTGTTCATTAATTTCCATAGATGCTGCCAGACCTGCTGGGTTCCTTCAGTATTTTGTGTGTGTTACTCTGGATTTCCAGCATCTGCAAATCTCTTGAGTTTATCTTTATCGGAATAGACAATTTTAAAATCTAACTGGTTTCTTCATGAGGTTAGATCAGTTAAATAGCACTTAATCAAATAGGTCAGACAAAGGCATAGTCAAATGTCTTACCTTTTTATAACCAAGATTAGGTTGGGGAACTGCTATCACTTCTTTCAGCAATCTTAATTTACCCCCAGATGACTTCCCACAGTCAAGTAAACTTATTAATGGAAGTGGCATTCTCATCTTCTTTGGGGATTCCTAAAATGAAAATTAAAGATTAATTTAATGGAAATATGAAAGTAGAGAGTATAAAGCAGAGAGTAATTTTCTAGTACATATGTAATTTGAATTGAATATTATAATTTTCAGGTACTTGGCAAACCTATTTTCCCCTGAATATTTAGAAAATTAATAATTAGAGTTATTTAATGTACTATTAATTTGTACTCATTTTGCAGCTGAACTTACACCATTTATATCCAACACCACACTACAGCCAGTATGAACAGTAGAAATGATATATAGACTGATACATTTGTATTAATAGCAAACATCAACATTAAGTGATTGTTAATTTAGCTCAAAACATTGTAACTTCCCTCCTTATAGACGGTAATAGAAATCAGTTTTTGGTTGTAAGACAGAGGTGACAGAGTGGCAAATGAAATGAAGGCAACTGAGTCTTCCAAATGAGAGTGAATAGAAAATCTCTAACATTGTAAACAATTAATATAAGAAATAATTATCAAAGATCATTATCTGCTGAATGACGAGATCAGAGAGATTACTATTTTTGATTCCTCTCCTAGATGGCCCTGTGACTTAAACTAAATAGAAATTATAACATTATTTTATCAAAATAGACAAGATGATAAATGATTTGATGATAGTAACAATAATGGCTTAATAAAAGCTAATAAAATATGTAAACATATTTTAATAAAGTTGGAAGGCAAGTACTGTTCTATTGTTTCATTTACAAGAATTGGATGAGTTCTGAGGTGACTGATGATGCCAATGTGGAAACTGCCAGTTATACTTCAATGTAGTTTGCCTCTCCAACAAAAATTCATTACACTGGGATGACAGAGGTAGTCTGTTGATGCTTTTCTGAAAGGCAAGCTTATCTTATCCCACTTCTATATGTCCTTACAACTACCTGCTTTGAGGCCCTATCATGTTCTTACAGCTATATCCTTTAAGGCCTCATGATTTACTTGTTTTTCTAAGCGAGCCAGTTTGCTCAGCTGGGTTATCTTTATCTCTATCCATCTGCACTATTCCACCTATTATCATCTTTCAAGTAACCTTGTTAATACCTTTATTAGAATATTAGTGCCTGAATATTATAATTATGTGTCTGAAATTCCAAGCTTCATTGTTTAAGTAGAGTCACTAAAATAGTTTCATGAATAGCCCATGATGTTGTGCCGGCCCTCTAATTTACTCCAAGATCAGTCTAACAGTTCCTTCCCACATAACATTCCATATTTCTATCACTCATGTGACTATCTAAAAGTCTCATAAATGTTTCTAAATGTATCTGCTTCTACTACCACAACCAGCTGTGTGTTACCACTCTATAAAAAATTCTACCTCTGACATCCCCCTATACTTTCCTCCAATAACCTTAAAAGTATGTCTCATATTAGCCATTGGGGCCCTTGGCATTGCCTCTTATCATCCTATATACCTCTATCAAGTCGTATCTTCTATCATCCTCTTTTACTCCAAAGAGAAAAGCCCTAGCTTGCTCAACCTTTCCTCGTAAGACAAGCTCTTTTATTCAGGTAGCATCCTAGTAAATCTCCTTTGCACCCTCTCTAAAGGATCCACGTTCTTCCTATAATGAACTTAAAACAATAGCGCAAGTGTGGTCTAGCTGAAGTTTTATAGAACTGCTACATTACTTTGTGGCCTCTGAACTCAATTCCCAGACTAATAAAGGCCAATACACCATATGCCTTCTTGTTTACCCTATCAACTTATGTGGTTACTTTGAGACATGTATGCATTTGGAATACAAGATCCCTCTGTTCCTCTACACTGTTAAGAATCCTGAAATTAACCTTGTATTCTGCTTTCAAGTTCAACATTCCAAACTGTATCACTTCATACTTTTCCAGATCAATAGGATGCAGAGATGGGCTAAGTTGCAGATAGAGCTCAATGACCCTTCACCAACCTTCTACATGATCAATAACCTTCCTTTGTATAATCTACAAACTTACTAACCCACTCTTCCATTTCCTTATACAAGTTATTTATAAAAATCCCAAAGTGTAAGTTTTCTAGAATAGATCTCTGTGGAACACCACTGATCAAGGGCCTCCAAAGAGAATATGCTCTATCTATGCTCCATAAGCAAGCCAATTCTGAAGCTATGCAGCCATGTTTCAATTGATCCCATGCCTTATGACTCTTTGAATGAGCCAACCATGGGGAATCTTGTTGAATGCCTTATGAAAGTACATATATATCACATCCACTGTCCTACCTTCATCAAATTGTTTTGTCTCTTCCTCAAAAAAGTCTATCAGATTCATGAGGCACACTCTACCCATCACAATGCCATGCTGACTCTCCCTAATCATACTATGCTTCTCCAAATTCTCATAAACCCTGTCCCTAAAAATACCTTTCCTGCCACTGATGTATTTGTCATCTTCCAATCTTCTGTTACTACTTGTGTGGCCAGTGGGAACATGTGTCTTTTGTTCTTGTGACATGTTTCTACCTCTCTTATCAACCATTTATTCTTCACCCTATAATTCTTTTCCTGCCTCAATGGAACACCTTATCCAGAACCCCATACAAATGCTCCTTAATCGACCTCCACACTTCATTGAGAACATCTGTTTCCAGTTTATGCTCCCACATTTCTGTCTAATAGCATCATACCAAGTCCTCCCTCAATTAAATATTTTCCCATATTATTTCGCTATCCTTTTCCAAAACTATGCAATTCAGGGAGATGCAGTCACTGTCCTCAAAATGTTCATCCACTGAGAGATTTGTCACCTCACCAGGTTCACTGCCTAGTACCAAATGTTGTATGGCCTCTCCTTGTGTTGGTCTGTTGTGTCGAAAATCCTTTCTAAACACGCCTCACAAATTTTGCCTCATTTAATCTTTTGCATTAACAAGGTGGCAATTAATGTCAGGGAAGTTGACAACAACTCAGTAGTCTGCCTTCTGATCTGCTCCTATATATCCCTATTGCTATTAGTGGGCAGGGCTATAGAATACCCTCAATAGTGTGATTTCTGTTTCTGACTTCCACCTACATTGACTCAGTAGATGATCCACAGCTGTGATACTATCCCTGATAAGAATTGCCAATCCCCCATCTCTATTACCTCCTTTTTTGTCACTTTTGAAACATCTAAACTTCAGAATATCCAGCAGCCATATCTACCCTTCTCTCTGTGATGGTCACAATGTTGTAGTTCCATGTACTGATCCATAGTCTAAGTTCATTACCCTTGTTTGTGATACTTCCTGCATTAAGGTAAACACATTTCAACCCAGCTAACTGACTGCATTTATGCCTTATCCATTACCTGTCTTTCCTCACAGTCTCCTTACACATTGCATCTGTCTTTATACAAACTACTCCATCATTTGTCCTATCATTCTGATTTCCACCTCCCTACTAACCTTGCTTAAACCCTCCCTAACATTAATTCAAAATGTTACCACTCTGTGAGTGTAAACTGCTATATTTATCAAGGATCTTTAAAGGCAACCATTTTTACTTTTTCTTATAGAACTATTTTATCCTTAAATATTTTCTTATCCAAACTTAAAACCTATGTTTTCCTTATTAGACTTTATGGAAATTATCACCTTCTAAACATTATCTTCATTAATTACAAACATGCCCATTTTTATTCAAGTTTCCCCCTTCAAGTAGAGTCAATGAATCAGCTGTTGTTCTTATCATTTTTTTAAATTGAAGAACTAAATTCCATCAGGTTATATTCAACTATTTTTACAATATTTTATACCTATAATCTAATTATCTATAAATTTAATTTTCTAGACATTTGTACAAATAATAGCATTTATCATACTCATTTCATAGCTTCTGATATAATATATAACCACTGTTGCTTTATCCATGTTTGTCTTCAGAATCTCACACCATGTTCCCATATAGCCTGTATTCATAACAGTTTGTACTCCACTTAGCTCAACAGATTGTTCAAATATCATTTACCCTTGAGAAATAATATTCTATATTATTAACATTTCATCTCTACACAACTCACTATTACAATGGATGAGAGTGAGCTGCAAAGAGATGACATAGTAATGACAATGTTAATACAAACTCCCATTACACAACACTTATAAATTTAATCCTCTCCCCCATTACCTTTATAACTCCACTCTAGAATAGCATTGTTATTTTCTTCATTTCCCTTTCCCTCATCATTTTGGATCATTCTCCACAAGATATTCACTCATCTCATTCTTATCCATTCAAGAATGCAGTAATATTTAAAAAATGCAGTGTTGCTTTCTGAGTACTAATTTCATTAAAGCCTAAACAATATGATAAATATTCAAAATATAATTAACGGATAATAATTTAAAGTTACACAAACAGGTAATGGGATACAAACTGATTAAAGCAAGCAACCTTCTGTGATATTGCAGCAGTAACAAATTAGATTTTATACTGCTCCATCTGCTTGTTTTCCATATGCAGTAGTAATTAATATAATAAATGCAAAAAGAGAAAGAGAAAGTTCTCCTACCTCTGCTTGGTTCAGTGAAGCAATGTATAAATATAAGTGGGTCTTCTGTAGTTTGGCTGCAGCTTTGGCCATTGCCAGTGATACCACACCAATTGCTACACTGCCAGGAAGTAATGTTTCCGGTGGGTAACGGGGATTGATTGTCTTTTCTGGAACATTACTTCTTTTGTCTGCAAATTAAGTTATTAATATGAGCTTCCTGGCTAATTTTAGACCATAAGACATAGGAGCAGAATTAGGCCATTTGGCCCATCAAGTCTGCTCTGCCACTCAATCATAGCTGATCCTTTTTCCTTGCCTCAGCCCCACTCCTCAGCCTTCTTCCCATAACCTTTGATGCTGTGTCCAATCAAGAACCTATCAAGCTCTCCCTTAAATACACCCAATGGCCTGGCCTCCACACCTGCCTGTGGTAATTAATTCCACAAATTCTGCACCCTTTGGCTAAAGAAATCTCCACATCTCTATTTTAAATGGATACCCCTCTATCCTGAGGCTGTGCCCTCTTGGCCTCGACTCCCCCACCATGGTAAACATCTTTTCCATATCTACTCTGTCTATGCCTTTCAACATTTGAAAGGTTTCAATGAGATCCCCTCATCCTTCTAAATTCCAGTAAATACAGACCTAGAATCAAAATTTCTTTGTATGATAACTCTTTCATTCCTTGGATCATCCTTGTGAACCTCCTCTGAACCTTCTCCAATGCCAGCACACCCTTTCTTAGAAGAGGAGCCCAAAACTGTTCTCAATACTCAAGGTGGGACCTCACCAGTGCCTCATCTCTGGTTTTGTATTACAGACCACTTGAAACGAATGCGAACATTGCATTTCCCTTCCTCACCAGTGACTTTACCTGCAAGTAAAATTTTGGGGTATTCTGCACAAGGAATCCAGAGTCCCTTTGCATATCAGATTTTTGAATTTGCTCCCCATTTAAAAATGTTTTCTACTACCAAAGTGCATGACCATGCATTTTCTAATATTGTATTTAATTTGCCCCACTCTCTTGCCCATTCTCCTAATCTGACTTGGTGCTTCTGCAGACTACATGTTTCCTCAACACTACCTGTCCCTCCACCAATCTTACATCATCTGCAAATTTTGCAACAAAGCCATCTATTCCATCATCTAAATCACTGACAAAAGTGTAAAAAAGCAGTTCCAACACCAACCTCTGAGGAACACAACCAGTCTCTGGCAGCAAACTGGACTTTTTTCTTCAGTTCTGCCAAAAGGGTTTTGGCCTGAAATGTCTACTGTGCTTTTTTTCATAAATGCTGCCTGGTCTGCTGAGTTCCTCCAGTATTTTGTGTGTGTTACTTGGATTTCCAGCATTTGCAGATTTTCTTTAGTTTCAGAAAAGGATTCTTTTATTCCTACTCACTACCTCCTACCAATCAGCCAATGCTTGAACCATGCCGGTAACTTTACAGTATTATCATGGGCTCTTAACTTGGTAAGGAGCCTCAAGTGTGGCACCTTGTCAAAAGGCCCTCTGAAAGTCCAAATATATAACACCCATTGCATCCCCTTTATCTTGCCTACATGTAATCTCCTCAAAGAATTCCAAAAGGCTCATCAGGCAAGATTTTCATCTTAAGGAAACCATACTGACTTTGTACTATCTTGTCCTGTATCACCATGTACTCTATGACTTCTGCCTTAACAATTGACTTCAACGTCTTTCCAACCACTGAGGTCAGGCTAACTGGTCTATAATTTCCTTCTTGCTGCCTTCCTCCTTTCTTAAAGAGTGGAGTGACATTTGCAATTTTCCAGTCCTTTGGCACCATGCCACAGTCCAAGGACTTTTGAAAGGTCATTACTAATGCCCCCACAGTCTCTACAGCCACCCATTTCACAAGATCACAGAAAAAAGAGCTGAAGCAGGCCATTTGGCCCATTGAGTCTGCTCTGCCACTCCAACATGCTAAATTATTCTCCTATCTAGTTCCAATTTCCAGCTTTATCCCCATATCCCTTGATACCCAGATTAATTAGATACCTATCAATCTCCTCCTTAAAACCCCCTCAATGATCGGGCCTCCACAGCTGTTCGTGGCAATGAAATCCATAAATCCATGACCCTCTAGCTAAAAGAATTTCTCCTCATCTCTGTTCTAAATGGGTATGCCTGAACATTTTTTGTGCACTTTATGCAGTCCAGTGTAGGTCTGTAATTTAGTGTAGCTTCCTCTGTTTTTTTTTATTACGTAGTTCAGTCTAGTTTTTTGTAATGTGTCATGTAACACCATGGTCCTGAAAAACATTGTCTCATTTTTACTATGCACTGTACCAGCAGTTATGGTCAAAATGACAATAAAAGTGACTTGACTTGACTAATTCTAAGATTGCGGCCCCTTGTCCTGGACTCACCCACCAAGGGAAACAGCCATTCCTTATCTACTCTGTGCAACCTTTTCAACATTTGAAATATTTCTATGAGATCCCCTCATTCTTCTATACTCTAATGAATACAGTCCAAGAGCCGACAAACGCTCCTCATATGTTAGCCCCTGCAATCCAGGAACAATCCTCGTAAATCTTCTCTGAACTCTCTCCAACATCAGTATATCCCTTCTAAGGTAGGGGGCCCAAAACTGCACACAGTATTCCAAATGAGATCTCACCAGTGCCCCATAGAGCCTCATCAACAGCTCTTTACTCTGAGACACTATTCCTCTTGAAATGAATGTCAACATAGCATTCGCTTTCCTTACTGCCGATCCAACCTGGTGGTTAACCTTTAGGGTATCCTGCATGAGGACCCCCAAGTCCCTTTGCACTTCTGATTTTTGAATTTTCTCCCCATCTAAATAATAATCTGTCCGATTATTTCTTCTTCCAAAATGTACAATGTACATTTCTCAACATTGTATCTCATTTCAGAACCCTAGGATGCAATTTATCTGGTCCAGTTCTTTCAGCCTTTTGAGCACCTCCTCCTTTGAAATAGCAACTGTCCTCACTTCTCTTCCCTCACATCTTTCAACATCTGGCACACTGCTAGTGTCTGCCACAGTGAAGACTGATGCAAAATACCCATTTAGTTCATCTGCCAACTCCTTGCCCCTCCGTTTTTATTTCTCCAGCCTCATTTTCTAGTGGTGCTATATCCACTCTCAATGTTCTCTTATTTTTAACATACTTAAAGCTTTTATTATCCACTTTGATATTATTTGCTAGCTTGCTTTCATATTTCTTCTTCTCCCTTCTAATGATTCTTTTAGTTGCTCTCTGTAGGTTTTTAAACCCTTCCCAATCCTCTGTCTTCCCACTAATTTTTGCTTTGTGGTACGCCATTTCTTTTGCTTTTACAAAAAGTTTTGACTTCCCTTGTCAGCCAGTTGTACAATTTTGCCATTTGAGTATTTCTTCATTTTTGGAATACATCTATCCTGTACTTTCCTAACTTTTTTTCCAGAAACTTAAGACTATCGCTGCTCTGCTGTCATCCCTGCCAGCATCCCCCTCCAATTTACTTCAGCCAACTACTCTCTCACACCACTGCAATTTCTTTTACTCCACTGAAATACTGCGATGTCAGATTTTACTTTCTCCCTATCAAATTTCAATCATATTGTGATCACAGTCTCCTAAGGGTTCTTTTACCTTAAGCTCCCTAATCACCTCCTTCCTGTTCATTACATAACATCCAACCAAGTACAGCTGATCCTCTAGTACAGTCAATGACAAAGTGCTCTAAAAAGCCATCTCGTAGGCATTCAACAACTCACTCTCGAGATTCATTTCCAATCTGATTTTTCCCAACCAACCAAGATGTTGAAATCTCCCGTGACTTCATAATATTGCTCTTTTGACATGCTTTTTCTATTCCCTGTTGCAATCTGTGGCTAACATCCCAGTTACTGTTGGGAGACTTATAACCATATAACAATTACAGCATGGAAACAGGCCATCTCGGCCCTTCTAGTCTGTGCTGAATGCTTACTCTCACCTAGTCCCATAGACCTGCACTCAGCCCATAACCCTCCATTCCTTTCCTGTCTATATACCTATCCAATATTTTTTAAATGGCAATATTGAACCTGCCTCTACCATTTTTACTGGAAGCTCGTACCACACAGCTACCACTCTCTGAGTAAAGAAGTTCCCTCTCATGTTACCCCTAAACTTTTGCCCCCTAACTCTCAACTCATGTCCTCTTGTTTGAATCTCCCCTACTCTCAATGGAAAAAGCCTATCCACATCAACTCTATCTATCCCCCTCATAATTTTAAATACCTCTATCAAGTCCCCACCTCAACCTTCTACACTCCAATGAATAAAGACCTAACTTGTTCAATCTTTCCCCGTAACTTAGGTGCTGAAACCCAGGTAACATTCTAGTAAATCTTCTCTGTACTCTCTCTATTTTGTTGATATCTTTCCTATAATTCGGTGACCAGAACTGTACACAATACTCCAAATTTGACTCACCAATGCCTTGTTCAATTTTAACATTACATCCCAACTCCTGTACTCAATGCTTTGATTTATAAAGGCCAGCATACCAAAAGCTTTCTTCACCACCCTATCCACATGAGATTCCACCTTCAGGGAACTATGCACCATTATTCCTAGATCACTCTGTTCTACTGCATTCCTCACTGCCCTACCATTTACCATGCATGTCCTATTTTGATTAGTCCGACCAAAATATAGCACTTCACAATTAATGCTGATAATTGCTTATCAGCATTAAACTCCATCTGCCATTTTTCAGCCCACTTTTCTAACTGGCCTAAATCTCTCTGCAAGCTTTGAAAACCTACTTCATTATCCACAACACCACCTATCTTAGTATCATCTGCATGCTTACTAATCCAATTTACCACCCCATCATCCAGATCATTAAAGTATATGACAAACAACATTGGTCCCAGTATAGATCCCTGAGGCACATCGCTAGTCACCGGCCTCCAACCTGACAAACAGTTATCCAGCACTACTTTCTGGCATCTCCCATCCAGCCACTGTTAAATCCATTTTACTACCTCAATATTAATACCTAACGACTGAATCTTCTTAACTAACCTTCCATGTGGAACCTTGTCAAAGGCCTTACTGAAGTCCATATATACAACATCCACTGCTTTACCCTCGTCAACTTTCCTCGTAACCTCTTCAAAAAATTCAATAAGATTTGTCAAACATGACCTTCCACCCACAAATACATGTTGACTGTTCCTAATCAGACCCTGTCTATCCAGATAATTATATATACCATCTCTAAGAATACTTTTCCATTAATTTACCCACCACTGACGTCAAACCTACAGGCCGATAATTGCTAAGTTTTTCTCTTAGAACCCTTTTTAAACAATGGAACCTCATCAGCAATACACCAATCCTCCGGCACCATCCCCGTTTCTAATGATATTTGAAATATTTCTGTCAGAGCCCCTGCTATTTCTACACTAACTTCCCTCAAGGTCCTAGGGAATATCCTGTCAGGACCTGGAGACTTATCCACTTTTATATTCTTTAAAAGTGCCAGTACTTCCTCTTCTTTAATCATCATAGTTTCCATAACTACCCTATTTGTTTCCCTTACCTTACACAATTCAATACGTTTCTCCTTAGTGAATACCGAAGAAAAGAAATTGTTCAAAATCTCCCCCATCTCTTTTGGCTCCACACATAGCAGTCCACTCTGATTCTCTAAGGGACCAATTTTATCCCTCACTATCCTTTTGCTATTAATATAACTGTAGAAACCCCTTGGATTTATTTTCACCTTACTTGCCAAAGCAATGTCATATCTTGTTTTAGCTTTTCTAATTTCTTTAAGATTCTTTTCACATTCTTTATATTCCTCAAGCACCTCATTTACTCCATGCTGCCTATATTTATTGTAGATCTCTCTCTTTTTCCAAACCAAGTTTCCAATATCCCTTGAAAACCATGGCTCCCTCAAACTTTTAACCTTCCCTTTCAACCTAACAGGAACATAAAGATTCTGTACCCTCAAAATTTCACCTTTAAATGACCTCCATTTCTCTATTACATCCTTCCCATAAAACAAATTGTCCCAATCCACTCCTTCTAAATCCTTTTGCATTGCCTCAAAGTTAGCCTTTCTCCAATCAAAAATCTCAACCCTGGGTCCAGTCCTATTCTTCCCCATAATTATATTGAAACTAATGGTATTGTGATCACTGGACCCGAAGTGCTCCCCAACACATACATCTGTCACCTGACCTATCTCATTCCCTAACAGGAGATCCAACACTGCCCCTTCTCTAGTTGGTACCTCTACATATTGTTGCAAAAAATTATCCTGCACACATTTTACAAACTCCAAACGATCCAGCCCTTTTACAGAATGGGCTTCCCAGTCTATGTGTGGAAAATTAAAATCTCCCACAATCACAACCTTGTGCTTATTACAAATATCTTCTATCTCCTTTCAAATTTGCTCCTCCAATTCTCGCTCCCCAATAGGTGGTCTATAATACACCCCTATAAGTGTTACTACACCTTTCCCATTCCTCAACTCCACCCAAATAGTCTCCCTAGACGAGCCCTCTAATCTATCCTGCCAAATCACCACTGTAATATTTTCTCTGACAACCAATGCAACACCTCCCCCTCTTGCACCTCCGATTCTATCACACCTGAAGCAACGAAATCCAGGAATATTTAGTTGCCAGTCTCACCCCTCCTGCAACAATGTTTCACTAATAGATACATCATCATATTTCCAGGTATCAATCCATGCTCTAAGCTCATCCACCTTTCTTACAATGCTCCTAGCATTAAAATAAATGCATTTAAGAAATTCTCCACCTCCTACTCTTTGTTTATCCCCTAACGGTGCAAACAACTTTACTATCTTTTTCTTCCTTGTCCCCTACATCTTCGGTCTGAGCGCTCCCCTTCTCTATTACCTGCCTATCCTCTCTCACACACTGTCTACTAGCTTTCTCTATTTGTGAACTAACCTCCTCTCTCCTAGTTTCTTCAATTTGATTCCCACCTCCCCCCCCCAACCATTCTAGTTTAAATTCTCCCCAGTAGCCTAAGCAAATCTCCCTGCCAGGATACTGGTCCCCCTAGGATTCAGATGTAACCCGTCCTTTTTGTACAAGTCACACCCACCCCAAAAGATGTCCCAATGATCCAGAAACTTGAATCCCTGCCCCTGCTCCAATCCCTCAGCCACACATTTATCCTCCACTTCATTCCATTTCTACTCTCACTGTCGCATGGCACAGGCAGTAATCCTGAGATTACTCCTTTGCAGTCCTTCTTCTCAACGCCCTTCCTAACTCTTTATAGTCTCCTTTCAGGACCTCTTCCCTTTTACTACCTATGTCATCGGTACCTATACGTACCACGACCTCTGGCTCCTCATTCTCCCACTTCAGGATATCTTGGACACGATCAGAAACATCCCGGACCCTGGCACCAGGTAGGCAAACTACCATCTGGGTCTCCTGACTGCGTCCACAGAATCACCTATCTGATCCCCTATTACTACTGCCTTCCTCTTCCTTTCCCTACCCTTCTGAGCTACAGGGCCGGACTCTGTGCCAGAGGCACAGCCACTGTTGCTTCCCCCAGGTAGGCTATACCCCCCAACAGTACTCAAACAGGAGTACTTCTTGTCAAGGGGTACTCCACTGGGGTACTCTCTAGCACCTGACTCTTTCCCTTCTCTCTCCTAACCATGACCCACTTGTCTGCCTCCCGTGGCCCCGGTGTGACCACCTGTCTGTAACTCCTCTCTGTCAACTCCTTACTCTCCCTGACCAGACAAAGGTTATCAAGCTGCAGCTCCAGTTCCCTAACACGGTCCCTTAGGCAGCTCGGCACACCTGGCACAGATGTGGACATCCGGGAGGCTAGGAGACTCCAGGACCTCCCACATCTGATACCGAGAACAACAAGCTGCCCTCACACTCATAATTCCCCCTTTCCTCAAATAACAGGAAAAATTGAAAACTAAACCTACCTTGCCTTGCCCGGCTTATATCTAACTGCCATCAGGGTCCTTTTATCCTTTCAGTTTCTTAACTCAACCCAGAAGGATTCAACATCTTCCAATCCTATGTCACATCTTTCTACTGATTTGTTGCCATTCTTTACCAGCAGAGCCACACTACCCCCTCTGCCTACCTTCCTATCCCTCTGATATAACATGTAACCTTGGACATTCAGCTCCCAACTACAACCATCCTTCAACCATGATTCAGTGATGGTCACAACTTTATAGCTGACAATCTGGAGTAGAGGAATAAGATTATCCACCTTATTTCTTATATTCCGTGCTCTGAGATCCAACATCTTGAGTTCTGTATTTGCTACCCTTTTTGACTCTGCATCCTTAATGCACTGATATGCGCTCTGCTGGCTGCAATGATGTCCTATCTTCTGCACGCCCTTCCTGACAGTCTGACTGCATGTTATCTTTGCTTTTTTACCATCCATCCTGTCCTGAGTCCCTTCACTCCTCTCTGCCGGATTAATTGAAACCCTCCCCAACAGCTCTAACAAGCCTGCCCGCAAGAATATTGGCTCCCCTTGGGTTCAGGTGCAATCCATGACTTTTGAACAGGTCATATCTCCTCCAGAAGAGATCCCAATGACCCAAGGACCTTAAGCCCTGCCCCCTGCACCAGCTTCTCAGCCATGCATTGATTTGCCATATCATCCTGTTTCTACCCTCACTGGTGCAAGGCACAGGCAGCATTCCAGAAATTACCACCCATGAGATCCTGCTTCTCAGCTTTCTGCCTAGCTCTCCAAATTATTTTCAGGACCTCTATGCTTCTCCTCCCCATGTCATTGGTACCAATATGTACCAAGACATCTGGCTGCTCTCCTTCCTTCTCCAAAATGTGACATCCCTGACCCTGGCACCTGTGAGGCAACATACTATTCGGGTGTCCTGTTCACATCCACAGAATCCCCTGTCGATTCCCTTGACTATTAAGTCCCCTATCATTACCACTTCCATCTTCTCCCTCTTTCCTTTTTGCATCACAAACCAATATCAGTGCCAGTAACCTGGTCTCTGTGGCATTCCCCTGAGAGATTATCCCCACAACAGTATCCAAAACAGTATACTATTATTGAGGGGAATGGCCACAGGGGTGCTCTGCGCTAACTGCCTATTCACATTTCCATTTCCCCTGACTGTCACCCAGCTACTCACCCTCTGCAACTTCAGGGTGACTACTTCTCTGTACCTCTGATTAATCATCTCCTCACTCTCCTGTACAAGCCGAAGGTCATCCAGCTGCTGCTCCAGATCCCTAACACGGTCCTCAAAGAGCTGCAGCCAGATGCACTTCACGCAGATGTAAGTTTGGCAATCTAAGAAAACTGTTACTTCCTAAAGCAAGACCTGGCTATAAATTGAGGTGATTTCACCACTATTGCTTTAAACTTGCTGGAATCTTTTGTAGAAAGCATTTCAACACTATATTTTTTATTTTCCTGTTCCTGGAATATACTGTACGATGTGATGTTGTAAGCAAAAACTATTCCATTTATTTAAATGCTTGATCACTCAGAACTCGGAAAGGGTCAGTAAATTTCTCATATCAACAGGGGAGTGGTACAAAGCTAGGGTATCCAGATCCAAAATAATGCAAACCCTCTATGGTTCAAAATAGTGGGCAGGTAACTGACTGATCACTGCACAATTTGGAGGAGGAAGGTGGAAATCACCTACTAATGCAGAAAAATAAACCAATTATTTAGCTCTTCATGAGAAAAATGCAACTGATGCTGATTATCCATTTTTAATTTAGAATTATTTTTAACTTCAGTGTGGAAACAGAGAAAGAAGACATCTGAAGTCAAGAGGAGGAGATGGAGAAGCAAAATATCAGAGCCTGGAAGATCTGTGATCAGGAAGGTAGATAAGAAAAACAATATATATTTAGGAGAGGCCAAATACTTATGGAGAGAAATACTACTTCTCTTAGCCCACAGGGTATACTGTAAAAGATAATTATTGTATTCTATTTAGTCAGACTCTCCGATCTCTCTTTCACTGGCACCACTGTTGTTGGCAGAATCTCAGATGGCAACAAAGGGGCAGAGGATTGAAATAGATCAGATGGTTGAATGATGTCGCAACAGCAACCTTACACTGAATATTAGTAGGATGAAGGAATTGATTGTGGGCTTCAGAAAGGGGAAAGTTGGGAAAACACACTTCAGTCCTCATTGAAGGGTCAGTATTGGAAAGTGCAAGATCCTGGCTGTCAATGGATCAGCAATCAATGCTGGGCCCAATACATTGATATCATTACAATTAAAGCACAATTGTAGCTCTACTTCATTAGTAGTTTGAGGAAAAACTGTATATTACCAAAGACTTTTGCAAATTTCTACAGATGTACAGATGACTTGATGAAGGTGTATAAAATGATAAGAGGCAAAGATTTGAGTAGACAGTGAAACTTTCTGCTAGGAATTGGTTTATGCCACAGGGCATAATATTAAGGCATTTGGAGGAAAGTACAGGTATAGGAAGATGCCACAAAACACAGAATTTCAGGACATACTGTATGTCAGTCATAATAAACCTGATATTGACCTCTTATGTTGTAAGAGAATAAGTTCCTTGGCTCTCAACTGTGAGATACTTACAAATCCACTTCTGCAAAATGGTAAAGGCATTATATATATTTAAAAAATTAAGAACATGCTTCTTGGTTTTACATGTTTATTTGAATTTTTACCCTCCTCTCTCATTCCCAATCCATTACTATCTGCCACGACGATATTGTATGAGGTACAGTGAGCAGGACTATGTGTCTGGGAAGGGTTAGCAGCAGCATTCAGCTCTGACAGTAACCATTAAGCACATTAGGATAGGAATGCACTCATTTTTGTATAATTTTTCAATGTGAAGCATCCCTACAAAGTGGTTAAGTTTAAATTCCTACACATACCTCTGCTATACAATTTAAGCACCCCTTTTAAAGTAAGTCTAAACAAACCTTTAGGGCTTTTCTTTTTCTTATCTCCAACAGGAGCACTGACTATTGGAGAGGGTAATTCAGGCTCAGTTGGTTTCTCTTCTTCATCATCCTTATTTCTTTGCTCTTCATCTTCTTCCACTTTTCTCCAAAAGTAGTCACTGTTTATTCAAATTCAGTATTAGGACTTGGCACATTTCATATATTGATAATGATACACAGGAGCAAATATTACATTTAAGATAATACACAACTTCCTAATGAGTGTAATGGCCTTACATGATACACTTTACTCAACCGCCTTGTTTTCAGTTTTATTATAATCAATAGTGTAAGCGTTGGCATGGACTAGAAGGGCCAAGATGGCCTGTTTCCATGCTGTAATTGTTATATGGTTATATGGTTAATTGCATCCAAACCTACTCCTTCAATATCAAAGTGCCTATACATTTTTCTCCTTAATTTATTGTGTCAAATTGTTCCACTCAGATCATAACCAACACTTGAGTCTGGTATCATTTGGTACAAAATATCCTTCTTCAGCTCCAGATCTTCATCAAATCAAGAGCAGATTTCTAACCACTCACATTCAGTAACTGGATAGCTTTGGTCTTCATTAACATGCTTTATAGTGGGAGGGATCATTTATTTGCAAGTGCATATTTAAGGTCAGGTTCACTATCTCTGCAAGCACAAAAGCAAAATGAACTAGGCAAAATGAGCAGGTTTGGAAGGAAGTTTCTGTGCAGGGAGAAACCTTAAATGTGACATATTCAAGATGATCATCTTTTGCAACCCACTAAATCTCATCTGTACAGTCATCAGTGACACAAAGAACAGAGGAATAGAAATGTCAGAAATGACAACCAGTTCTAAAATATTTTAACATAAAATCTTGAAAAAAAAAGTTAGAAGAACCAAAGACTTGATCTTTTCTCACGTAGAGTAGAAATTGTATTGGGCCAAAATGTGATGCAAGTCCACAAATACAGATTGCATATCACAATACAGTACCCTCCAGAAAAGGGATAGCTGCACTGCCACACTCTAATCTATATATGAACAACTAATTCAATTATGCAACTATTTACTAAAACATGTCTCTCATGACCTGCCCTGAAATTCAGGCAACAGATAAATACTACCAAAGTAAGCTCAAGATACAAATGATATGAAAGGTAAAAATAAAGGTAATAGTTAACCACCGGAAGAATAAAACTGGTAGGTTAATAAAGCCCTCTTTACAAGATAGTAAAGTGAAGACCAGATGCAAATAATTCATTGGAAAGGATTGGATGAAATATTCAAATATCTGTACCTTAGTAGTCTGTCCACATGAGTCTGGTTCTCTGGTAAAAGCCCTTTCAACATAGAGTTCAGTGGTCCATTGATCCATTCCAAAGCAAACTGGACAGATTGATTTTTTTGCTCATTATCATTTGCACCAGTACCTTGAGTTGTATAGTTAGGGTCACTACAACAGTTAGACATTGCAGCAAAACATAGACTCTGGAAGGAAATAATTTGTGTTTATATACATTCAAATGCAGTTAAGTAAAATTATTTAAATATTTAAATTATTGAAGCTTAATATTTATTAGAAATTTATTGAATATAATCAAGTTTATGGCAAATAAGATTTGTGCCACAAAAGTGGCACGTAATGACCCTCAATACTTATCTCCAACGAGAAAGTATCTATTTTACATTGTCATTCAATGACACTACCAGATAGAGTGCCTAGTGACATGGTGTCATGATAGCAACTTTTCTCTCAATGTCAGCAAACAAAAGAGTTCATCATTGACTTCAGGAAGGGGCAGGTGCATATGCTCCTGTTTACATAAATGGTGCTAAAGTCGAGAGATTGGGTGCTTCAAGTTCCTAGGAGTAAACATTACCAATAGCTTGTCCTGATCCAAAAAAACATATGAGGGGTGATTGATAAGTTTGTGGCCTAAGGTAGGAGGAGTCAATTTTAGAAAACCTAACACATCTAGTTTTCAACATAGTCCCCTCCTACAGTTACAAGCTTAGTCCAGTGGCCGTGAAGCATGCAGATCCCTTGTTTGTAGAAGTCAGTGTCTTGGACCTCCAGAAAGTGGTCCACAGCAGAGGTGATTGATAAGTTTGTGGCCTAAGGTAGAAGCAGATGAGTTATACAGCTCTCATTATATGCACCTGCAGTTCAACTCTGAGTGATTATGCACAAAATTTTGAAGTTAATAACTTTTGTGGTATTTCTGTTTCAGATAATTAAAAATTGCAAGCACCATCTGAGAAAATGGACAACATCAGCCTTCGTGCAGTCATCCGCTACCTCAGCCTCAAGGAGGTCCACGAGGACAGGGTGGCAACACCAGGGGAGGGTGAAAAATAAATGTGCTAGGTTTTCTAAAATTGGTTCCTACCTTGGGCCATGAACTTATCAATCACCCCTCATACTTGTAAATGCTATGATCAGAAAGTTCACCAGCACCTCTGCTTCCTCAGAAGATTGATGAAATTTGGCATGCCTTCTTTGATCCTCACTAATTTTTATTGATGCGCCATATAAACAGCACCTTATCAAGATGCATCATGGCTTGATATGGCCCATGATCACAAGAAACTGCAGAGTTGTGGACAATGTGCAACAAACCACAGATTCTAGCCTCCCTTCTATTGAATGTGTCTATATTTGCTGTCTCAGTAAAGCAGTCAACATAAACAAAGAAGCAACCTCTCCTCAACATTCTCTCCTCCCTCCCATTGGGCAGAAGATATAAAAGCCTAAATGCATATACTAACAGGCTGAAGGACAACTCTATCTCATTGTTATAGGAGTATTTGTAAAATTTATTAATTTAGCAGCAACATTTCAATGCAATACATAATATAGAAAAAATAATTAAATAAGTAGACCAATTACAGTATACATATATTGAATAGATTAAGATTTGTGTAAAAATAAATACATATATATAAAAAAAAGTGAGGTAGTGTTCATGGGTTCAATGTCCATTTAGGAATCAGATGGTAGAGGGGAAGGTGGTGTTCCTAAATTGCAGAGTGTGTGCCTTCAGGCTTCTGTACCTTCTACATGATGGAAGCAGTGAGAAATGGGCATGCCTTGGGTACTGCTGTCTTTCTGTAAATCTTAATTCTGCATTTTGTTATTGTTTTACATTAACAAATGTAAAACTTTAATGCATTGCTGCAATGAATTGACATGCGTGAATGGTATGCAAGACAAGTTTGTCACATGTATCTCAGTACATGTGACAATAATAAATAATTTTGCTGTAAAACTTTAATCTGCATTGTTAATGTTTTCCCTTGTTCTATTGTAATGAAATGATTTGTATAATAGTTTATAAAACAACGTTATTCACTGTACCTCAGCACATGACATTAATAATCCAACTATGAAACAGGGCTGTAAACCCTCCCCAGCCACTGTCACCACACTGTAGGTTCCAATGCTTTCTGCAAAACTTCAAAAACCTGTACTTTTCAATGTCCACTCTTATCCCGAGTATACCAAGCATAGTCCTTTGTACATTTACCACTTAACTCCATTCCACCACCAATAAAAGATCACTTAACTTCAGCCACATATTCTGCAATTTCAAACCTATGAGGTAAATGTGGGAATATCATTTTGTGGTACTTATTGGTGAAGATTAGAAAATTTTATATATTTTCAAAGAAATGTATTATCTGACAATTTTTATCACTTTCTCTCTCTTCTCACTCTCTCTCAGTAGACTTTCTTGATAGTCACCACGTTGGCCCTGGTAATATGCAGTGACTTCTGAGATACAGTTATAGAAAGGGCAAATCTAATTACCATCATTTTTTCTTAAACATTTTGTACTACAAAGTAATGCCTAAAAAAACAGGCTGTTTCAAAGGTGTAAAGAATAACTGCAGAGTATTTTCAAACATTAGGAATAATGTGTATGATTTTGGAAGAAATGCTGTTTCATAAACTACCCTATCTGATTCATGAATGTCAATGAAATACTTGGCTTCGATGGTATCCTTACTAGGCCAAAACTTGCAATGTTGTAGCTATTGTTAATACATATTAACTTTTGATTTTAATACTAAGTATTTGGAAGCAGAATACAAACCACATCTGTACCAGATTCGGTATATATTCATTCCTACACAAAAATGCACGGAGACTGTATTTGTATGAAATCCAGAGCAACGCACAAAGGATCTGGGAGAACTCGGCAAGTAATGCAGCATCTGTGGAAGAAAATGGACAATGGACATTTCTGATCAAAGTTCTTCACCAAGACCAGAAAGAAATGGAGAGTTTGGAGTGGCTTTGTCTCATCAGGCTTGGGCAAAATAAAAAATCTGGTAAGTTTCTCATGTTTAAATCTTCACTTGACCCCTGGGGCCATTCCCAGCAATAATTAGTATACTACTTTAGATACTGTTGAGGGGGAAGACCTACTGGGGGAAGCTGCAGTGACTGGGACTCTTGCACTGAGTCTGGTGCTGTGGCTCAGAAGAGAAGATAGGTAAAGGGGACTGCAGTGGTGGTAGGAGATTCCATTGTCCGAGGAACAAGATTCTGAGAGTGCAATAGAGACACCTGGATGGTACATTGCCTCCCAGGTGCCAGGGCCAGGGTCAGGGATGTCTCAAATCAGGTCCACGGCACTCTAAAGGAGAGGGTCAGCAGCCAGAAGTCTTGGTACATATTGGCACCAATGGCATGGGATGTCCTGAAAAGAAATTTCAGGGAGTTAGGTAGAAAGCTGAAAAACAGGACCTTATCTGAATCTCTGAATTGCTGCCTGTGCCATGGATCAGTGAGGGTAAGAATAGGATGATTTGGCAGGTGAATGCATGGCTGAGGAACTGTTGCAGGGGTAGGGGTTCAGACTTATGGATCATTGAGATCGTTTCTAGTGAAGATACAAAAGGGACAGGTTACACCTGAACCTGAGTGGGACCAATATCCTTGTGGCAGGTTTGCTAGAGTTATTTGAGCGGGTTTAAACTAATCTGACAGGGGGATGGGAGCTGGAGTGATAGTGTTGAGGATGAGCTGGTTGGTTTAGAAACAGAGGCAGTGTGTATCGAGACTGCTAACAAGGAGAGGCTTATGATGAGGCAAAATTACAGTCAACAGGATTAGTTGCAATGCAAAAAGTGGACAAAATTGAAAGGGGTGATGTTGAACAGGACTGAAGGTTTTGATAGTTGAATAAGCGCAGTATACAAAATAAGGCAGATGAATTTATTGCACAGTTACAGATGTTGTGTACATCAATAATTCGTGGCTGAAAGAAGATTATACTGGGAGCTTAACATCCAAGGATACACATCGTATCAAAAGAACAAGCAGGTAAGCAGAGGGAGTGGAGTTGCTCTGATGGTAATAAAAAATGAAATCAAATCATTAGAAAATCATAGGGTTGGTAGATGTTGAGTTGTTGTGGGTAGAGCTAAGGAACGGCAAGAGTAAAAAAAGATCCTGATAGGAGTTATATACAGATCCCTAAATAATAGTAAGGATGTGTCTACAAATTAAAATGGGAGATAGAAAATGCATGCCAAAAGGGCTTTTTTACAATACAATACAATAGCTGTGGCAGATTTCAGTTTGCAGGTAGATAGGAAAAATCAGGTCGGTGCTGTATCCCAAGATGCCGATTTTCTAGACTGCTTACCAGATGGCTTTTTAAAAACAGCTCAAGGCGAAACCCACCAGGGGACCAGCTATTCTGGATTGGATGGTGTGCAGTAAGCTGGAATTGATTGCTTAAGGTAAAGGAACCCTTGGGCAAGTGATCTTAAAATGATAGAATTCACCCTAATGATAGAATTCAGATGTATCAGTATTATGGTGGAGTAAAGAGAATTACAGGGGTATGAGAGAGAAGCTGGCAAGAATTGATTGGAAAAGAACACAGGCAGGGATGATGGCAGAGCAGCAATGACTGAAATTTCCAGAAGTAATTCAGAAGGTGCAGGATATACACATCCCAAAGAGGAAGAAGTTCGAAAAGGCAAGATGACAGAATCATGGATGACAAGAGAAGTCAAAGCCAACATAAAAGCCAAAGAAAAAGCATAAAAGGGATTTTGAAAAGAGAGGGGCATAGCTACGATGGTGCTGAACAGTTGCTTCCTCAAGCTCATAAGACCATAAGATACAGGAGCAGAATTAGGCCATTCAGACCATTGAGTCTACTCCACCATTCCATCATATCCTTTGATGTCCTGACCAATCAGGAAACTATTAACTTCTGCTTTAGATATTCCCATGGACATGGCCTCCACTGCAGTCTCACATGCAGAGCATTTTGCAGATTCACTACTCTCGGCTAAAAAATATTCTTCCTTAGCTCCAAAAGGTCGCCCTTCAGCTTTGAGGCTGTGACCTCTAGTTCCGGATATCCTCATCATAGAAAACATCCTTTCCATATCCACCTTATATAGTCCTTTTAACGTTTGGTAGGTTTCAATAAGTTCCCCCTGCATTCTTCTAAATTTCCGTGAGTACAGGACCAAACCTGCCAAACACTCCTCGTATGTTAACCCCTTCATTCTTGGAATCATCCTTGTGAACCTTCTCTGGATTCTCTCCAATGACACCACATCCTTTCTCAGATATGGGGCCCAAAACTATTGACAATACTCCAAGTGTGGCATAACTAGTGCCTTATAAAGCTTCAGCATTATCTCTTTGCTTTTATAGAACCATAGAACACTACAGCACAGTACAGGCCCTTCAGCCCTCCATGTTGTGCTGACCCATATAATCCTTAAAAAAAGTACTAAACCCACACTACCCCATAACCCTCTATTTTTCTTTCATCCATGTGCCTATCCAAGAGGCTCTTAAATACCCCCTAATGTATTTAGCCTCCACCACCATCCCTGGCAAGTCATTTCAGGCACTCACAACCCTCTGAATAAAAAACTTACTCCTGATGTCTCCCCTAAACTCCTCTCCTATAATTTTTTACATATGCCCTCTGGTGTTTGCTATTGGTACCCTGGGAAACTGGTACTGACTATCCACCCTATCTATGCCTCTCATAATCTTGTAGACCTCTATCAAGTCCCCTCTCATTCTTCTATGCTCCAAAGAGAAAAGTCCCAGCTCTGCTAAACTTGCTTCATATGACTTGTTCTCCAAACCAGGCAACATCCTGGTAAATCTCCTCTGCAGCCTCTCCATAGCTTCCGCATCCTTCCTATAATGAGGTGACCAGAATTGAATACAATACTCTAAGTGCGGTCTCACCAGAGATTTGTAGAGTTGCAACATGACTTCTCTACTCTTAAACTCAATCCCCCTGTTAATGAAGCCTAGCATCCCATAGGCCTTCTTAACTACCCTATCAAGCTGAGCAGCGACCTTGAGGGATGGATGGATTTGAACCTCAAGGTCCCTTTGTTCATCCACACTCTTAAGTAACTGACCATTAATCCTGTACTCAGTCTTCTGGTTTGTCCTTCCAAAATGCATCACCTCACACTTATCCAGATTGAACTCCATCTGCCATTTTTCTGCCCAACTCTGCAGCCTGTCTATATCCTCTTTTAACCTTCAACAACCTGCAGCTCCATCCACAACTCCTCCAAGCTTCGTGCCATCCATGAACTTACCGAGGACTATTTGGGGGCCTACTCCCAACACAGTGATTGATCCCTTCCTATTTCTGACTTTCACCAGACTGATTCCGTGGAACAATGATGTTGTGGCCATTACTGAAACTTGGTTGGAGGAAGGGCAGAATTGGATGATGCAGGTCCCACGGTTCAGGTGTTTTAAAAGGAATAGGATGGGAGGCAGAAAAGGTGGGGGGAGTGGCATTACTGGTCAGGGATAGTATCAAAGCTATAGAAAGGAGGATGCTGCAGAGGGAGTGTCCACTGAGTTGGTCTGGGTGGAACTCAGAAATAGGAAGGGATCAATCACTGTGTTGGGATTCTACTCCCCTTGAAATAAATGCCAACATTGTATTTGCCTTCTTTACCATGGACTCAACCTGTGAATGAACCTCCTGGGAGTCTTGCATGAGGGCTTAAGTTCCTTTGCACTTTTTATGTTTGAATTTTCTCCCCATTTAGATAATTGTCCGCACTATTGTTAATTTTACTGAAGTGCATTATCAAACATATCCCAACATTGTATTCCATTAGCCACTTTTTTGCCCATTCCTTCAATTTGTCGAAGTCCTGCTATAATCGCATTGCTTCCTCAGCACTACCTACCCCTCTGCCTATCTTTGCATTATTTGCAAACTGGCATAAAGCCATCAATTCCATTATCTATATCACAGACAAATAGGAAAAGTAGCAGTCCCAATACTAACCCCCGAGGAACCACTAGTCACTGGCAGCCAACCAGAAAAGGCCCCCTTTATTCCCACTCACTGTCTCCTACCTGTTTGCCATTCCTCTATCCATGTCAGTATCTTTCCTGTAAAACCATAGGATTTTATCTTGTTTAGCAGCCTCATGTATGGCAATTTATCAAAAGTCTTCTGAAAATCCAAGTAAATGACATCCATTGCCTGTCCTTAGTTAACCCTGCTTGTTACGTCCTCAAAGAATTCTAACAGATTTGTCACATAAGATTTCCCTTCACAGAAACCATGCTGACATTGACATTTTATCATTAGTCTCCAAGTACCCTGAAACCTCATCCTTAACAATAGAGTCCAACACTTTCCCAACCACTAAGGTTAGGCTAATTGGCCTATAATTTCCTTTCTTTTGCCTTCCTCCCTTCTTAAAGAGTGGAGTGACTTTTATAATTTTCCAGTTCTCCAGGACCATGCCAGAATCAAATGATTCTTGAAAGATCATGACCAATGCATCCATTATCTTTTTTGCAAGCTCTCTTAGGACTCTGGGATGTAGTTCATCTGGTAAGACCTTTCAGTTTATCTAGCACTTTTTTTAGTTTTAAACTAAATAGTGTGGAACGGGGTTTCAACAGACTGGAGAAGTATGGATAAAGTAAAAAAGAAGTGTGGATAAAGCTAAAGAAAAAAAGAAAGATAAAAAGGAGAAAAGTAAGAGTGGATGAATAAAGTGCAAGTGCAAAACAGTAAAAGATTACAAGATTTTAAGAGAGTGTAAGGGCACTTTATTTGCATGCCCATAGCATTCGAAACAAGGTTCGTGAACTTGTGCCACAAATCAGTACAAAAAGGTATGATTTAGTGGTAATTACAGAGATGTGGTTGCAGGGTGGAGAGGATTGGGAATTAAATATCCAAGGACATCAGGTCATACAGAAGGATAGGCAGGAAGGTAAGGGAGGTGGGGTAGCACTCTTAATTAAAGATGAGATCAGGGTGATAGTGAGAAATGATATAAGATCCAAGGAGCAGGATGTTGAATCCATCTGGGTCGAAATTAGGAGTAGTAAAGGGAAAAAAGTCACTGGAGGGAGTTGTCTATTAGCCACCAAATACACAATAACATTACAGTGGCACGGGCAGTAAACAGAGAAATTTCTGAGGCATGTAAGAATGGAACAGCAGTTATCATAGGAGACTTTAACTTGTATGTAGATTGGGTAAATCAAGTTGGTTGAGGCAGTCTTGAGGAGGACTTCATAGAATGCATCCATAATGGCTTTCTTTAACAGCAAGTTACTCAACCTACAAAGGAACATACTATCTTAGATCTGGTCCTGTGCAACTATAGGGGTAAAATTAGTGATCTTATTGTTCCATGACCATGGTTTCGTACTGTGGGCATCACTTTAAAACGCTTGGATGAGGCAGGACTATGACATCAGTGTAACAACCTGTGACAGACCTCTGGGACTTTTAGGAGTGAGAGAGTGGGGGAGAGAGTGGGGAGAGAGTGGGGGAGAGAGTGGGGAGAGAGTGAGGGAGAGAGTGAGGGAGAGAGGAAGTTTTGGACTGTGGGCAGGAACAGCTTGCCCAATATGGGTAAGGTCTGAAACTTCCCATGCCCAAAGGATTGGGTTGATTAATGGCACACAGTACACATTGGATGTGTGACTGTCACTTCGTATGATCCATATGTGGACTTTGTCAGCATATCCTATGGCAACTACTTTTATTAACCCTTACCTGGATTCAGGTGTGCTATGTGGCAACCACTTGTGCGAAGGGATATTCTGTGACTGTCACCTTGTAGTATTTCTACGTGGATTTTGGAACGACTCAACAGATAAGATCTTCAGCCACTGTTACTTCATTTTCCCAGCGTAGAACCTGTGGAATTTTTCATAATCGCCTCCTCGCTACATTTGAACGTGGATTTACAAATCTCTCCCCTCATTTATACCATGGATTACTGGACCTTTCTAGTTTGCCATCTTAAGACTTTAAGAACTGTCCTTAAGCTTGACAGTTTGGGAGCCACACACGCATAACACTGTTAACTTATGTTTATTTTGCTTAATTTTCTATTTTATGAGTAGATACTAATAAAGATAGTGGTTTGAACATCAAAACCTGACTCAGTTTGTGAGCTATTGTTGCTGGTACATAACATTGTATTTAGGGAACCTCTTGGAAACAGTGATCACTGTATGATTGAGTTTCTCATACAAATGGAGGGTGCAATAGTTCAATCTAAAACCAGTGTATTATGCCTAAAAAATGGAGACTACAATGGGATGAGGAATGATTGGCTAGTGTAACACGGGTTATATGGTGGGGCAATTGAAGAACAGTGGAAGACTTTCAAAACAAATTGTCACAGTGCTCAACAAAAGTATATTCAAGTTAAAAGCAAGGACAGTAAGGGTGGGGAGAGTCAGCCTTGGATAACTAAGAAAATAAAAGAAGGCATCAAGCTAAAAACTCATGCATACAAAGTCACCAGTAGTGGGAAATTGGAAGATTGGGAAAACTTTAAACAGCAACAAAGTGCCACTAAGTGAGCAATAAAGAAAGGGAAGTTCAATGACATGCCACATTAAAGACTTATCCATAAGATAAGGATGAATAGAGTTGGGGGTGATGTAATAGCATGGATAGAGAATTGGTTAACTAATAGAAAGCAGAGAGTTGGGATACATGGGTGTTACTCTAGTTGGCAATCAATGGTGAGTGGTGAGCGGTGCTGAGCCTGCAATGGTTCATGACATACATTAATGATCTAGAAGAGGGGACTGAGTGTAGTGTGTCTAAGTTAGCTGATGGTACTAAATTTAGTGGAAAAACAAACTGTGCAGAAGGTATAGAGAGTCTGTAGAGAGATATAGAGAGGTTAAGTGAGCGGGCAAGGGTCTGGCAGATGGAGTACAATGTTAGTAAATGCAAGGTCATCTGCTCTGGATGTGCAAATGAAAGAGCAGATTATTATTTAAATGGTAAAAAACAGCAGTATACTGCTGAGCAGAAGGACTTGGAATGCTTGTGCGTGAATCACAAAAGGTTGGTTTGCAGGTGCAGCAGGCTATCAAGAAGGCAAAGGGATTGCTGGCCTTCATTGCTAAACGGATTCAACTTAAGTGCAGTGAGGTCATGCAGCAACTGTAGAGGGTATTGGTGAAACTGCACCTAGAGTACTGTGTGCAGTTCTGGTCTCCTTGAAGAAGGATATACTAGCTTAGGAGGCGGTGCAGAGGAGGTTCACCAGATTGATTCCAGAGATGAGGGAGTTAGACTATGAGGAGAGACTGAGTTACCAGGGACTGTGCTCACTCGAATTCAGAAGAATGAGAGGAGATCTTATTGAAACATATAAAATTAAGAAAGGGATAGATAAGGTAGAGGCAGGAAATTTGTTTCCACTGGTAGGCGAGACCAGAACCAGGGGACATAGCCTCAAGATTCGGGGGAGTAGATTTATGACAGAGATGAGCAGGAATTGCTTTTCCCAGAGAGTGCTGAATCTGTGGAATTCTCTGTCTATTGAAGCAGTGGAGGCTACCTCAGTAAATATATTTAAGACAAGGTTGGATAGATTTTTGCATAGTAGAGGAATGAAGGGTTATGCGGAAAAGGCAGGTAAGTGGAGATGAATCCATTGCCAGATCAACCATGATCTTATTGAATGGCAGAGCAGGCTTGATGGGCCAGATGGCCTACACCTGCTCCTATTTCTTATGTTCTTTTTCCTTTGTAACAGTAATGGCACTCACTCCTGCTCCCTAACAGTCACAGATCTCTGGCACACTGCTAGTGTCTTCCGCAGTAAAGACTGATGCAAAGTACTCATTAAGTTCAACTGTCATTTCTTCATCCCCCTATTACTACCTCACCAGCATATTTCCATTGGGTCAATATCAACTCTCAACTCCTTTTTCTCATTACATAACTGAAAAAAACTGCTTTATATTATTGGCTAGTTTGCTCTCATATTTCATCTTTCACTTCTGATAGCTTTTTTAGTTGTCTTTTGTTGGATTTTAAAAGTGTCCTAATCATTCAACATCCCACTCACTTTTGCAACCTTATATGCCCTTTCCTTGGCTTTTATGCAGTCAAGGATAAGTCCCTTGTCAACTTCAGTTGCCTATACCAGCCATTTGAGAACAACTTCTTCTGTGGGACATATCCTGTGAACTACCCTGAAACCTCAGCCATCTCAGCCCTGCTGTCATTCCTGCCAATATCCTCCTCCAATCAACCTGAGCAAGCTCTCTCTCATGCCCCTGTATTTCCCTTTATTCTGTTGCGATCCTGACACACGTGATTTATGCTTCTCCCTTTTAAAATGCAGTATGAATTCAACTGTATTATGATCACAGCTTCCTAAGGATTCCTTTCCTCCCTACTAAGATCTGGACTAATACACAATACCCAAACTAAGACAGCCTTTCCACTAGTAGGCTCAAGCACAAGCTGCTCCAAAAAGCTATCTCATAGGCACTCAACAAATTCACTATCTTGCAATCTGGCACCAACCTGTTTTTCCCAATTCCTTTGCATATGGAAGTCCCTCATTACAATTGTGACACTGATCTTATTACATGTCTTTCCCAGCTCCATTTGCAATCTCAAGCCCACATCTTGACTACTATTTGGAGGTCTATATATGATTCCCATAATGCTTTTTTTATCCTTGCAATTTCTTAACTCCACCCACAAAGATTCAACATTCTCTGCCCCTATGTCACCTCTTTGTAAAGATGTAATTCCATCTCTTACCAACAGAGCCACTCCGCCGCCTATGCCTTCCTGCCTGTCCTTTTCATACAAGGTATATGCTTTGATGTCAAGATCCCAACTATGGCTTTCTTTCAGTCACAACTCAGTAATGCCCACAATAGGCAAACAAACCAATCTCTTGCGGTGCAGACTCGAGGGGCCGAATGGTCTACTTCTGCACCTATTGTCTATTGTCTAATTGTGCCACGAGTTCATCCACCTTATTCTAAAAGCCACGTGCATCTTCGGTCCTGCATTCTTCATCTTTTTGAATTTTGCCTCTGGGGTACAATTTAACTCTTTGCTCTATCTGCATTTTTAACCAATCATTCGTGTATCCTTCCCTACATGCATGTTACACTCATCATCTATTTGTAAACCTGCTGGCTCATCCTCGGCTCCATCATACTGGTTCCCATCCACTACCATATTAATTTAAAGCACTTCCAATAGCTCAAGTAAACCTGTGCAGAAGAATATTGGTCCCCCTTGGATTCAAGTTCAACCTGTCCCTTTTGTACAGGCCCACCCACTCTAGAAGAGGTCCTAATTATCCAGAAATCTGAATCTCTGTCCCCTGCTCCAATTCTTCAGCCACACATTAATTTACCACCTCATTCTATTCTTATCGTCACTGTTACATGACACAGGCAGCAATCCTGAGATGACTATCGTTGAGGTCCTACTTCTCAGCTTCCTTCCTAACTCCTTGTATTCTCTTTTCAAAACCTCCTTCTTTTTTGACCTGTGTCATTGGTATCAATATGTACCACGTCTTCTGACTACTCACCCTCCCTTTTCAGGGTATTATGGACACATTCAGAAATATCGCAGACCCTGACACCTGGGTGGCAAACTATCATGCGTGTTTATTTTTCATGTCCAGAGAATCATCTAACTGTCCCCCAACTATACAGTCCCTTATTACTACTGTTATCCTGTTCAGTTCCTACCCTTCTGAGCCACAGGCCAGACTCAGTGCCAGAGGCATGGCTGCTGCTTCTCCCTCCAGGCTGCTCTTAGGGTTTGCTGTTTCTCTTTGAACTGACTTCCATTGTTTTCTTTATTTAGTGGCTACCTGGAGATGAAGAATCTCAGTTATACAGTCAGCCCTCCTTATCCGCGGGGGATTGGTTCCGAGAACCCTGTGGATACCAAAAATCGCAGATGCTCAAGTCCCTTATTTAACCTGGCTCAGTGCAGTGGTCTTTAGGACCCAGCAGAACCCCGGACTTTATTCAACTTGCTCTGTGCGGGGACATTAGGACCTGGCAGTGCAGCTCTGAATCCGCAATGTTTCTGTTCATAAAAATAATCACGATCACGATTGAAAATAAGGTGGAAGTAATAAAGCGATCGGAAAAAGGTGAAGCACCATCGGTCATTGGAAAAGCGTTAGGCTACAGTCGGTCAATGATTGGAACAATTTTAATGGAGCATGTGAAAGGCCCTGCCCCGATGAAAGCTACAATTATTACTAAGCAATGCAGTGGTTTGGTTTAATTATTGAAATACATATGTTTCTTAAGTACTTTATATGCACAGAAAGGTAAAATTATGTACTATATACTAAGAAAAACATTTGACTGACGCTAAATAATACCAGATGTACCTGTTCCGACCTCAAATCCGACTTAAAGATGGACTCAGGAATGGAACTCATTCATAACCCAGGGACTGCCTGTACTTTTAAGTCATTTCTAGATTACTTATAATACCTAATGCAACGTAAATGCTATGTAAGTAGTTGTTAAACTGTATTGTTTAGGAAATAATGACAAGAAAAAATAGTCTGTACATGCTCAAATAATGAGTGCTGGAGAGAGAACTTCCAGGTTTTCCCGATCCGCAGTTGGTTGAAAATGCGCATGTGGAATCCGTGGATAAGGAGGGCCGACTGTATAATGCATACGTACTTTGATAATAAATTAACTTTTGAATCTTTGAAGCAGAAGAAAGAAAATTATAGGTCGGTTAGTCTGACCTCAGTGGTTGTAAAGATGTTGGAGCTAATTGTTAAAGCTGTGGTTTTGGGGTACTTGGAGGCACAGGATAAAATAGGCTGTAGTCAGCATGGTTCCTCAAAGAAAAATTTTGCCTTACAAATCTATCCGAATTCTTAGAAGAAATAACAAGCAGGTTAGACAAAAGGAGAATCAGTGGATGTTGTATACTTGGATTTTCAGAAAGCCTTTGACAAGGTGCCACACATGAGGCTGCTTAACACGTCAAGATCTCATGGTATTGCAAGGAAGATTCTAGTAAGGATAAAGCAGGAGCAAATTGCCAACAGGCAAAGAGTGGGAAAAAAGGGAGCCTTTCTGGTTGGCTGCCAGCGACTAGTGGTGTTCCAAGGGGTCTGTGTTGAGACTGCTTCTACTTACATTATATGTCATTGACTTGGATGACGGAATTAGTGACTTTGTGGCAAAGTTTACAAATGATGCAAAGATAGATGGAGGAGCATGTAGTTTTGAGAAACTAGAGAGACTACAGAAGGATTTAGAGAATGGGCAAAGAAGTGGCAGATGGAATACAGTGTTGGGAAGAGTTTGGTCATGCACTCTGGTAAAAAAAATGTAAGCATTAACTATTTTTTAAATGGAATGAAAATTCAAACCAAAGGTGCAAAGAGACTTGGGAGTCCTTATGCAGGATTCCCTAAAGATTAATTTGCAGGTTGGGTCTGTGGTGAGGAAGGCAAATGCAATGTTCACATTCATTTCAAGTGGATTAGAATAAAAAGGCAAGTATGTAATGTGTGTAAGGTACTGGTGAGGCCTCACTTGGAGTGTCATGAGCAGTTTTGGGCCCATTACCCATTATCCAAGAAAGGATGTGCTCACATTGGAGAGGATTAAAGGAGATACATGAAAATGATTCCAGGATTGAAAGGCTTGTCATATGAAGAGCGTTTGATGGCTCTGAGCCTGTACTCACTGGAATTCAGAAAAATGAGGGGTGACTTCATTGAAACCTATTGAATTTTATAGGGCCATAATAGAGTGGATGTGGAGAGGATGTTTCCTATGGAGTCTAGGATCAAAGGTTGTAGCCTCAGGATAGAGAGAGTCCTTTTAGAATGAAGATGAGGTGGAATTTCTTTAGCCAGAAAGTAGTGGATCTGTAGAATTCATTGCCACAACCTGCTGTGGAGGCCAAGTCATTGGAAATATTTAAGGCAGAGTTTGACAGATTCTTGATTAGTCAGGGCATGAAGGGACATAGGGAGAAGACAGGAGATTGGGGCTGAGAAGGAAAATGGATCAGCCATGATGATATGGTGGAGCAAATTCGATGTGTCAAATGGCATAATTCTGCTCCTGTATCTTATGGTCTTATGGCAAGAGAGCAAACAGCTTGTATAAAAAGTTGAAGGAAAGGGTGGGAAAAAGAATCAGCTGGAAGGTGATGGGTGAAATCAGGTAAATCTTGGGGGCAGGAGGTTAATTGGCAGATGACGGATGGGGGAGAATGGAGATGATGAAATAAGCGGGGAAGAGATAGGTGTAAGTGACAAATGCTGAAGAAGATGGAATCTTATAGGAGAGAATAGTAGACAATAGAATAAAGGGAAGGTGGTGGGGAGGGAAACCAGTGGAAGGAACGTGTGGGTGATGGACAGATGGAGACATTGGGGGAGAGGAACAAGGTAAGGTGATGGGGATAAGGAAAAAAGGCAGTGGCAGATACCAGTGGTTAACAGAAGTGAGAGAAATTGATATTCATGCATTAGGTTGGAGACTACCAAGAGGAAATATGAGGCGCTGCTCTTCCAATCTGCTTCTAGCTTCAATCTGGCTCCTACTATGGCCTTTACATCAGAGAAAAGTGATGAAGATTTGGCCATTGCTTTGTTAAACATGGTCTCTCCATCTACTATACCACTTGGTATCTCCAGGTGGCCAACTATTGTAATTCCAACTCCCATTCCCACTCCTATGTATTTGCCCATGGCCTTTTCCACTGCCCTCTCTTATCAGGTTCCATCTTCTTCAGCCCTTTGCCACTTCTCCCTATCACCTCCCAGCTTCTTACATTGTTTTACTCTCCTGCTTCCCGTACCTGCCTATCACTCTCTCCTCACCTGAATTCCCTCACTATCTACCAGCTCTTGGTCTACCTCACTCCCTAGCTTTTTTTATGCTGCCTTTGTGGTGAACTACATGCTGACCGACCAGTGCTCGGTTGCGTTCATGTTTAACAACCAACAGGGGGGCAAAATCAAAAATGATAAAATTTTGCGGTGGAGAATAGAACTCTCCACCTACAACTATGATATCCTGTACCGGCCTGGAAGGCTTAATGAGCCCCCTAACGCCCTATCCCGGGGAGCGTGTGCTAGCGCACAGCTCGACCAGCTATATGCCCTCCATGCACATCTTTGCCATCTGGGGGTCACCCGATTCTACCATTTCGTGAAAGCCCGGAACCTGCCGTACTCCCTGGAGGACATCAGGACGATGACTGCCAAGTCTGCGCTGAGTGCAAACCGCACTTCGACCGTCCTGAAAAGGCGCAACTTGTCAAGGTCACCCGCCCCTTTGAGCGACTGTGTTGACTTTAAGGGCCCCCTTCCCTCCACCGACCACAATGTCTATTTTCTCAATATTATCGATGAGTACTTGCGGTTCCCCTTTGCCATCCCCTGCCCTGACACCACTATCACATCCGTCATAAAAGCCCTGTGCCAGCTCTTCAATCTGTTCGGATATCCCTGCTATATCCACAGTGATAGAGGGTCCTCCTTTATGAGTGATGAGCTGCACCAGTACCTGCTAGCTAGGGGCATTGCTACTAGTCGGACCACGAGTTATAATCCCCGGGGAAATGGACAGGTGGAGAGGGAGAATGCCACAGTGTGGAAGGCCACACTTTTAGCCCTTAAGTCAAAAGGGTTGCCGGTTTCTCGATGGCAGGAGGTCCTCCCTGAGGCACACCACTCTATCCGCTCCCTGTTATGTATGTCCACCAATGCTACCCCTCATGAGCGCCAATTCTCTTTTCCCAGGAAGTCTGCCACTGGGACTACCCTACCAGCTTGGCTGACGTCCCCAGGGCCAGTGCTGCTCCGGAAACACGTGAGGAGTAATAAATACTCCCCGCTGATCGGGAGGGTTCACCTTCTACATGCGAACCCCCAGTATGCCTACGTGGTCTTACCTGATGGGCGGGAGGACACAGTCTCCGTCCACGATCTGGTGCCCGCAGGAGCAGCAGACCACTACCCCGAACACTCCACCGTGACTATGAACCCTGTACCCGAGGTGACACCGCGCACACCAAGCCCTACACAGACTCCTCACGACATTCCTATACTGGGCATCTCGTACGCGTATATACCAGGCGGCTCGCACACGCGTGAGGGATCACTGACGCCTAGTGGGCTGACACCTCCAGTTAGGCCGGAACCAGCACAACCTCCATCTCCGGTGCAATCACCACCGGCACCTGTGCAATCACCACCGGCACCTGTGCAATCACCACCGGCACCTGTGCAATCACAGCTGGTGCTACGTAGATCGCTGCGACAGATTCGACCACCTGATAGACTTAACCTGTAGGAAACTTTGCCACATGGGGACTCTTTTTTTAAAACAAAGGGGGGGTGAATGTGGTGAACTACATATACCTGTCTGGACATGCCCCCTGCTGACTGCTCCTGTGGCTCCTCCCACAGACTGCTGTATAAAGGCGATCTCAGTCTCCAGGATGTAGTATGGTGGTCAACCACTGCTTGTTCCTTCTTCCAGTCAATAAAAGCCGATATCTCGCCTTTACATCTCAGAGAGAGTTATTGATGGTGCATCAGCCTTTTATCTTGAGAACTTTGTAAAATTTATTTGAAGATTATAGGTAAACAATAATTGGAAGTAATTTGACACATATCACCCAGCTCTACGCATAACCCCTCTGATGCCTACTGAAACAAAGCGTTCCTTATCTACTCAATTACTAACATTTGTCAATCCATTTTGTTTTCTTGTGGTTAGTATCATCACATTTTATGTTTATAAAAGGTAGGCTGTATCCAAAATAGTTGCCACCAAAACATGCCAGCTGTAATTTCTTTTCCAAGACCTTCAGGTATACAAGTGAAAGGGTTTAAAGTACCTATATTATCATTACTGTTGATAATAAGTGTTCATGAAAAGGACTGAAGAAAGCAGGACTCCTGGACTGTGAAACTATTTTCAAGTGCTTAGTTTATATCTCATTTTGTCAATGAAGCTCTAAATCAGCACTTTTTCAAATAAATTGAAATTGCATTTCTATGTGGTACCCGTATACACCAATGCCACAGTATTTTTGATCACAATCATGGCTATTATTGTAAAAGAAAGTCAATTTCTGGTTTTAAGAAAAGAGTAGGGGATTTCAAGGGTAGGTATAATGGAGAGCAATTGATTAGATTATTTTTTCTGAAATTGTCTCTGCAGCTACGTCCTAACTTCAACTGCTTTATGACAGGCTTCTCTAAGAAGCTTTCCAAGACAGGCATGTCAAGAAGCAGGTGCATATAGTAGATAATCTACAGAAAATTGGAAAGGCACTCCCCCTTTCACTGAGTGCTCATCAGTTTGGTGCCACAGTCCTATTCACACAATAGTAATTAACACCTGAACAACTGCTTTCATTGATTTCTTTTAAATGGTATATTCTACATATTATTGTACTTACATTCACACTGCCCAATTGCATCATTGAAACATGTAGTAGAAATAGAATCATGCAGTAAAAACAGTAAATCATGCTTTTCTGTAAGAATGGTGCTCATGAAAGGAAACAAATTTGGAAATCATTAAAAATAGACAAGAATGATGGACAAGAAAGAAAGTCTAAAGAATTATAACTCTTTAGAACCATGAAAGAATTGACTTTATTGTAGCATATATATTATAGGAAAAGAATACTAAGATAAGGAAGCAAACAAATTATATTTTTGCAAAAATGATAACTCATTTAAAGTGTCTTCAGTGCAGTATACTATTTTGAAAGTGAATTTTTTGCTTTATTTTTTATGTTGATATTTGGCTTACTTATTTATCTGATCATTCAACTATGCTTTCCATGATCTGGTAGCAATTTTTCATTACCCATAACATTTAACATAGACCAAGAGATACCTGGGTACCTAGGAGCAGCATGTTGATATAGTGATGTAAGGAGATTATGTAGCGGTGTGCTACACGCAGCGCTAAAATTACGACACGGAGTCGGTAACTGCAGTCGAAGGAAAAAAACTTTATTCGAAAACTTCAGCCTCACTTTTAAGCCTCTGTCAACCAGCCCCCCATGACGCAGAGGCTCCAAAGCTCTGTGCTCGCAAACCCCCGTAGGCTATCTAATTGTGAGTCGGTTCGGATACGCCAGGAAATGGGTCGCCACAATTATGAATTATCAGCATGACATCTAGAACTATGACAAACTTCTATAGATGTATGATGGAAAGAATATTAACTGGTTGCATCAAAGCCTGGTATGGAAACATCAATGCCCTTGAACAGGAAATCCTATAAAAAGTAATGGATACTGCTAAGTCCATCACAGGTAAAGCCCTGCCCATCATTGAGCACACCTACATGGAGCAATGTCGCAGGAAAGCAACATCAATTATCACAGACCCCCACTACCCAGGTCATGATCTCTTCTCACTGCTGCCATCATAAAGATACAGAAGCCTAAGGACTCATACCACCAGGTTCACTTATTATCCCTCAACAGTCAGGCTCTTGAACTAAAGGGGATTACTTTGTTCATCTTCACTTGCCACATCATTGAAATGCTTCCACAACCTATGGACTCACTATGAATGACTCTTCAACTTATGTTCTTGATATTTATTGCTTATTTCTTTCTTTGTGTATTTGTACAATTTGTTGTCCTTTCCATATTAGTTGAATGCCCAGTTGGTGTGGTCTTTCACTGCTTCTATTATGGTCATTATTCTATTATGGATGCATTGAGTATGCCTGCAAGAAAATGAATTTCAGGGTTGTATATGGTGACATCAAATTGAATTTCAGTTTATTGTCATTTAGCAACCACAACTGCAATGCAGTTAAAAAATGAAACAACAGTCCTCCAGAATGATATCACAAAAGCACATGGCAAAACAGACTACACCAGAAAATCCACATAACATTTGGCAATCCCCAAATCCAGAGTCCGGAGAGGCTGCTGCGTATTAATATTGCGCTACCATCTTAACGTGTTCCCAGGGAGCTCCAAACCCACCAAACAAAATAAGACTACCCAGACACACCAAGTCAGGAGACCAACTCTACCACCCAACAAACCAAAAACTAAAGCTACAAGACCTGCACAAAACCACATAGTTCCAACAGTGCAAACAATACCATAATTAATAAAAAACAGACCATGGGCACATTAAAAATAGTCCAAAGATGATAAAAGACTATAAGTTTGAAAGAAACCACCACACAGTTTCCACAAGTCCTCAGGGTCATCCCACGCTGGCGGCAGAAGGGAATATCCCAGCTATAGACTTACACGGTGCCGCTGGACTCAGCCTCACAGACACAGCACACAGTGAAAGCAGCACGACTGCAGCAGACTCTGAGTCCATCGAACCTGCGAGCCTCCAACCATCCCCTCTGGCACAGCCTCTCTGAGCACCACCTGCTGCTGAGCGCACTACAACGCCCCCGCCAACAGCCACCGGCAACGCGACCCCAAGGACTGGGGGCCTGTTCTTCCCAGCAGAGACCCGGACCTCACAACAGCAGAAACAACGAAAAAGGCCTTCCTGGAGATTTCCAGATGTTCCTCTGTGCTCCCATGTCTGTTTTACATCAGATTAGGATTGTGCACGGCACCCCACTTGACATATAACAGATATCAACTCCAGAAAGGCCGCTGCAAACTTCATCGTGCTGCCATCTTTAAGTGCATGATGTACTTTGATAATACATTTACACAGAACTTTGAACTTCAGCTTTGGCATAGTATTAGAATATTTACCCAATATGAAAAAGCCTTTCTTCATTTCTGGGAATACAGAACTATTTCCCTACTGGAAAAAAAAACAAACCATCTCATGGAAGCTGTAGAGAGTTATAGGCTCAAGCAGTTCTATCAATATGCGGGTAGATCAGGAAAATCAGTTTGGTGCTGCATCCCAAGAAAGGAAATTTGTAGAATGCCTATGAGATGGCTTTTTAGAGCAGCTTGTGGTTGAGTCCACCAGGGGAAAACAGTTCTGGAATGGGTGTTCTTTAATAAATCACATTTGACTAGGGAGGTTAAGATAAAGAAACCCTTAGGAGACAGTGATCATTATATGATAGTTTCAACCCTGCAGTTGAGAGGGAGAAGCTAAAGTCAGATATATCAGTATTACTGTGGAGTAAAGGGAATTACAGAGGCATGAGAGAGGAGCTGGCCAATGTTGATTGAAAAGGGACAGCAGAACAGCAATGTTCTGGGATGTTGATGTTTCTGGGAGCAATTTGAAAGGCACAGGACAGATACATTCCAAAGAGGAAGAAGTATTCCAGTGGGAGGGTGATGCAACCATGGCTGACAAGGGAAGTTAAAAAGCAGTATGAAAGCAAAAGAGTACATACAATATAGCAAAAATTAGTGGTAAGTTAGAGGATTGGGAAACTTCTAAAAACCAACAGAAGGCAATTAATAAGTCATAAAGAGAATAAAGATGAAATATGAAGATAAGCGAGTGAATAATATACTGTAAAAGAGGATACAAAAAGTTTTTTTCAGATATATAAATTGTAAAAGAGAGGCGAAAGTGGATATCAGACCACTGGAAAATGATCCTAGGGAGGTAGTAATGGGAGACAAAGAAATGACAGATAAACTTAATAAATATTTTACATTAGTCTTCAATGTAGAATTCACAATCAGTATGCTAAAAATTCAAGAGTGCCAGGAGGCAGAAGTGAGTGTAGTTACTATTATTAAGGAGAAGGTGCTTTGGAAGCTGAAAGGTCTGAAGGTAAATAAGTCACCTAGACCATGATGGGTCTGCATGTAGTACACCAGCACAAACCTTTGGTGAACTTAAGAAAAATGGTTGAGAATCATGCCCAGTACAAGATGTACTGGGCAGCTGTAATTATTAACCTCCTGCTATTGTGACAGCTTCAAAGCATTATCTATTTATGTCAGAATCACATAATTTCTATAAAAACAGGAGATTTCTCAAATTTGCAGCATACAAGCTGAAATATTATTAACAATGGGAAATGGTGGATAAAATAGACCCATATTTGTAAGAGGCTAAAATCTATTACTTGTTCTTCAAGTTCCTGAGTGTCAATGTCTCAGAGGATCTAACCTGGACCCAACATATCAATGCAGCTATAAAGAAAGCAAGACAGCTGCTATATTTCATCAGGAATTTGAGGAGATTTGGTTTGTCACAAAAAAACACTTGAAAACCTCTACAGCTGTACTGTGGAGAGCATTCTGACTGGCTGCATCGCTATCTGGTATGTGCAGGGCGGCTACTACACAGGATTGAAAGAAGCTACAGAGTTATAAAATGAGCTCCATTGTGGGTACTAGCCTCTGTAGTAGTCAGGACATCTTCAAGGATTGGTGCCTCTGAAAAATGACTTCCATCATCAAGGACCCCCACCATCCAGGACATGTCCTACTCTCATTGTTACCATCAGGAAGAAGGTACAGGAGCCTGAAGGTACACACTCAGCGATTCAGGAACAGCTTCTTGTCCTCTGCCATCTGGTTTCTAAATGGACATTGAACCCCATAAACACTACCTCATAACCTTTTACATTTTTATTTTTGCACTACTTATCAATTTAATTATTTAATACACACACACATCTCTCTCTCACACACACACACACACACTTACTTAATAAAATTCAGTTTTTTCTATATATATTTATCATCTATTGCATTGTACTGCCACCACAAAGTTAACAAATTTCATGACATTTGCTTGTGATATTGAACATGATTCTGATTTATTTGAAAATCAAAAATGAAAACAAAAATACAGCATATCACAGAAAAACAAGCTTCCTGATATACTATGGTAATGTTTCACAGATGTAATTTGTCTCCAACATATTGAATTTCAGAATGAATTACTTAATGATACTGAAGCTTTAGCTTAATTATATATATTCACAAACTTCGGGGAACATTTTTGTAATAATCCATGAATGTCTGTAGAACAACAACATAAACTACATAATTGAATTTTCAAATATAGTATATTGTTTGTAAGTAGCTTCAACACAATAGAAAGAAATGTTCAGAAATTCCCTTTGCAATATTGAAAGTACTATTTTCTGACTATAAAATATCTTTTATTTATCCTTTGTTTCTTAATGTCTTTCTTTTCCCCACCTGCTGCAGAATTTGATTTCCACACTTTTCAGGTGCCTTAGCTCAGTGGCATTATTTCAAAAATGCTATCTAAGTAATGAGGATGTTAAATGCTATCCTCAAATGACAACAATCCATGTTCCCACTGTCCCAATGAGACAGGAAAAAGATGATACAGCAAAGAAACTATGCTGTATCAAGAAAGATGGAACTTTTAGTCAAAAGGAAGAGGAATGCATACTTAAGATTTAAAAAGCAAAGATTAAACAGGGTTCTAAAGAGTTATAAAATAGTCACGGAAGAGCTTAAAAGGGAATTAGGAGAGATGGAAGGCATTTGAAAAGACCTTGGCAAGAAGGATTAAGTAAAATGCCAATGTGTGCTACATGTACATGGAGAATAGGTGGATAACTTTGAGTTACTTCGAACTTTTGAACTTTAAATAGGTGGATGATTAGAAAGAGGGTAGGTCTGCTCAGGGATAAGGGGACAAACATGTACCTGGAGTCAGTGGAGATAGGGAATGTCTTTAATGAATACTTCACCAGGTGGAAAGACCTTAATGTGAGGTCAGCATAGAACAGACTAATATGCTGAAGCATGTTGAAGTTAATAAAGAGACAGTGTTGAAACTTTTGAAAAACATAATTATAGATATATTCCCCAAGAATGGACAGGATATACCAGGTTACTATAGGAAATGAGGGTAGAGAGTGCTAAGGCATGGAAGATTATCTTTGCATCCTCACTAGCCAAAGGATTAGAATTAGAGGATTAAAGGATGACGAATAGTGTACCTTTGTTCAAGAAACATAAAAGGCTTTATAGACCTGTGAGTCTTACCTCGGTCCTGGCTAAACTAATCTAGAGGATTCTTAGGGATACCATTTATGAATATCTGTAAAGACATTGTCTTATTAGGGATAGCCAGCATGTCTTTGTGAGGGGGAGGTTATGCCTCATGAGCCTAACTGACTTTTTCAAAACAAATTGATAATTGTATAGCAGTGGATATGGATTTTTAGTAAGGTGTTCGACAAGGTAGGGTCATCCAGAAATTCAGGAAACATGGGATCACAGAAACTTGACAGCATGGATTAAGAATTGGCTAGGCCACAGAAAACACAGGGTGGTAGTGGATATAGAGTAGTCTGCCAAGAGCTTGTGACTAGTAATGTTTTGCAGGGATCTGTTCTGGGAGCCCTGCTCTTTGTGAATTTTATAAATGACTTGGATAAGGAAGTGGAAGGGATGGTTAGTAAGTTAGCAGGTGACACAAAAGTTAGTGGCGTTATGGCTAGTGTAGAAAGTTGTAATAGGTTATAATGAGGCATAAACAGGATGCAGCGCTAGGCTGAGAAATGGCAGATGGAGTTCAAACTGGAGAAGTGTGAAATTATACTTAGGAATGTCAAACATGAAGGCACTGTACAAGGGTAATGCCAGAATTCTTAGCAGTGTGGAGGAAAAGATGAATATTGGGGTCCTAGTCCATAGATCTCTCAAAGTCCTGACGAAGGGTCTCAGCCCGAAATGTTGACTGCTCGTTGCCACGGATGCTGCCTGACCTGCTGGGTTCCTCTAGTCTGTTGTACGTGTTGATCTTTCGAAGTTGCCAGGCAAGTTGATGAGTTGGTTAAGAAGGCGTAAGGTACTTTGGACTTCATTAGTCAGGGGATAGAGTTTAAGAGCTCAGACTAATGTTACAGCTCTATAAAACTCTGGATACATCACACTTCGAGTACTGTGTTCAGTTCTGTTGACCTCATTATAGGAAGGTTGTGGAAGCATTAGAGGGCGCAGAGGATTACTAGAATGCTGCCTGGATCAGAGAACATGTTTTATGTGGAAAAGCTGAGCAAGCTTTGGCTTTTCTTTTTGGAGCGAAGTGGGATGAGAAGCAACTTGATGGAGCTGCACAAGATCATTGGAGGCATAGAAAGAGTGGACAGCCTTTTTCTCAGGGCAGCAATAGCTAATACCAGAGGACATCTTTTTAAGGTGAGTGGAGGCAGGTTTAAGGAAAATGTCAGAGGTAGGTTTTTATTTACAAAGCGAATGATAACTGTCTGAAGTGCAATGTTTGGGTTGCGTTTGAGGCAAATACATTAGGGACATTTGAGGGTTTTTCGATGGGCACCTGGAATTAAGAAAAATGGAGGGTTATGCACTACATAGGAGGGAAAGTTAAGATAGATTGAGAAGAAGGTTAGAACATTGGCCTGCACTATGCTGTTCCATTCCATTCTAAATAAAGCTGTGTTAGGACCAGGAATTAATATTTCAGTTGTTTTGTCCTCCTTAGTTCAGAGGTACTGTAGCCTAGGTGAGATCATCTAAGCTTGAAAAGAAATGGGAAATTGAGCTGAAAGGGCTATAGGATCATTTAAAAAATTCTCTAATGCTAAGCTGTCAAGAAAGCCAATTAAACCACAAAATATAGTGTGTTTATATCTATATAAAAACTTAGTAGTAATATGAGGCATTATTGGAAATAAAATTAAACTGTCCAAATTATGAAAATATATACTCACACCTTTTCAAAATTCTTTATAGTACATAATACCTCCGCCTCTACTGTCGATTGACCATTTATGTCCAGTATTTCTCTTCCAATAATTCTGCTTACTGCAGCTGGCTTTGCAAAACTCACAAAATAATTTGCCTGTTAAAAAAAATACAACTTTACCTTACTAGAAATAAAGTTATAAAATAAAAGAACCCTTTGCTACTTTCAAGGACATGCTGAAAATTCATTACACATATTATGTCTGCACTAACCAAAGGTTAAGTGCATCTTATGTTTTAATCATTTCATCTATAAGAATTGTTATATTTTTATGAGAATGAACCTTCATTAACTATCATAAATTATGGAACAAATTATATAAACCTTTGCCCTTGCTTCTTAGATCCCCAAAATTTGAAAAGGTTTTAATTGTCAAATTGAAAAAGATAGTAGAAACTAATATAGGTGACCACCACATTATTTGGGGGTGGGTGGAATGAACTGAGATCCTGGAAAATGGGCTGTATCACTATTTTCCTTAATGTGAAGCTAGGTCATCTGCACTTGTCAAGAAATATAAGTTGAAAAAACGTACCTTCATTCAAGAGTGTCAGGGAAGTAAAGTATGTGCAGTGAAAATTAAGATTGAGAAGGTGCTCAGGAAGCTTACTGGTTTGAGGGTGGATAAATCTCCTGGACCTGATGGAATGTACCCTCGGGTTCTGAAGTAAGTAGTTGGAGAGATTGCGAAGGCATTAACAATGATCTTTCAAGAATCGATAGATTCTGGCATTGTACCGGATGAGTAGAAAATAGCAAATATTACTCTGCTATTTAAGAAGGGTGGGAGGCAGCAGAAGTAAACTATAGACCTGTTAGCCTGATATCAATGGTTGGGAAGTTGTTGAATCGATTGTTAAGGATGAGATTACGGAGTATCTGGAGGCACATGACAAGATAGGCCAAAGCCAGCATGGTTTCCTGAAAGGAAAACCCTGCTTGACTAACCTACTGCAATTCTTTGTGGAAATTACATGCAGAGTAGGCAAAGGAGATTTAGTAGATGTGGTGTACTTGGATTTTCAGAAGGCCTTTGACAAGTTGACGCATATGAGGCTGCTTATCAAGATGAGCCCGTGGAATTAAAGGGGAGTTACTAGCATGGGTGGAACATTGGCTGATAGGCAGTGTGGTGATATCACGTGCAATGATGTACCAGTACATGATTGGACAGAGCACAGAGCATGCGCCGGATTGCCAGAATGTTTCAGCATGTGGCTGGGTTAAGGCATGTTTGTTTATTACTGCAAATTAAAGTTTTCTAATTCTTCCAGAATATGATCCTTTACTGTTAACCCACAGTATGTTTAAATGGAAGTAACAACATGGTGTCAGAAGTGGTTCTGGAAGAATAATACAGGAGAATTGAGAATTGAAGATAATTGAGAAAAAGAAGAAAAAAGTTTGAACTGTAAACAGTAAAATGGAAGATTTACAACCCCCACCAAAACTTCAGCTGACTGGCAATGTAGCTGAGAATTGGAGGATATTCAAGCAACAGTTTGAACTGTACCTATCAGCAATCGATCATGAGAAAAATCGGAAAAAAACGAAGCTGTGCTTTTGGTCCATGTAATCGGGAATGTCACAGTAGAGGTATACAATAATTTTGTCTTTGAAGATGGAGATAATTTCAATTTAAAGTCAATAATGGACAGATCTGAAGTATTTTGTATACCTAAGCGTAATTTAATGTATGAGCAATATAAATTGTTCACATGTGTGCAGAGAGCTGCTGAAACAATTGATCAGTATGTTACTGAGTTAAGAAAGTGTAGTATTACATGCGAGTTTGGATTGCTCACAGACTCTCTCATTAAAGATAGACCTGTTTGTGGCATTCGCGATAATGCTCTGAGAGAAAGGCTGCTGAGAGAGCAAGATTTAAATTTTGAAAAAGCTTTAGTGCTTTGCAAAGCTTAGACCGTGACGCTGCAGACTGAAGAACTTTTTGTCGAAATCTGCAATGTAAAAGCTGTAAAAAAACATGAATACTCAAGAAATATAATAATACGTCAACGAAACCAACAGAGAGCAAAACGGCATTCAAAAGAAAAAAGTCATGTGATCGCTGTGTGCAGGAACATCATCCAAATCAGTGCCCCACATATGGCAAATTTGCAATGGCTGCAGTAAGATTAATCGTTTTTCTCGCTGTTGTAAAAATAGAAAGAAGGAAAATAAAATGAAACAAGTAAATGCTGTGCTTGAAGATAAACGTGAGGAATTTTATATACAGGTAGTCCCCAAGTTACGAACGTCCGACTTACGGACAATTCGTGCTTACGAACCGAGGAAGGAGAATGCCATCCACCATTTTAAGTCATCGCCGTTGACACTGCGTTAAGTGTGTAACTTTGTATTTGGCTTAAATTTTCCTTAGAGAGATTCACCCTGACGCCCCCTCCCCCGTTCTGGTCGGCTGGTGGCGCAGTGAGATCAGCACCAGGCTGGAGAACAGAGGTTCCCGAGTTCAATCCAGTGACAGACCATTCCTGTGCCGGGTTGATGTCGATCCAGTGACTCCCATACCATCCGTGCTGGGTTGATGTCAAGCTCGCAACTTGACCTCATAAAAAAAAACACTGCCACCTCCAGTTTAAATTCCCACGCGGAACATTGTGGAGGATCAAGTACAGTACTCAAGCCCAGCACAGCCCCCACTTGTCCCATTTAACCCGTCTCAGTGCGATGGACTTTGGAACCACGGAATTCAGTGCGGAGCTCCAGAGGAGGTTGGGACCCGCCGCCCGCAGTGTTTCTGTTCCGAGAGCTGAAGTGACAGAATGTTGCATTACTGTTGGCAGAAGGTGATGCAACTCGACTGCAGGTCCAGCTCATGGAGGGAAATGCTGACATGGAGGATATAAAAGCAGTAGCTGCAGTGTCTGAGACAACCAAACAGGAGGCAACTGATGATATGAAAAAGCAATGGCAGGAGGAGGTGGTTTCAATGCAAGTGATAATGAAAGAAACACTGAGAGAATATGAGATTCAGTTTCATCACCGTCGAGAGCAAGAACGCTCACAGTGGGCACAGTATAAGGAAGAAGTGAAAGCACAAGTGAAGGAATTGAGAAGTATTATTGAAATGATGAAGGCTCAGCATAAAAAAAATTACACAGTTAATGAATGAATTAGATGAAGAAAAAAGATTCAAATTTCATTACAAATGAAAATGGAACATGAATTGACTGATCTAAGGAGACATTTGTCTGAAGGACAAGGAGAGAAAGTGAGGATACAAGATAAAAGGAACACATGGACACAGACCAGATCATTCACGGTCCAAACAGAGGAGAGAGCAGTGTTAGGAAGAAATCGTAAAGACCTCAAGAAAGAGCCAACTTCAGAGATTCAGTTAACTGATGCAGATGAGACAAAACACGTAAATAATAACATGGAAACACAAGATCTGTGTGTACCACTTAGGTCTACTCGTGTTTGTAAACCCACAGAGAGACTGATAGAGACTTGTTAAATTATGTATTTGCTTTGATTAACATTGTTAATTGTTTTTCTTTTTAAGGAAAGGAAGACGTGGTGATGATGTGCCAGTACATGATTGGACAGAGTACTGAGCATGTGTGGGATTGCCAGAATGGTCCAGCACGTGGCTGGGTTAAGACGTGTTTGTTTATTAGTATAAATAAAAGTTCTCTAATTCTTCCAGAATATGATTCTTTACTGTTAACCCATGGTACATTTAACCAAAAATAACATAACAGGCAGAAAACAGAGAGCAGGAATAAAGGGATCCTATTCTGGCTGGCTGCTACTTACCAGTGGAGTTCCACAGGGCTTTGTGTTGGGACCACTGCTTTTTATGATGTATGTCAATGATTTGGACTATGATATTAGTGGATTTGTGGCTAAATTTGCTGATGATACAAGGACAGGTGGAGGAGCGGGTAGCGTTGAGGAAACAGAGAGTCTACAGAGAGACTTAGATAGTTTAGAGCAATGGGCAAAGATGTGGTAAATGAAGTACAATGTTGGAAGATGTATGGTCATGCACTTTGGTGGAAGAAATAAATGGTCAGACTATTATTTAGTTGGGGAGAGAATTCAAAATGCAGAGGTGCAAAGGGACTTGGGAAACCTTGTGCAGGATGCCCTAAAGGTTAACCTCCAGGCTGAGTCGGTGGCGAAGAAGGCAAATGGCATTGGCATTCATTTCCAGAGGTATAGCATTTAAGAGCAGGGATGTGATGTTGAGGTTCTGTAAGGCACTTGTGAGACCACTCTTGGAGTATTGTGTGCAGTTTTGGGCTCCTTATTTATTTTAGAAAATACTGACATTGGAGATGGTTCAGAGAAGATTCACGAGACTGATTCCAGAAATGAAAGGGATACCATTTAAGGAACATCTTGCAGCTCTTGGGCTGTATTCCCTGGAGTTCAGGAGAATGAGGGGTGATCTCATAAAAACATTCTGAATGTTAAAAGACCTGAACAGATTTGATATGGCAAAGTTATTTCTCATGGTAGCAGAGTCTAAGACAGGAGGGCACAACTTCAGGATTGAAGGTTGTCTATTTAGAACAAGATGTGGAGAAATTACTTTGGTCAGAGGGTGGAAAATCTGTGGAATTTGTTGCCACAAGTGGCTGTGGAGGCCAAGTCATTGGGTGCACTTAAGGCAGAGATGCATAGGTTCTTGATTAGCATCAAGGGATACGAGGAGAAGGCAGGGGAGTGGGGAATGACTGGAAGAATTGGATCAGCCCATGATTGAATGACAGATGGGCCAAATGGCCTACTTCTGCTTCTATATCCTGTGGTCTTATGGTCTTATTCAGTGACTTGGAAATCTCTTGACTTGTGCTTTTCAATAACCTTTTCACAGAGTTGCTTGAAGTGTTCTTTTGTCTTCATGGTGTAGTTTTTGCCAGGATACTGACTCACCAGCAGTTGGACTTTCCAGATATAGATGGATTTTTACTACAATCGATTGAAACACCTTGACTGCATACAAGTCTCTAAAAACAGATCAGCATTTAACTTGTTATGTGACTTTTAAAACCAATTAGCTGCACCAGTTATGATTTTATGTGTTGGACTTAAAGGATATGAATACTTATGCAATCAATTATTTTGTGGTTTATATTTGTAATTAATTTAGATCACCTTGGAGAGATCTGTTTTTACTTTGACATGGAAGAGATTTTTTCTGTTGATCAGTGCCAAAAAAGCCAAATTAAATCCACTGTGATTCAATGTTGTAAAACACTAAAACATGAAAACTTCCAAGGGGGAATGAATTTTTTTTATAGGCACTGCACAAGACCAAAAAATTTTTTTTAATTAAATTTCAGGCAGAACAACAAATATCATAATTGATACAATTATCTTAATAGAGTATTTTCACAATACTCCCTTCCCAAAACAATAATTCTGCTATTTTTTCCTTTTCTTGAGGGGAATTTTCACTCTGACACTGATAACTTTCCAAGTTACCATTTATTAAGAATGCAGTCTGGTTATTCATAATTTGTAGATAACACACGTGGGCAGGACTTGGTCCTCTAATAACTGCATTAGTTTATATATATTAGGACTAAAGAATTGCAAACCATCACAGATCTGAACCTCTTCCTTCATCCTTTGGTTTCTCCCCTTGCTTCTTAAATACACATTTCAGATTCAAATCAAGGATTTTAAATGTCAAATCCTCCTCCCTGATTACCCACATCCAAACCCATACAAGATCTGTCTCCACTTGTCACATAAATTGTCTGCAAATGCTTTACTATTGTCCACACCTGTTGTAAATTATAGCCTATGAATTCAGTATTTTATCTGCAATCTACAGCAGATGACAAAAGCATTCTCCTGTTTTAGAATACCACTGTGACCAAGGATTGGTAGTGATGATACCTGCATAAACATATGGTAATATGCAGATTTTGTTTCTTAAAAAAACTTAATAGAAACAATTAGACTCTGAATTGAACTCGACATGATATATTGATTGTATCTGGACTGCATTCTCAGAGGCTATTCTAGTTGGTACCAAAAGTGCAGCAGTAATGATATTTGAAAGCATTTACAGTTACCACTAATATTTTAACCTCATTTCTGAAACTCCTGAATAATATTCCATTTGAGGCATACATTTCCTCAGAGGTGAAAACTGCTTTGTGGTAATGACTTGTTGAAAGAAGAATTTCGGTGAGCATGCATACATTTGATATGAGCAGCTCTTAAGATAACTATTGATCATTTTATAATTTTTGGAATACAACACAACAATTAAAATAAAAAGTTTATGTTTCATATATATGAGCAATGAGTAAGAATAGAGGGACTTCTGCTGAGGCACAAAATATAACACAAGAGTCAAAACAATGTTACTTTGATTTCTAACTTAGTGTCTTATATACGAAGAAAGTGGAACCTGTACATGGCAAAAGTCTGGAAAATACAACAACCTAACAGGATTAAACAAGATAAAGTTACTGATTTGCAGGAGGTGTGGGGCAAGGAGCAGAAGTAGGCCATTCAATCATGGGCCAATTCTTCCAGTTATCCTCATTTCCCTGCCTTCTCCCCATACCCTTTGATACCCTGGCAAATCAAGAACTTGTCTATCTCTGCCTTAAATACACCCAATGATTTGTCCTTCACAGCCTCTCGTGGCAACAAATTTCACAGAATTACCACCCTCTGACTAAAGTAACTTCAATCATTCAATCCTGAAGTCATGTCCTCTTAACCTGGTCTCCCCTACCATGGGAAATAACTTTGCCATATCTAATCTAATTTCCCATCAGATGGGATGGCCTTTGATTGTCCTTTCTGAAGATCTAGCTGTGTCTTTCTCTCAGAGAAAAAAATTCCTGATAGCACTGTCTGTGAATCTAAAGTACACTACAGCCATTGTCAAGAATGATGGTGCATACTCCAAGTATGATGTTATGGCATTGCATAAACCAGGGGTGAACTTGAGGAAATGAATTAAAAATACACGGGTATCTCTGCCATTAATAATGTGAATTCCAACTCAAATATGGATAAAATGCTGTCAAGATAGGTCAAAGTATACATTTGGTTTTCTAGTTTTTCCTTAAACAACAGCATTCAGTTTAATTTACACTAGATTATTGATGGGGTGTAGATGCATCTCCACCAAAAAAGGTGTAAGGCACTGCTTCCCTTTGCTAGCCTGCATGTCACCTTGGGCAAGGTGAGTACCTGCTTAGCCCCTCGATCAGGGCCATGAGAAGTAATGGGAGCAGGTGGCGGATGGTCTGCTGAGTTGCAGGTGCATATTACAAGTCCTGGTTATGCAACTGCTGATGCTAGGCAGACAACCTCTGAAGAGTATTGATAATGGCTTGTAAAGACATTGTTCAGAAGAAGGCAATGGTAAACCACTTCTGTAGAAAAAATTGACAAGAACAATCATGGTCATAGCCAAGTATCACCCATATAATGACACTTCATATAACAAATTAATGAAATACATACTAGATGCAAAACAGTCTTTTCATGCTTCTGAACCCTTGAGTATTCATTTAGAAGGGTTCCTTTCTGCCAATCTAAAATTCAATCCAAGGTCCAAGGCAGATTATTATGATGACAGGAAGTGGCTGGTGGGAGGGCACTGGCTTAGTGACTTGCCAGTGGATTGTTTCAGAATGTAATCAGTCTTACATCATGTGAATCTTTGGTGAACAACTACACCATACATTAAAAATGCGCAAGCTTGTCCCATAGATTGGAGCTTCCACATTCAAAACTTTAAGATAATTGACATATTACAGTCTTCTCTGTATGTTATTTGCAGTATACCAATAAGCTAATATTGAAATTCAAAGGTTTATTAATGTAAACTAAGCTGAAACCTTAATGGAGTGTACGATAGAATACCAGAAGTCCAAATCAGTATGTGCAAGTTAGAAACAAATTTAATGTTGACTCCCTTACAGAACACAAAATGAAGAGAGGGAAAATCTGAAATGTTAGCTTTGTTGCTTTCTTCACAGATCTTGCTTGCCTTCTGAGTATTTGTAGCAACTCCCACTACATTTTAGACTTACAGGCTATGCCTTTTTTGAGGGAGGGGTGTAATTACAATATAGTAATACACATAGAAAGCATGCCCAAAATCAAAAGCTCAAAAAATCTAACATCACATTTAATAAAATTAATTTTTTGTGAGTGATGAGATTCATGTCAGTAATTAAGACTGGTCGTACTACTAGAAGAATGAGCAAATGCCTATACACAGTAAATCACAAACAGAAGAGATTCTGCAGATGCTGGAAAACCAGAGCAACAAGCAAAAATTAAACTCAGCATGTCAGGCAGCATCTATGGAGAGGAATAAACAGCCAATGCTTCAAGTCAAGACCCTTCATTGGGACTTGTGTGGTATGCTTATATACAGTAAAATGTTTTAAATCTACATCTACTGAAGGTCAGGAACTTCTGGCAGTTCAATACTTTACAAATGTGGATCCAGATGGTGGAATGCCACTTAGAAATGTGAAGCACCTTTACGACATGACTGACTTGTATGTGCAATAGCTGGAAGCTGCAATCAGATTTGCACACAAGATATGGTGGATGATATCGATTTCTTTTTTCCCAAATAGAAATCAAGTCCACAGAGTATTATAACAAAGCAGAATAACCACTGTATGTGGAACGTAGATGAAAAATCAATAGGCTATTTTATCTAAAACATGACCTAAAATTTAGCTTTCCAGTTTGACTTCATGTGATTGAAATCAATGTTGTTAAACTATATTCACATATAACTAAGTTATTATAATATTTAATGGTCAATTGTCCCAATCTATTTTGTCAAATAGTTCCCAGCTTTCTTCATCTTGATAGTGAATATATCAGCCAATCACAGATATATTCACTTTTTTCTTGTTTAAAACCACATTAACCACCAAATGGTTAAGAAGTCAAGAAATTAAGAAGTCTAGTTAAAAAGTCAAGATTTCATTTTTATATAATTGTCATTTTTTATACTAGGAGAGCGGAATTGGCTCGTACGCCAATAATGTGCACGTGGACAGAAGTAGTCACTTGATAGGTGCCGTCGACGCAGGGTTTTAAGGTCTCTGAAAGAAAAGATCCATCTCCCTGTGAGAATTATTTGGAACATTGATTTATCACAGTATTATTAAGTGTCAATATATCAGTAATTAGAGAGATCCTGAATTAGCAAACAACGGGAATTTCACATTTGTACTAACACTTTCAACTAGCATGAACAGTGTATTACTGAACACTATACTATCAAACCTCAACTTTGTCAACCTGTGCCCAGACTTACAAACACGGATAAAACCATACCTGAAGCGTTAACTGTTTCTTCGCCCCCGCCCCTTTGTGGATACACCCTGACCTGGTGAGTGTTTCGGGGTTTATTCTGCATTCTTAGCACACGTAAGCTAGTTTGTCTGTGCTGGTAGAATCTCTCGCCCCTCTGAGAACAACTTACCAGGTGACCGTAAACATCGTCAGGTTTCTCATAAAACATAGTGTTGAGCACCTGTTGCATTCTCTGCGGCACCGCGTTGCTCTGGTAATACTCGGCTGCGCGCTGCTTGAGACGGTGGAACTCGCTGGCCTCCGCGTTACCACAGCCGTTAGCGACCTGATCTGTGCTCGCTGACATCCCGCACAGCCCCCACGACCACCGCTCAGAGCAACCTTGGGCGTTTGCCCCCTGCCACAGACTAACGACCGGTCGCCTGGATAAAGGCCGCGCGTCCCTCTGGTTGCTGGGCGACCAGCGATCGCGAGCACGGGCGCGATCACGCGGCTTCGAGCGCCGAGGCGCGCCGCAGGGAGAAGCAGCCGCGGAGAGCCGGCGCCCAGGTCAGCTCGTTGGAGGGTGGTTGTAGACCTCAGGGAAGGCCCAGGCTCAAGCCTAAACCCAATATGTGGGTTGGCACGGCACTGTGGGATTGACAAGGTGCCAACTTGCCAGCAGTGCTGTCAATTTGGATGAGTAATTACACCTAAGAATAGTCTATTACTATGGGTTATTGCAATATCAACATTGAAGCCTTCCCTGTGGTCAGGACAACATATTCTTTCTAAACCTAGAAATAACTATGGAAAATGTTGCCAACACTCAGCAAGTCAAACGACAGCTGTGGGGGTGGGGGGGGGGGAGATATATGTTGGATCTTCCTCAGAAGTGGGAATCGAGGGAATAATGGAAATACTTATGTTCAGGTGCATGGGAGAGGAGGAGAGGTAGAAAGATCAGAGGAATACACACAAAAAGCTAGAGGAACTCGGATTGTCTTGCAGCATGTATGGAAAAGTGTAAACCATCAATGTTTCAGGCTGAGACCCTTCTTCAGGACACCTCATATCTAGCCCTCAAAAAAGACCCTACTCCAGACCATCAGAAAACTCTCCAACACCACCCCAGACCTCATCCACTCTGGAGAAGACCTATCCTCTGCCACCAAAATCATATATTCCATACACAACACTGCTCATTTCTACCTCCTATTTAGAAGTCAAGAAGAGTCTCAGCTGGAAACATTGAGTGTTTACTCCTTTCCATGGATGGTGCCTGACCTGCTGAGTTCCTCCAGCATTTTTGTGTGTGTTGCTTTGAATTTCCAGCATCTGCAGATTTTCTTGTGTTTGTGAAAGACCAGAGGAAATGTCAGTGGAAGGGTGATTATTACAGAGACATAAGTTCATCTGTGAAAAGGCAGAGAAGACAAAGGTCTTGAATTGAGTTGCAGAGGCGGCAACATTGTTAGATGGAAGAAGAGGTACTGTTCCCCAGTAATGCATTTCTCTTATATTTCTCTAATGATTCCTCTCTAAACAGAGAATCAGAGCAGGGGTATGAAGAGAGGTTGTATATGTATTTTACAACTCTGGTTTTCTGTTTGTTATTCCTTCCACTTCCTGACTGTTGCACCTGCTGGCATTTAGGGCAACAATGAAGATCCTCTGTCACCGTCCACCATTTTTGATCTTGGTCTTGGTGGTGCTCAGGGCTTCTCCTATCATTTCAGTAGCTTCCTCTCGATTTTCACTACTGTCATCCATGTGAGTTCCCCATGGAGACTTAGGAATACTTCCACACACAGATGTAGAAGGATTCTTCAATGCTGTTTCTGTAACAGTGTAACAGTTTTGTTTGACCAGTCAGGGTGCTTGGCCTTGAACTGAACTCCTGAACCTGGAGGACCAGTGGACCATACTTAGTTTGACCTCTACCATATAATCTGGTTGGCATGGGTAACCCTACTAAGAGCCAAAGTACTAAGCCCTGACTCCAGGCAACATAGTTCTCCAGGTCATTGAGACACGCAACTCTCCAAACCATGACAAGATTGTTGTCCTCTTGGAGATGTTCCTTAGACAACTACTACTGTCATCAATTTGTGTATATCTTTTGAATTTATCTTTGCTGAAGAAATTTATTTAGTGTGTTTTGGTGATGTACAATTTACATTGAGAACTTTAGCACAGGTCCACAATTCCAATAATGTTAGACTGATAGCAAACAATTTGGGCATTCTCAGAGTTCTGTCACATAAAAGAACCCAATGCAATGAGCCATAATTAATATCTTAGAGCTCCTTTCGTTGAGTGAAAGGAAGCAGAGCTCCCTATTAGTTAATAAAACTACTGAGGAAAAATTATTTTGTGGTTGAGCATTTTGTCTAAATGGTATATGGGAGGAAGAATTTTTTATTTGTGATAAACCGGGCATTTTGCTATTTAATTAATATTTGCAGGCATTAAAAATGGTGGGCATTTTTTATGAATGTAACTTTTCATCTTGAAGAATTAGCAAGGCTGTTGAGTTTTATTCAATGTAGTGTTTCTATCCAGCGAACATATTTCCATTTTCCACTATTACTCATCATTATTCAATCTAAATAATTTTACCTTGACTTTACCCTTTTACATTTAATTAGAATGCTTTCTGAAAAGTAAGTTATATTTAACTCAGTTACAGAGGGCCGTGAAAAGGTTAATACGGAAGTCACATTTAAGAATTATAAAAAAGAGATTATTATGAGATTGCTCGATTTTACCTATAAAATAAACCTTTCAACACAAGTATTTTTGTTGCAATGGCAAATAGTCTGTCTGATCTATCTGTCCATATAATGACTGAGTAAATGAATTTGATATATTTGGTATTTATCTTTTTTAAGATAAAATCTCAAAATTTTTGATATTACATTACTAAACATTTATACACTAATATTCTATGTCTTAATCTCCATTTTTTCATCAGTATGTTTTTGTGCATTCCTTTATTTCAGTTTGTATTTATTTTCAGCCAACATTGCTGAACAGGAAAAAAAATACCAATTATAAGTATTGGACAAATGTACGTATATTTAAATTCTACTTTATTCAGACTTATTTAATTTACATGTAAATCTTTTTAAAAATGACAGGAAGCCATCATTTAATAAAAGGTTGTAGCTACTTTTCCCAGTGGTGTCTCTATAGTTGATTTACTTAAATTTAATGGCTGGCCGAATTAAAGGTTGTTTGCATTCTTTACTTACAATTGTAAATAAACATAGTAGTTGTTTCCGACAGCTTTAGAGGCTTAGACCTTGAATGTATTCAAGGTTGAGATCGATGTTTATTCAAAAGCCAAACCAAGGGTTATATAACTCAGAACAGTTCAACACAGTACTAGCCACGTTGTGCTCACCTACTGTATATAAACAGACTCCATGTTCAATCTAACCCTTTCTTCTTATATAGCCATAACCTTTCATTTTTTTAAATATCCATGTGCCTATCAAAGTCTCTTAAATATCCCTAATGTATCAGCTTCAGTCACCACACAGAGAATGGTATGTGTATTCCAGGCACTTAACACTCTCTAGGTGTAAAAAAAACTCTACCTCCGACTTCTCCCCTAGTATTTCCACCAATCACCTTTAAAAATAATGTCCTCTGGTATTAGCCATTGCTGCCCAGGAAGAAAGATGCTAACTGTCCACTCTATCTATGCCTCTTATAAGCTTATACACCTCTATCAAGTTACTTCTCATCCTCAGTTGCTTCAAAGAGAAAAGTCCTAGGTCGCTGAACCTTTCTTCTTCCATTAAGACACATTCCCTTATCCAGGCAGCATCCTGGTAAATTTAATCTGCACCCTCTCTAATGTCTTAACATCCTTTCCATAATGAGCTGACCAAAACTGAATACAATGCTCCAAGTATGGCGTAACTACAGAATTGAATTGGATTGACTTTATTATTTTCATCCTTCATATACATGAGGAGTAAAAATCTTTATGATTTGTCTCCACCATCTAAGTGTGCAATTGATAGTAATTTATAAAAATACTAGGTACAACAGAACAGCCAATATAACAAAAATACAATTATATCAGCATGAATTAATCGATCTGATAGCCTGGTGGAAGAAGCTGTTGCAGAGCCTGTTGGTCCTGGCTTTTATGCTGTGGTACCGTTTCCCAGATAGTGGCAGCTGGGGCACTTAGCGGCTGGAGTGACTTGGGTCTCCAATGATTCTTTGGGCCCTGTCTCTGTAAATGTCCTGAATCGTAGGAAGTTCACAACTGTAGATACGCTGGATGGTACACATGCCTCCCTGAAGAGTCCTGCGATTGAGGGAAGGACAGTTCCCCATACCAGGCAGTGGTGCAGCCAGTCAATTGTGCCCCTGTTAAAAGTTCTTAGGATTTGGGGACCCGTACTTAAATTCTTCAACCATCTGAGGTGAAAGAGATCTGTTGTGCCTTTTCCATCACACAGTCGGCATGTATAGACCATGTGAGATCCTCAGTGATGTGTATGCCTAGGAGCTTAAAGATGTTCACCCTCTCAACCCCAGATCCATTGATGTCAATGGGGGTTAGTTTCATAGTTTCATAGAGCTGCAACAATTACCTTGTGGCTCTTGAACTGAATCCCTAATGAAGGCCAACCCCCACCCCCCATACTCCTTCTTAACATAAGAACATAAGAAATAGGAGTGGGAGTAGGCCATCTGGCCCTTCGAGCCTGCCCCACCATTCAATAAGATCATTGCTGATCTGTCCTTAAACTCAGCTCCATCTACCTGCCTTTTCCCCATAACCCTTAATTCCCTTACTATGTAAAAACCTATCTAACTGTTTCTTAAATCTATTTAGTGAGGAAGCCTCAACTGCCTCCCTGGGCAGAGAATTCCACAGATTCACCACTCTCTGGGAAAAACAGTTTCTCCTCATCTCCGTCCTAAATCTTCTCCCCTGAATCTCAAGCCAATGTCCCCCAGTTCTAGTCTTACCTACCAATGGAAACAACTTTCCTACCTCTATCTTATTTATCCCTTTCAAAATTTTGATTGTTTCTATAAGATCCCTTCTCATTCTTCTGAACTCCAGAGAGTATAGTCTCTCCTCATAAGTTAACCCCTTTATCCCTGGAATCAACCTGGTGAACCTCCTTTGCACTGCCCCCAAAGCCAGTACATCTTTCCTCAAGTATAGAGACCAGAACTACACACAGTACTCCAAATGTGGTCTCACCAGTACCCTGTATAGTTGCAGCATGACCTCCCTGCTCTTGAATTCAATCCCTCTAGCAATGAAGGCTGATATTCCGTTTGCCTTCTTAATAACTTGTAGTACCTGTAAGACAACATTTTGCAATTCATGAATAAGCACTCCCAAGTCCCTCTGCACAACATGTTGCAATCTTTCACCATTTAAGTAATACTCTGCTCTTCTATTATTCCTTCCAAAGTGGATGATCTCGCATTTACTGACATTGTATTCGATCTGCCAGACCTTGGCTCACTCATTTAATCTATCTATATCCCTCTGCAGACTCTCCACATCCTCTGTACAATTTGCTTTTCTACTCAGTGTCATCAATAAATTTTGTTACACTACACTCAGTCCCCTCTTCCAAAGCATCAGTGTAAATGATAAACAGCTGCAGGACCAGCAGTGACCCCTGCAGCACCCCACTCACCACTGACTGCCAACCGGAGAAACACCCATTTATACCAACTCTCTGCCTTCTATCGGTTAACCAATCCACTATCCATGCCAATACACTTCCTACAACTCCATGCATCCATATCTCATTTATAAGTCTCTTGTGCGGCAACTTATTGAACACCTTCTGGAGATTCAAGTATACAACATCCACCTGTTCACTTCTATCCACTGCACTCATTATGTCCTCAAAGAACTCCAGTAAGTTCTTAACCACTCTTTTGTTCGGCAACGAGGATGATCTATGGACTTGGACCCCAATATCTCTCTGTTCCTCCAACTGTTAAGAATTCTGCTGTTAACCTTGAACTGTGCCTTCAAGTTCAGCTTTCCAAAATGTGTCACTTCACACTTTTCTGGATTGAACTTCATCTTCCCACTTCACTGTCTAGCTCTGAATCCTGTCTATGTCCCACTGTAACATCTAACAGCAATCAAAGTTTTTGCTCCCTTCCTGTTTTGGACTTTACCCATCCTGACTCAGTGGATGATGCCTCCACAACATCCTCCCTTTTTTTGTGGCTATGATGGCAATGCCACTCCCCTGAGGAAAACAGCCAGAGGTGTACTCTGCATTGACTGCCTATGTTGTAGAGCAGGCAAGAAGTGGTGAGGTCAATACCTGATTTTATTGAATGGTAGATCAGACTTTTGGGACCCATTGGCTTACATCTGTTTCTTAAGTTATTATCTAAACATTCAATTATTCCCAGAGTTTTAATGCTTATAAGAAGTAAGGAAAAAAGAATTCTTCGTTCTTGGGATGGAGGCTTTGCTAACAGTATATATTGCTCTTTACCTTAAAAATACGATGTATTGCTGCCTTTTTGAATCAACTCTACATACAACAATGTTGCATATAGGCTGCTGCTTTTTTTGGCAGATTGTGGGATGAATTAAGTGATAGAAAGAAGAACTGGGTACAATCAGACTGTGTACAAAGATTTATCAATGCATGTAAATTAAGACATAAAGCAAAAGGATCTGAATGAAGAATAGGAAAGCTAAGGATAGTTCCTTATGGATTCTATTGGAAACTGTGTAGAAGCCGAACAGTGAGGTGTGCTGGCTTTTTTGGACAAGGGAACATGGAATCATATTGTGGTTATTGTAAATGGGCTAAACTTTTTATTTGATGGATTCATGAAGCTGAGTTCCTTGTTGAGCTTTGGGATTTCGAGCACACTCTCTGAGTAGTTTCCATCAGATAGTTGTGCTTAAAGTTATTAAGCTATGTGAAAAAGTTATTCATTCCTCTGCCTCAGTCTTGACGGATGCATTCTTGTCATACATCTCTTGTCCACCTTCCATTAATTTATATTACCATAGCATCATGACTTTTGCAAACACCTTGCACCTCTAAATCTAATATTTCTTCATTGTTAAATATATTCCATTTTTTTCTGTTTACTTTTGGTCAGAATAAATAATTATAGCAGGGAATTGAGAAGAATTGGGAAGAATTTTCCAGAATTTTGATGATAATCTGGTGGATTTTGTCGATTTCTATTTGAAAAAAAAATTAAACAATTAATATTATCAAATCTGGAATAAGTTTAACTGATGAGTAACTTTCTCTATGAAAATTAATCAAGTGCTTATTATCATTAAATATATGCACTAGTATAACAGACAATATGCGAACTATAGATCACTAAAAATATTATGATCACTAAAAGGCCAATTTTACTGTTGGTGAAATATATATATAATCACAGAATTTGCTCCAATATCTGGAGAAAAACTTGGCTGTGAATACACACTGGGCTAAAAATTGGGGACTTCTTTTGGGTATGACTGTTAGCTTCTAAGCAATGTGTTGTAAAGCAGCATCAAATATTGGCTTTTCTCACTAAAAAAGCTTTTCACACCTTACAAGCAAGCACTGACTAGCATGAAATGTTTTCCTGATTGGCTTTCACCCTATCCTTTTGGTTGCTTTCAGTAGAAGAATAGGGTAATTTGCAGATGTCTGTCAAAAGTAACATTGAAGGAATTGATAAATAACCACTTAGACTTACAATTAAGTTAACAATCTTCAATTGCAGTATTTCCATCACAATTCTGAATTTTCTGATACTGAGGATTATTTTGCAGATTCTTTGTCAGCCTTCAAACAAGCTTAAGGTTTTCTCAATCAGTAAACGTGCCAACTGCCTCATTTATTTTTCCTCAAACATGTCTGGTGTTCTTACTAATTGTGGAGCAAAATGGTCTCCGCAGAAGAGAGTCAACAAAATAAACTGGAAGACCACAATCTGTGCAGGTTGGAGATAACATCTCTGCCTCGCTGACAACCACTGGCACATCTCTGTGCTTAGCCCACTGTCCTACTCTCTGTATACCGTGCCATTGTGGTTAGGCACAGCTCAAATGGCATTTATAAATTTGCAGGCTATACAACTGTTGTTGTTAGAATTTGAGATGGTGATGTACAGGAGTGAGATTTGTCAGCTAGTTGAATGGTGTTGCAGCAACAACCTTGCACACAGCGTCAGTAAGACCAAAGAACTGATTGTGGACTTCAGAAAGGGTCAGATGAGGGAACACATGCCAGTCCTAGAAGGATCAGAAGTGGAAAGAATGAGCAACTTCAAGCTCCTGGCTTTCAATATCTATCCTAGACCCAACATACCAGTGCAGCTACAAAGAAGGCACAACAGCAGCTATACTTCATTAGGAGTTTTAAGAGATTGCTGTGTCATCAAAGACACTTACAAGTTTCTACAGAAGTACCGTGGAGAACATTTTAACTGCACAGGATCGAAATAAGCTGCAGAGAGTTGTAAACTCAGTCAACCTCATCATGGGCACTAGCCTCATGGTGTCCAGGACATCTTCAAGGAGCAATGCTTCGAAAGGGCGGCATGCATCATTAAGGACTCCTCTCCCAAGTAATGTGTTGTTCTCATTGTTACCATCAATAAGGAAGTACAGAAGCCTAAAAGTACACACTCAATGATTCATGTTCAGCTTCTTCCCCTCTGCCATCAAGTTTCTGAATGGATGTTGAACCCACAAACACCATCTCACTCTCATTTGTATTTTTGCACTGCTTATTTAATTTAACAGTTTAATACATATACACTTACTGTATTCCTGGTGTTTCTATTATCATGGATTGCATTGTATTGCTGCTACAAAGACACAGATTTCACATAAATGCCAGTGATATTAAACCTGATTCTGGTCATTTCAGGAGCAAAAAGGACCCCTCAATAACAAACCACCTAATTCCATTGGGTGGCAGGAAAGAATAATAAAAATCAGCATTGATTTGGAAATTGCATTGGACAATAAAGATGTTGGTAACAATAAAGATGGTAACGTCTTCACTATCTTTAAGTGGAGAGCTGGTGCCTGTTTAGTACTTTTTTGGAAGTATGGAATTATTAGGAGAAATGATGTAATATTGTTATTTATATTATAGTCATACTGGATTAATACATTTCCTTTTTTAGTAACATTGTTTCTATCATTTCTTTAAGGCCCTATGTAATCTGAGCATGCCCAGTGACCCAGGTGTGACAGGAAAGCAGGCTTCGTTTTACACCATGCTCAGTGGTTTCATTTGCTGTAATTTATCATATTTTTATATATTTTATTTACTGCAAAGCAGCAAGTTTCATGATATATGTCAGTTATAATAACCCTGATTTTGATTGTGATTCTGAAGTTTACAAAGGGCATTAAAATGAAACATAAAATATACTTCCAATGTGTTACAGTCTGCTCTGGACATCAATAAAATTTGATAGAAATATTTTGTATTGACTGTCCAAAGATGTATTATTGTATAACATATTATAAATGTATTTTATATTCCATTTTAATGTCCTTAACAGCTTAGTCTTCCTTATATGAATTAAATTGTTAGGAATTCTAATGAGTGAGCTATTATACAAGTTTTCTTTTTCATTCTGTGCATTGCAAGGCAGAAGCAAGTTTTCGTGATAATCACACTGCTTTAGTTTCACAAGTCCAGCATGATAATTAGGAGATTTTAAAACTGTAAGGTAGTTTGGATTGCACCAGAACCTCAAAACTTGTTTTTCTATCATTTTATTTTCTGTAAAGAGCCTTATTTGACAATTGATTGAAGGTATTAATATTTCACTAGCATTTTGTAATGGAACTTACATCTGACAGACAGAATACTCACAGTAGGAATCACTTTCAAACAGGTATCTATTGTATAATAATGCTGTGAAATCACTTGTTACTCTCAGTCACACATATATCACTGTCTCACAGAGGATGTTATCTTCAAACTATTGACAGACATATTTTAGACTATTGGACACTTAGACACTTTAGGAAGGAGATAAATTTATGCAACTGTGTTCGACCATCAGCACTGAAAAGTTTGATAGACTTTCACTGGCATGGTTAAATTAATTCAGTCAATCATATATTACTCTTATCTGAATTTGTGGCTTTAGTGAACAAATGTGTAAAATGTAAAAAGTATGGAAGATATCTCAGTAAGCAGAGGGAGGTGCTCATCACCTCCCTGGTGTCTCTCTTCTATCTCTTTCTTCCATGATCCTTTCTCCTTTCCTATCAGATTCCTTTTATCTTTTCCACCTATCAGCCCCCAGACTCTCACTTCATCTCTCCTCCTCCACCCACTCACCTTCCCCTATCACCTGCCAGTTTGTACTCCTTCCCCTCCCCCACCTTATTATTCTGGCTTCTGCCTCCTTCCTTTCCAGTCCTGAAGAAGGGTCCCAGCCTGAAACATCGATAGTTTATTTCCTTCCAGCATTTTGTGTTTCATGAGCAGTAAGCTACTTTACACAAAAGCAAATATATCCACACTAAAAATAACAAATCCCTGATCATGATTAAAATTCAACAGTTTAAAAAATTTAGCATGATGTACTGGATTGACATATTTATATCAGTGTAACTCAAGAAAATTCAAATGCAAAAAACAGCAATCATCAAAATTGAAAAAGGATATAAAATATTTGGCTAATCATAGAAAGCAATTAATAAATGTTATAATCTACTTTCAAATGAAAGGTGAAAATTCTTTAAGTTCAGAACAGTTTGGTAAATGCATTTTTTTATTATTTCAACAGTTTATGGATTTTTATTGTACCTTTAATGCTTGGTATAATTTATGATATACTTTTCATTTTTGAAGCAACAATTTCTTAAAGGATTTTGGAACAGTTTTTTTAATATATTGTACCCAGGGAAATAAAGTTATTTCTCTCTTCAATACTACTCATAGATTCTACATACTTTGCTACATATTGCAAACACTTGATCTGCAAATCAATGCATAAAGAAAGAATGCTTGATCACACATGACAAGAAAAGAAACTTATAAAAGAAATCAAAAAATTTTGAACAAAATTACCTTGGGAATTATTCCAATTTTCCACTGTAATTTTGGCAGAAAATTGGAAAGAACCCCAGAAAATATGTGTTTAAGCAAAAGAATAAGAAAATATAGATTGTAATTCATTTGGCCTGTCAAGCTTATTCTCATTTTTCTCCAAGAAAATAATGATTCTATCATTTAACTTCACAGAATTTTCATTTAATTAATAGAATTAGCGTACAGATTTTTTTTAAATGAAGGTTTCTAACATTACTTCCCAAATTCCCAAGAAATTATATTAAATAACTCCAGCATGTTGCTAATTGTAAAACCTATCTGATCAACCATGAATATATAATTACAAATATATATTTGCATTAATACAAGAAAACTATCCAGTTTATTTGAAATTGTTTTTTTTTGTAATGTGATTGTAATATAAGTTTAATCTAATATGCATTGACAATCTGGAGCTAAATGTAGGATATATGATGGCGTTTTCAGATAATACAAAAATTATCTGTTTGGTTGTCAGTGAGGTGGAAATCTTTGAACTGCAAGAAAATATAGATAGTTGATCAAAGAAGTGGCAAGTGGAATTTGATGTATAAAAATATGTAGTAATAGACTTGAGGAGGTGCATCAAGGCAAAGGGAAAGTATATTATTGAGCTGATATAAAATAGTGTAGAGGACAAAGTGACTTTAGAATGTATGTCCACAGATACATAAATGTAGCACCTCACATCAATAAAACATTTTAAAAGGCTTAAAAAGTATTTTCACTTACTAGCTGAAGTATAGTATATAAACATAGAAAACCTACAGCACAATACAGGCCCTTTGGCCCGCAAAGTTGTACCGAACAGCTCCCTACCTTACAAAATTACTAGGCTTACCTATAGCCCTTTATTTTACTAGGCTCCATGTACCTTTCTAAAAGTCTCTCAAAAGACCCTATCGTACCTGCTCCACCACCATTGCCGGCAGCCAATTCCATGCACTCGCCACTCTCTGAGTGAAAAAACTTACCCCTGACATCTCCTCTGTACCTACTCCCCAGCACCTTAAACCTGTGTCCTGTTGTGGCAACCATTTCAGCCCTGGGAAAAAGCCTCTGACTATCCACACGATCAATGCCTCTCATCATCTTATCCAACTCTATCAGGTCACCTCTCATCCTTCGTCGCTCCAAGGAGAAAAGGCTGAGTTCACTCAACCTACTTTCATAAGGCAAGCTCCCCAATCCAGGCAACATCCGTGTAAATCTCCTCTGCACCCTTTCTATGGCTTCCACATCTTTCCTGTAGTGAGGCAACCAGAACTGAGCACAGTACAAGTGGGGTCTGACCAGGGTCCTATATAGCTGCGTTACCTCTCGGCTCCTAAAATCACAGCTGCCTTGAGCGTCCTATGGACTTGGACCCCAGGATCCCTCTGATCCTCCACACTGCCAAGAGTCTTACCATTAATGCTATATTCTGCCATCATATTTGACCTACCAAAATGAACCACTTCACACTTATCTGGGTTGAACTCCATCTGCCACTTCTCAGCCCAGCTTTGCATCCTATCAATGTCCCGCTATAGCCTCTGACAGCCCTCCAACAACACCTCCAACCTCCAAGTAAGCAAACTTACTAACCCATCCCTCCACTTGCCCATCCAGCTCATTTATAAAAATCACAAAGAGTAAGGGTCCCAGAACAGATCCCTGGGGCAACCCACTGGTGTCCGACCTCCATGTAGAATATGACCCATCTACAACCATTCTTTGCCTTCTGTGGGCAAGCTAGTTCTGGATCCACAAAGCAATGGCCCTTTGGATCTCATGCCTCTTTACTTTCTCATAAACCTTGCATGGGGTACCTTATCAAATGCCTTGCTGAAATCCATAAACACTACTTCAACTGCTCTTCCTTCATCAATGTATTTAGTCACATCCTCAAAAAATTCAATCAGGCTTGTAAGGCATGACCTGCCCTTGACAAAGTCATACTGACTGCTCCTAATCATATTATACCTCTCCAAGTGTTCATAAATCCTGCCTCTCAGGATCTTCAACGTCAACTTCCCAACTACTGAGGTAAGACTCACCGGTCTATAATTTCCTGGGCTATCTCTACACCCTTTCTTGAATAAAGGAACGACATTCACAACCCTCTAATCCTCTGGAACCTCTCCCGTCCCCATTGATGATACAAAGAGCATCACCAGAGGTTCAGCAATCTCCTTCCTTGCCTCCCACAGCAGTCTGGGGTACATCTCACCCAGTACCGGCAACTTATCCAACTTGATGCTTTCCAAAAGCTCCAGCACATCCTCTTTCTTAATATCTACATGCTCAAGCTTTTCAGTCTGCTGAAAGTCCTGACTAAAATCACTAAAATAAAAACTTGAAAGTCATCTTAGTGCTGTGTATTATACTAGTAAGACCATTTCTACTCAGTATATAACAGGAAAGATGTGATGCAATTGCAAAGGAGGCAGAAGAATTTTAAGAACATTATCAGTGCCAGAATTTTGTAGTTATGTAGCTAATTTAGGCATGTGGGTCCTAGGTACAGCAAATAGGGGCAGATATTTCATTTAGTAGAGATGTCAAAAGCCAAAATCATGGATGGAAAGTAATTGGAAGATTTAGTGGGAAGATGAGCAAAATAACTTTTTTCAAGTTCACTGCTTGAAAGTGTGATAAGGGGCAGAAATGTTCAGCTCACTTCAAATATGCATGAGTGTACTTAAAAAGCAATGATCTGGATGGCTGAAGACTTATGCTGGAAGGTGAGAATAGGCTGAGTAGCTTGTTTTCAACTGGCACAGATATACTGGGCTAAATGGTCTACTTTTGTGTTGTAACTTTTCTGTATTTCTACCATTTTATGTTTATTATCAAAAACTCCTATCCTTTTTTTGATCTGATTTCATTCCAGATGATAATTGTGCATTAATTGTGTTGGTAGCTGATCCTCATAATTATGCATGTGAAAAAACGTTAATTTAAGACCAGTCATGTTCTGTAATTGAATGTTTATTTTGTAAGTAATTCTAAATCTCTTTCAATAATTTAAAGACGTCCTGCAATTTGTGCCTCTTTATATTTTTTGATCAAGTCTTCACAAACTAGAACAAAAAATTCCAGTTTAATTAATATTGTTTTCTCTATTTCTGCCACCTTTCTGCCCAAATATGCTTGCAATGTTCAACATTTGGTCGATCCTTTGGATGCACTGGAATAGCTTTCAAGCAGCATGGTGATAATTCAGTTTATTTTGTTTTTGCTATCTGGGCAATGATCATAGTTAAATTGTTTTCCCTTTCTTGTACATGCTTCATTGAGCAATCATTATTAGCATTAAGGATCATTGTACCCATAGAGGATGATTTTTAAAAAATTCTTGGAATGGTGTCTGAAACATAGAAAGCCTACAGCACAATACAGGCCCTACGGCCCACAAAACTATGCCGAACATGTTCTTACCTTAGAAATTACCTAGGGTTACCTAGGAAGAGTAGTGTTGAACCACTTTTGTGGTATTCTGAAGCAAATTGAAACAATCTGAAAGAACAGATACTAATGAAGTCAAAACCCATTTTTTGTGGCTGATTCTTAAAGTGTTTCTTCAACCCTTTACGATACCCACAATTGCTGATTCCAAATCTCCAGAAATGAATAAGCTTGATGTTTTACTTCATCTTATGCATAAGACCAGAAGACATAGGAGCAGAATCAGGCCACTTTGCCAATCCATCATGGATGATTTATTATCCCATTCCTCCTTATTTTCCTGCCTTCTCCCTGTAACCTTTAACACCCTGACTAATCAAGAACCTATCAACATCTCAATGATTGGCCCCCACAACCATACGTGGCAATGAAGTCCACAGATTCACCACCAACTGGCTAAATAAATTCCTCCTCATCTCTGTTCTAAATGGATGTTCCACTCTTCTGAGGCTGTGTGGTCTGTTCCTAAACTCCCCCACCTGTAGAAAACATTCTCTCCACATCCACTCTATTTAGTCCTTTCAATATTTAAAGTTCTAACTAAATTTATTATCAAAGTGTATATATATGTCACCATGTAGGTAGTAGGCAGCTGCCAACCCAGGTGATCATTGATTTGCACCTCTGGTGAACCGTGTCCTCTCCAGAATGCAAGCCTGGGTGGGAAAATTTGAAGAACCAACTGTTGGCCATGCAGCAGGTTCCCCATCTCCACATCACTGATGTAGTCCAAGGGAAGGGCAAACACTGATACAGCTTGGCACCTGTGTTGCTGCAGAGTTTGCCAGAGTGAAACAACATCAAACTGCCTTAGGGACCTTGGCTGTGGATTACTTCCTCGGGGTTTACTCCTGAAACCTTCCTCATAGGTGGGTACAGCTGCAAGGCAGCAGTGTTTTAAAATCAGAATTTTCTTTCTTCTAGCCAGGGTGCCATCCAAAGGCTGACAAGCCCCACCTGCCCGAAGCAACTGTTTTTGTGGTGCCAGTGGTCTGCCTTTGCCCCATCTCTTGTCAGTAGAAACAATTCTGCCAGGCCTAGTAGCTAAGCCATACATGAAGGCCAAGAGTTGGACGTGTTTGTCAGAGGCTGTTAGAGACACATGCCATTTGGAGCACTTTGTGGGTAGTGGGAGCTTATCCCACTACCACCCCTGGCCATGATAACCTTAGGAACTATCCCCTTGTACAACCTTAAGATTCATTTTCTTGTAGATATCCTCAATAAATCTATAATAGAATGATAACCATATTAGAATCAATGAAAGACAGCATCAACTTGGGTGTTCAACCAGTTTGCAAAGAAGTAATAATAATGCATTTAGCAATAAATATAGAGAACATGAGATGAGTCCTTGAAAGTAAGTCCATAGGTTGTCAGAACAGTTTAGTGAAGGGTTGAGTGAAGTTAACTCCTTTGGTTCAAGAGCCTGATGGTTGTGGAGTAATAACTGTCCCTGAACTTGATGGTGCGAGTCATGAGGCTCCTGTGTCTCATTCCTGATGGTGGCAGTGGGAAGAGAGCATGTCCTGGGTGGTGACGGTTCCTCACAATGGATGCTGCTTTCCTGGTACAGCGCTCTGTGTTGATGTGCTCAATGGTGGGAGGGCTTACCCCTGGTGTACTGGGCCTAATCCACTACTTTTTATAGGATTTTTCGTTCAAGGGCACTGGTATTTCCATACCAGGCTGTGATGCAGCCTGTCAAAGATTTAGATGTCATGCTGAATCTTCACAAACTCCTAAGGAAGTAGAGGTGCTGCCATGCTTTTTTCGGAATTGCACTTGGGCGACCTTTTACACCTCTGATCTTCCGATGGGGTCTGGCTCATGGATCTCCAGTTTCCTCCTCCTGAAGTCAATCGTCAGCTCTGTCATATTGCTGACATTGAGTTTGAGGTGGTTATTTTGGTACCACTCAATCAAATTTTCATTTTTCATCCTATATGCTGAATCATCAACACTTTTGATTTGGCCTAAGACAACAAACTTGAATGTGGCACTGGAGCTGTGCTTGGCAACACAGTCGTAAGTGTAAAGTGAGTAGAGCAGGGGCTAAGCAGAAAGGTTTCGCTTGGATCCTCCTCATACACATAAAAGGCAAGTTTATGTTTATTCACCTCAGTATTTATAAGATTGTGAAATTTACTAAAACCGCAGAAATCTTTTATTCTGCTACTTTTGACTGAGACATTTTAAGTCGTTGTGTTTTGTACGCATTCTATCTTTTGTATGGGCGATAAGGAATTTCGCGGATCATGGTGTTCACGGTAAATAACGATATTTCTGTGCCTTTCGCAGTTCATTTATGGAAAGTCAAACATCTCATGGCGAAGGAGGTGATGTGTGTGAAGTTGCAGCAGTGAATTAACATTTAGTAATGTATTCGGAGTGTTAATAATACTTTTGGTTCCCTGAGGTTATTATGGCCGGGAACGGGGGTGGGGTGGGGGGTGGTAATGGGTAGTAAGGATAAGCGCACTCTGTCTATTAAATGCTCCAATGTCGCGCCTCTCAAATAGTCTCAGACACCCAAGTATAGCTCCTGGCCTTCACCTGTGCCTTAGCTGACGGGAATTGTTTCTACAGTCAGGGAACGGGGCAAAGGCGGGTGACTGGCAGCTTGAAACCAGTCGCTTTGGGCAGATGGGGCTGGTTAGCCGTGGTTGGCAGCTCAACTAGAAGGAAAACTCTGATCTCAAACCTTCGCTACCTTTGCTACTATACTCACTTATGGGGAAGGCTTCGGGAGTAAACTCCAAGGAAGAATCCGGAAGTGGAGTCCCGAAAGCAATCCTACCTGCAGTTCAACGTTGACTGGCAACTCCTGCGGCTCTCTGGTGCCAAACTACATTGGTCTCTGCAGTTCCTTTGGATTCATCAGCAGCGAAGAGAGGGGTAGCTTGGACAAGGCCGACAGCTTGCTCTCCATATTGTACAGTACTGGCTTGTGTATCACAATGACAGCTGGCAGGCAACAACCATGATCGACCGCGAACAGAGGATCTCAATAGTACTTCGAGTGTGAGAAAATCTTAATACTTGGTGTTAATTTAGCGAGAGATTAAAGACGTGCATTTTTTATTTTTTAATAAAATATAGCGTGGAATAGGCCTTTCCCACTCATCAAGCCGTGCCGGCCAACAACCTACCGACCTAGCCTAATCACAGGATAATTTACCTGATAACGCAAAAGGCATATTAACCTGATAACTGTATGTCTTGTCCTGCGAATTGGTAAAATGGTGCTAACAGAGATAGAAAAGACTGTAGTGCTGGTCTCTGGAGCAGAAATAATCTGGTGGGAGAACTCGACTGAAGCAGTATCTGCAGAGGGGAAAGGACGGTACCTTTTCGGCTTGTGGGATCAAAAGGATGATAGACTGTTCCAATCGAGATCCGAAACGTAGACCACCACTTTGCCTCCACAGATGTTTCTTTAACGCACTGAGTTTATTTGTGTTGTTATTAGAAGATTGGAGGTACAACAATCCAATGTGGCAGACGCGTTCTCCAATTCCTATACGTGATAAATCAGTAGTAGAAACTGCGAAGGCAGATCCACTGCTGCAGGTTGTAATTACTTTAATCCGCCACCCGGCTATTCTACGCTGAACGATCTACATGGTAGCTTGCCTCCATATTGATCACAAGTTGGAAATCTTCCATAGTTCCCATCTAGAAATTTGGATAGGAGTTATTAGCTTCATTCAACAATTGAACACTCGAATGAAGCTTCCTGTCAACCTACATCCCAAACTCCTTGATTGAAATCGGTGCAATCTGAGGGAGTTTGGGGGTCTTCCAACATATCCGACGATGACAGGAAACGTGCAGGAAAGCCTTCAAAGTAGAAAAGGCTATTTTACTGGGGCAACTCCGCTCTCCCGATCTCGGAAGTCCGGGTGGTTGGTACGAGTATATGTTACAATTGGGGTGTTCCTGGGTTGTTGTAAATGATCATGGCGTCTTCTGTGGCTCGGCACGCCCTTTGTTCTCCACAAAACGTTGCAGGACAACCTTCATGGTTGTTGGATCTCACTGTTGAACTCATCTGCCCTGTCTGCCGGAACTGACCTCGCAGACAGGTCCGTATCTCTCCGGGGTGAAAGGCCCTCCGGCTACCCTCACCTAGTTTTGCCCGCCTGTGGAAGCCTGTGGCTGCTGTCGCCTGCAAACAACTACTTTGAGCCACATGTGAGAGTTGAGTATCCGCTGGGGCCCAAAGGTGAGTGAGCTGAATGGACCCGATAAGCCCCTTCACCATAGGCGCTATCCCTCCCTGGACGCTAAACTACCAGAGGGAGAGTGAGATCCCTGTATTAAACACAAATTCTATTTAGTCTGGACTCATATTGACCAATTTCCATATTCAACAGGAAAGAGGACACAATGGTTGGAGTGAATGTTTTGTAATATAGTATTTTATTTATCTAACAATGTAGCTTGACTTCACTATCAAACTCCCGATATTACTGAAATAGTTTTGTTGTGCAGCAGAAGAGATTATCCGTGAAATGGTCGCTGCAGACATTACCCAAAGCCTTACTTGGAATCTTCTGTTTGATGTTTGAGGCTGTGTGCTCACTTTTAATATAGTAGCGAATTTTTCATTAATCCTCCAAGGAACGGCATTTAAAATCCTCAGGTGAGGAGCTCTTCTTCCGGCTTCCTTCTGTACTCCAGCTAAACTGAAGAGTAATTGGCATTCATAGACCTGTATTCATTCCTATGTTTCGCCCAGTGCTTTATTGGAAAATATCGTTGAGCTGAATTTGATTTCAATCCACTTGGCTATGATTGCGACCATGCTTTTACAGAATGCATGGTTTTTGGACTTAATAATAATTATTTCTGTTAGGATTCATTTGTAGATAGTTGTCACTCCAACCATCCCGTTTATTTGAAAAGTAAAATTAGTTTTGACAAAAGCAATCGGCGAGAAAAGAGGCGGTTGTCTGAGACTGGTTGGTATGAAAAAAGGAACATGCATAAACAATAAATCCCAGTGATTAAGTAGTGGTAAATGACTTTTTTTTCCTACCACGAACACGTTTTCAGTTAAATGCCAGAATAAAATGTCTCCGTTACATTAGTTCATCTAAATGGATTTACATGTTTTTTTTGGTTCAACAAATAGTTGCAAAGATTCTACCGCTCAAAGTACTCTGGGCCGCTGTACTTTATGAAATATAAGGTGTCGTCCGCCTCACGTGATTTTCCACCTAAAGCCCTGCGGTACTCAGATTCGTATTCCGTTATGAGTGGGAAAAGTGGATAGCGGTTTTAAACCAATCTTTTAAAAATGCAGATTTCTTTATCTATTTTTCACAACCTTGTATTTCAGACTGGTATTATCGAGTAATCTCCATCGGTACATTTTAAACGACAAAATTTTTATTTATCATTATCGCTTAACAATCAGAATTGCGCATAGATCTCTGATGTCAATGGTGTTTTATAGTCGAAACGCCGCCAGTGTGTACGAGAAAAGTCAACCGTAAGAGTTATAAATTTTGAAATAGTTTAATATAAGAATATAGTATAATCGAACGAGCAGTAGTATCCTGTGTTGAAATTACATCGATGTAAGCATTTGAAACAATAAAGGCATTCACTCGTGCTTTACTGCATTTCTTCCGCAGTGTAATCCAAAGTTTATGACCCTGATCACATGGGATGTGCCTTGAACTTTTAACCCCTTATTCTGGGCCATGTTTGCGGCTAATGGAATGCATTCGGTATCTCAAAGGAAGACACCATTCTCGTATCAATGTCACGAATACTGTTGCGCCATCTGCGGAGATGCGAGCTTGTCATTTGAGAGTTTTTTTTAAGCGAATTCCAAGATCCGACGGACAGTTGTCTCGATTACATGTATTCCTTTCGATTTAGGTGGGGGGCGAGCGGACTGTTGGTGTGGAGATGTCTGCAGACATGTTTTTCCCTTAATTGCTTAACGCTGGTGGCATTGTATGAATTTCCCCGCAGCCCATGGGTTAAATTCGCATTTAATATTGATGTTAAATAATGTTGAAATGCGAATGAGATAATTGTGATTTCATAAAAGATTATCCCCACAATAATGGAGAATTAAACAATTGCTTCAAAGAGTATTAAAGATTATTTATTGGTTAACATTACAACCGCGCCGGTTATCATTATTTTCTTTCCATGTTAACTGAATTTTACCCTGTATGTCTAGCCGCGCGTATTGATGGTATTTAAGATCGCATCTTGTCTTAATTTCTAAAGGATACTTGCTAGGAACGACGGGGGACATTATTTTATGTTAAGCAATTCAAAGACCTCCAGTTGAGTAGCATTGCTGTCAAAATGTGCGAACATCGATTTGGTGGTCTATTAAATACAAAACATTAGTTTATCTGGGTTTATTTGTCGAGTGCCACGCTGCTTTATCGACAAATAAGTGGAAATTAATACTGTGGAACATGGCTGACATCCGCCAGCCTCACCTCGTAAACTCAGAGGTTTTAGCTCCAGTACCCGTTCCTACCTTCATTTTCCATTATAATGCTCCAATTAGTGCACCGGGCACGCTTAACCCTATCTCTGATACCTCACATACCGGCGATGTCAATAACCAGATCATAGGGCACAATACAATGTATAACTAACAAGAATTGGCAGGTTTGATTGATCGAAAGTAATTTGCATGGCCTGTTCTTGGTTACTTTAGTACAGGAGTAATGATTGCAAGTTGACACTGTAGCTCTTCATATATAATTATTAAGTTGAATTGCATGAATCCTATATTCTCCCTAATTTATAACGCATTTTTTTTTAAAAAAATCTTCTATTTAGATCGGTACTTATTTTCAGTTTAATGTATTAGTAGTATTGTCCGTGTGAAGTCGAAATTACACCTGCGTTGCACCAAGTTGATCCTTGTACATGTTAGAATGATATAAAAATCACTTTTCTTAACTTTATTTGCTGAAGATTTGTGGTGAATGCTGCGCAGCGGAAATATTTCAGTACCAAATACATTAAATACCTTGACCTCATCATATGCAGGAACATTGAACAACTGGAGTAGCAAGTTATAGTGGAGGGCGTGAGCGCAGCGACTGCTTTCTGATGTGTGGACAGAAGTCAGCCAAAGACGGGAAGAGGTAGGTCTTGTCCTGTTTGAGACAGAGTAAAAATATAAAAGTTTATGGATGTGGAAAGGAAACAATTGCATTTTCAATACAAGTTAGAAAGTTGCTGTGTATGAAGCTAAGCATCCACGTCTGGTTTGTGACTGAGATATTAGGCGAGTTTTTGTTTTCGCTTCCACGCGTTCGCGACATAGTACGTATGTATACCGTTGCTTCTGTATTCGGTCTTCTTTTGTTTGGAGATCATCGGAAGCAGCTGGTCTAACCTGTTTGTGTGCGTCAGCGGTCCTGCAAGGGGTGATTATTAAGAAAAGGCGACGTGATGAACAATGGGAAGAATCTTGTTAAAATGATGACATGTAAAGGACGAAGTTCGTCCACTACATTATAATTAGTGTCTGACTTCCACTTACTGTGTGTTTTATCTGTCCAATTCACCCTACTCAATATTTGCATTCTTCTTTTGACTTAGTTTCATGTTTATTTTATTAACTTTTTATTTTCCCATTAACTTTTTATATAATAGCTATTCAAATAATCCATTCTATTTGCTAGTTCATTATAAATTATTGCAGTTTTTTGTGAAGTCACCTCAATCTAGAATGCCTATTTTGTACAGTTTCAATATTGATTGTGAAATGCAATATTATTTGATGGGTAATTCGTGACATTCTTAAATTGTGTATCGAACTATTTTATTTACGATTTAACTATAATTTATTGAATCCTATGAGCTAGAAGCACTCCAATCAAGGTTATAAAATTCTAATGTGATCAATGACGGTTTACTTCAAAGCAACAGAGAGCGCGCGAGAGGAAAACAGGAACTATAAGATTAGGACAATTCCATGACACTAGCAAAGAAAATTTGCACTTCTCGTATTAACAGTATGAAACTTTTTTTCTGAGTATTTGTTTGTCCTCTGATTCGCTGTAAATTTGTCTCCCACTGTTCTAAATGGTAACTGAGTATCGGTGTCTTGCCTTAAGGTGGAGTAGTATTTTCAGGTTAAAATCTTTTGGTTAAGTTGATTCTTGTGTTTGAAGTGGTGTTCGTATGTGTATAAATATGACAGAGACCAAGCTAGTCTCCATTAACTATATCTATCCCAATGCCCATTGCATAACCAATTTTATTTAATAGGTTATGACAATATTTGTGTAAAAGCATTCTGATTATGTTTCTCTCCATTTGTAACACGCATGATACATGTTAAGCTAAGGGGAATAATAATTCTGCGATGGAATTTGTAAGAGTTATATAGTTCAAGAATGAAATAGACTGGAAACTAAATCGAAACAGTCCAATATTCACATTAACTGTGCGCTGCTGATCTGAAAAGTGGAAGTCACTGATCGTGGCTTGATTTATTCTAGCTTGTTTAAAATAAGTTTTTAATTTTATAGAATTAATTTCCATTTTCAACATAAAATGCATCTGAAATGGGCGGAATAGGGAGAAATTGGTTTAAAGTAACAATTTCTCGATGTTTTTTTATGTAAACACATGACTACCTCTTGCCATACTGTCTGTATCTGAGATGTACTTCATCTGTGACCTATGTTTTATCAAATTTCAGACTCCTTAAAACTCTTTCCTCTCACGGGTTCCCGAACTTTCCATATCGCCTTGGTATTATGAAGGATTCGACTTCATTGTGTTAAAGTGATGACACAATATGCAACATCGGAAACAACGTAAATTTTTAGATCATGTGAACAAGTGGACTTGTCTCAGCACGGGGTTTGTTTGTGGGATCCAAAGTATTTCTTTATGTCGCAATTAGATATTGCAGCTTTGCGCTGGTTTCACAAATGTAAATTCTCTACAATAAATTAATACTTCTTACAAATTCGTCCGTAACTTCATGGCATATCCAGAGCTTCAATAATGTTTGTTTATTAGAAGTTAATGTCATTTAAATTGATGGAACTGGTGCCAATAATGTCAAAGTAATATTTAAAGTTTCTACATAAACCCCTGAATTAAATCAAAACCTTTAAACCAGTCTAATATATAAAATTCAACAAAACAGTACGATTTCCATAAAATAAAACCAATCTAAACACGGAAGCCTCATGACTAATTGCAGACAGTCAAAAACATTGCAATATATCAAAGAAATTCGACAGGTGTCATTCCAATGAATAAATTGGGTACAATTCGTTTTTTACCCTTTACACCTTTGAATAATTTAAATACTTTAAATAGTTATTATTGAAAACCTTTGACCCATATCAATTGTGCAGGAACAAGTGCTTTACTGATTTAGAATTACAAAATATATCAGTACAGTGCTCAAGAATTTTACAGATATTTCTAGAAATTTCATTTGGAGATTGCTCATTCACTGAAAGTTTATGATGACTAAATTTAAAATTCTACCTTTCCTATTGTGAATTACCAGACATTTTCAGTGATAATTTTAATTTGCAGTGACGTTGGAATAAAGTTCCATTAACTTCATTATTTGATTTTGAAATATTTTCCACAAATGTCCTCAATCTGAACATAAGGCCCTTTCCTCTCGAATTATTGTTGTAGTCACGTGAAGTATTTTTTGCTATGTCGTTATACACTGGTATTTCCCATCTGGTCATAGCTAAGACCCGAATTCCAGGTGGGATGCAGGATTCTGTTTACAGGCACGCCTATATGGTAGACTGACAGTACCAAAGGTAACTAAACAGCATAATGTATGCCCACAATGAAGGTAAAATATTGGTCAATTGTTTTATGTTACAGTTATTATAGGGATTATGTCAGAGACACGCGAACAAACTGATTGGTTTCTATACAAATTATTTTGTTAAGCAGATGAAAGCCCAGTTGCCTTAGATCAGGGAAGATCATAACTGTACAATTAAACACATTATTCCGAACAATTTTGTTAGTAGAACTTGTTTATGGTGACCATCCATTTACTGACCTTTCCCAGAATATCAAACACAAATTAAGTTTTAAAATCTCATATACCTTCCAAGGCGAAATTTTAATCAATAATAATACGAATAATTTGATGTGAGAATTTTGAGTACATAGCGTGGAAACCTGTATACTCCAAATAATCTAAGGTCATTCTTTGTGCTAAATGTTGAAATTCTCTATAATATGGATTCAGCGATCCAAATAGCAGATTTGGATTTTATTTTAAAAATCTTGAATTAGGCAACTTTTGATTAACTGAAACAACTTGTCTTTACAATGCTATATGAATAAATCAGACTGATAGTCCTTTTCATCATTTTAACATATTGGCAGTTTTTCACTGATTGCAGAACTCTAAGGGGTGAGAGCGATTGTAGAGTTACTGCAAATTTTCCTCTTTTAATGAACAATTATTTATTTTGAAACTAAGTAAAATGAGAAGCTGAACTTGAATACGGGGTATTTTACAGCTTATATGAATTCAAATGATTAATTTTCTTATTCTTATGCAGCCATAAATTCTTCAATGCATGTGATCTCTAACCATGTGTATTCTTGTCTAACCTTAGTAGAAATAAAGACATGACCTTGTAGACTAAAAAATCAATGCAGATAAATGGAATTTGGCCGTTTATGAACTGCGGCGTTACACGGCTACAGCGCCACCCCATGGTTTACATTAGTACTGTATTTAGTCCCATTGTTTGCAAGTCATATAATTCACTCCGGGAAGTACATATCAAAATCGTGACATACATGGTGTCATTGCGCATGCCTTGTTATTGTAACGAGGTTTTATTAGTTGGTGTACTTCATTAAAAACAACCAGTTTTAAGAAAATGTCAGGTGCAGTTTTTTTCTGGCGTAACATGGAGACTTATATAGAGATGGTTCGAATAATGAATAAGCGGTCCGGGTTCAATCCTGTTCTATTCTCCAGCTCTGCCAAGTCCCATCGAAAAGCTCCCAAAAATGTACGTGTTTCAGTTCTGTATAAGAACGGCCTCAACTTCTAAAGGGGACTTCAGAACTGCCGAAATGCAAGATATGCACTTAGGTGGGAGTCGCTCGAAGCTTCTCCCTTAAATTCTGACTAAGTGCTTTTGAATTACTGTGACATTTTCAGTCGTGGAATAGTTATTGGATGAAGGATTTTCAGGCAATTATTATCTGATCTTTCGAGCAATCACACGTAACCAAAGCGATCAACTTAAATCTCTGAAAGAAAGACTTCATCTCATTAAGGGAATATAGGGACTGCAGTGAGCAGCTCCAAACAATGATGCAAAGACTTTAAGGCTGCGCTGGTGTCTGCCCCTAGCAGTTAATAGGCCTAAATCTCCCCCATTGTCATTGTGGCCACAGTGGGGGCACCAGCAGAAAATGTGCCAAGACACTGCGGGAAGCAACAGCTTTTCAATACTTAACGCAGCTGGAGAGATTCTAGGCAGTACCATACAACTATACTTGGGAAAGACATGTGATTGGAAGAGGTCAAGACGGCCACCTCCCATCGAGGTTCAAGCCGATGTGTTTCAATTTCGGTTCAATTTCTGACAACTTGCAGCTAGTTTCTTCTCCTCGCTCCCCCCACCCCCACCCCCACCCCGCCCGTCCCTCCGCCCTTCGCCAGTCGTGGTCTAGTCCAAATCTAAACGCTTTGGTTGCAGTGATTGGTGTCTTCCCTCACAGTGTTAGCAAAGGATAGGGTAAAGGGGGAAGGGTGGGGGTCCGCTGACGCAACTGGGTGACTTGACATGAACGGCAAAATACATATGCGATTCAAGGATAAAAACTGGCATTTTTAAACTGTAATGCTTTCCGCTTTGATTCTATGAGCAAATGTCAAACAGAGTAAGGTAGTTGTTGCTCCGCCACAACAGCGAACTGAAAATAATCTGAGGTCTAGTTTGTTAATTTTTCGAGCAAGCGGACGCTTTGGCTCATTTCAGCAGCACCTCTCTAAAAAATGAGTGAAAGTGAGAAAACAAAGTTCGCGAGAGCCTCTTCGGCACTTGCAAAGAGCAGTTGTCATGAGACTAGACTTTATTTATAAGTCAATTTCAGAAGGACGGGGCGGGGGTGGTGTTTCAAGATTCTTGACCCTTTAATGTCATTTCTGGAACGCAAGAGTAAAGGAGAATGAAATAATTGTTACTCTGGATCCGATGCAGCATAGAAAGAATGTTTATGAAGGAATCTCTAGTACGGTATGCACCGCACAGAATGCACTGACCCACAATTTCAGTTGGTGGGTGGCGATAGTGAAGGTGTTGGGAGCGTTGGAGGTTGTGTTGTTACTAAACTAGATTTATATTGTCGCTCTCATCAAGTAGTTTGGATGCAAGATACATGTCTAAGTGGAATCAACAATTCTTCTTGTGTACTTGCAAACAAGATAACTAACTTAGAAAGAGGAATATCTCATTGTTTTAGCTTGATGACCGTGGAACCCTTAGGCACAATGCATGTTTAGAGAGATCAGGGGTGTCTCTCCACCACCAGCGCCTCAGAAGCACACACGCAAACACTTAAACGCGACATTTTTAACCACCACGGCCACACACCTCTCTCAGTGGCAAATTCAACTCGTTCAATTAGGCAGAAGTTACGCGTACAAAGTGAAAACAGTGATGCTGGAAATACTCAGTGCGCCAGGCAGCTACTGTGTGGAGAGACACCATTCACGTGCTGAGTATTTCCAGATCCTACTGTTTTTATTTAAGCTTTTCAATACCCGCAGTATGTTGCTTTTCGTAGCCACGTTTACAATTGGCTGTAACCTGACCCGGATCTATTGTAGTCAGAGCCGCGAATGTAAATCCAAAGCGAATAAATAGCTTGCAAACTAATTTACGTTACGAAGTTTGCGAAACCGAATACCCGCTTTACACTGTTTGCTACAGTTCAATAATACTTAAACAATATAATATTTCGAAGTGACAATGTCATGAAGTCTAAACTGGATAAAATGATTTGCAGTCCAAGTTACACCTTCAAACCAGAAATCCGGACAAAATTGCAGGAGAGAGAATAAATTGGATGCAGGGATACAAGAAGAGGCATGGAATGCTGGGAGTAGGCATGAGCTGGATAGGTCGGATAGTTCTCCTGTATCGCAATAAATCCATATTTTTTCAGGATCGGCTCGCGAGCTGTTTGGGGTATTTATACCCCTGTTGGGGTGCCTTTGCATCTTTCGTTGTATTCTCACCTGGACGCACACCGTCAATGTGAATTGATAGTACGTGAATCTGTCTGTGTGTAACAATATCTGAGTATGTGAATTCAGCGTTGTACGGAAACTGGACACTCAGAACACCTGGATCACAGATCCGAGCCCGGTATCTTCAACACACACGCATCCTACAAGTGCCGGATAATTAAACGAATGTAGTAATTATCTTATGTATCCATCTTGATTTGCCAGGATCATTTTCTGCTGCACATTTAAAGTGCGTGTGTACTAAATTTATCTATCTGAGATCTTTTGCTATTGTATGTTTTCTGCTAATTCTAAATTTGAAATGGGTCGTTTTTAGGAACACGCATTCCCTCAAATGTTGTGTACTTAAAGTCTTTCTGCAAGAGTAGCGATAGTAAATTGCTGATGTGAATGATTTGAATATAAATCCACAATTTATGAAAGTTGGGAGGCAAATATCAAAAACTTACTTATTGTTTTCGTATTAAAAATATAGGCATAAGATAAGCAACAGTTTATACCGATAAGAGTTACTGGCAAGCCTCTTCCAGACATGCTGCTCGGTCATCTATATACACGTACATTTTAATTATTTAACTAATGATCTTAAATGCTCTTGGAAAGGTCGTGATGGGTCAGGGGCACAAGGAACGACAAGTACCATTTCTACCTAATTACTGCTCCTCTCACACTCAATTGGCCTCCAGATGATGTTGGTGATGAGCTGAGAATTGACAGGCTCAATTGGCTACAATGGAAAGGTTGTCTCGGTCATGTTTTCAAACTCGCAGCCAGGTGTTTTCTGAATAGCGTATTGCGAGTTTGTACTTCTTGTGGTCCATTCCTGTTAACACCATTTCAAGTCCTTTCATTGTTATTTCGACTAATGTCAAGGTCAATAATTACAGTGGAAATTCTTATTTGTTATCTCTTGCAGTTATAGATGTTAACCCGTTAAGAATTAAAATTTAACACATCTTAAAAGACTGAAAAAAATCATGATTGTTTATATGCAGTTATGTGTACTTTCAAGTGATTACTTAAACGAAATAATTTGACGCAATTTAATTAGAGCTATTTAAACTACATTTCAGCCATTTGGTTTCTGGAAAAATGCTTATAGCGTTCACTGTTTTTGAATAAACGGTTGTAATAATTTAAAGCCACATTGATAAATAAAGATGCAAGTTCCATGTGCCTAGTACAACGCGATTCATTTTTGCAAGTGAACAAATGCTTCTTCAGCGCATGTTCAGTTTATTTCGTTTCCAATGCCGATTAATTAATTTTGACTGTGGATCTTCTGTTCCCTTTTAGCGGTAATCGAAGAGAAACCCCAGAGTTTATTGCAGCTACTCAGTGCCAAGTACAGCTATCGTTCTTCAGCCACAAGAATACATTTTACAGTGTTAGAATAACAACGTCCATGAAATGCACAAATACATAAATTAGCTACATGTGGCTAGAAGTTGCTGTCACCTATGACCTCTCGCTTATTTTATACGGCAGTTTTACACGCTGGAGTTACATTCACGTGGCATCTCTTCCGGGATCTCATACTGATTTCCCAGGGAGCGGGCAGATTTTATCTCCATTTGAGAACTACGAAAGCTTCCTTGCAATGAACTGAAGACCATCACCTATTAATTATAGTTTTTTAATTAGAAATGCCTACAATTATGAATTGTAATCAAATATGCAGCATTTCTGCGGGTGTATGTATAAGTCACTTAATTGCCAACAGCTGAAAGTTGCCAGAAAACGTTCACATCTTTTTCGCACGAGCTTAATAGGATTGCTTAATAGGGGCGATGGAGGGTATTGATCTTCCATGGAGGGACATTTATGAAATAGTATTAATTCTCTTAGATATTTTGTAGTTAGACTTTATGACCTTTAAGGTTTCCTTATACAGTCTTTCCAAAACCTTCATGCTTTTTTTAAGAATAGCACCAGGACTGGATACAGCGTTCCATTTGCGGCTAAACATTTTTTTTTTAGCAGATACGGGATCTCATTTGCTTTTAAACCACATTATCAACTGTTCCTGGAATTTTCTTGAACGATGCATATATATCCCAGAACTCTTTGTTCTTGTATCCCTTTACTTCTACCGAGATGTAATACTCTACAGTTCTCAACATTAAATCAGTCAGCTATCCACCTGTTCCATCAGCCTACCTATATTTTCTTGAAATCTGTTACTAGCTACCTCACGTTCTGTATTATCTGCAAATTTGGAAATTCTACCCTGTACACCAAAGTTTAATTCATGTCATATATTAAGAAATGCATTTGGCTCAGTGCTGAACTCCAGCGATCTTTCTCCATAAAACTGCTCCCGCCCCCCCCCCCCAAATTCTTTCGTTTCTTGTTATTTAGTCAAATTTCTATCCATGGCTGCCGCAGCCCATTTTTTATTCCATGGTTTTGAATTCTGATGACAACCCTGCGCGCGGTACCCTATCAGATGTCTGAACCACATCGTATATACCACATTAACCACACTTCCCTCTTTAACTTTCACTGTTATTTCATTAAAAACACCACCAAGCTAGTTAGACATGATAGCGTAGTGGTTTGCGCGATGATATTACAGCTCGGGGTGTCGGAGTTCAATTCCGCTGTTCTCTGTGAGGAGTCTGTACGTCGTCCCCCGTGGAATGCATGGGTTTGCTCCGCCTGTTTCGGTTTCCTCCCACTGTCCTGGCAGTAGTTCACTAGACTGTCCCGTGATTAGTCTAGGGTTAAATCGGTGAGCTGCTGGGTGGGGGGGCTTGAAGAGCCGTAAGTGCCTTTTCCGCGCTGTATCTCTAAATAATAGATAAAAAATTTGTCTTTAACAAATTCGTACTGCTTTTCTCCGATCAGTCTTACTTGTCCACATGATATCTAGTTATGCCCCTGATTACAGTCTGTAAATCGAGATTGAGCTGAATGGACTGTATTTCCTGAGTTTATCCCAACAGACTTTATTTGAGCAAGGATATAACATTTTCAAATTCTTAGGACATTACAGCGAATGTATATGTAATGAGAATGTCACGTATGCATATTAAATTATCACGCATTTACTGTGTTTGTATTCAAATCCACTGGTATTTTACAAGTCTCTGTTCCATTTATAGTAGAATAAATATGCGCTATACTGAGATATTAATTCTATTAAATATTGGTCCATAAATGTGCTTACAATCTCTAGATGGGAATGGTTGCATTTTCTAGACAGCGAAAAACAAAGTGTTTAAACGTGTAAGATGCAAAATACATTTACAGTCATATCAGTAAACAATTGTTCACTTCGATTGTTTACGTGGTTTGTATTTTTTTCTTTCTCTTGCGCATGGAGTGTTGGTCTTTTATTTTTATTTTTATTATTTTTTCTTTAATTAGGTTCTTTCGGGTTTTTTGCTCTGTGGCTACTCATGAACAAACAGATATCAATGTTGTATAACTATAATAAATGGACTTAAATCTTATTTCTTTGATTTACAACTTACTGCAGTTGGGTAGTATTTTCTTAATAATGTAACTGTTTAAAATTCCCTTAATTAATAGATATGTTCTAACAATTTATGTTAGTGAAGAATTATCTGATTGTAATTTTGAATGTAGAGAAAAGTTTGTTTTTTTTTTACTCGTTTGACTGTGCTTTTCAAGTGTATCATCTTGTATCCTGATTAAATAGCATTTTTAAAAATTACGGAATTAACAACTGTCTTCATTTAAACCCGTTAGTTAAAATAAATCGAATAGCAAAAAAAATGTTACTTTTGTTTTTCTATACCTATGCGACCCTTAATTAACTCCCGCTAGTCGTGAAAAATATAAATGGTGCTATTCGGTCGAATGTTAAGACACATACTATCAAGCGTAGTGAACTCAAATAGATTAACTAAAAAGATATATATATATATATATATTTAATCTTTTTGGTACTACGTGGAGTGGTAGGAAAGATATTGTAAACGTGAACCCAAATTCCAGTAATAAATCTAAGATTACTCGATTCCATTTATCAAATAACGCAAATATACATTCCTGCCAGAAAAAGAGCAGATTAGCAGACAGTATACCTCTCCGCTATTATTTAACAACACAATTAGATAAAATAAAACATAATTGGAACGCCATAAATAAAGTCGAGAATGCCGTTCTATAAAATGCACAGACTTTCTATATACAAGGAATAACGCTGTAACATAGTGCTAATTTCGACACTTGGTTTAAATGTAATTAAATGTTTAAGTAATGCCCATCCTAATTAACACATTTAAATAAGAAGGATATCTTAAATATACAGGGATGTCACTACGTATGCTGTAGTATAAGTATTTGTATGGAAGTGTTTTATTGCTGACAAGTATTCTGTCAGCAATAGAACACCAGTTAGACGTAGTTTTAAAAATCATATTTCTGTTCGGATGATGCCATTTCCCAATAAAACATGCCAATGCCTCTTCTCCCTGTCCTAACCTTATTGTAGTAATGTTGTCTAATATTTCTTCAAGATCAAATCTTTATTAAAGTGTGTGTGTGTGTGTGTGTGTGTGTGTGTGTGTAGGGTGGTGGTGGTGGTATCAGAGCATCATATACTGTGAATACGTTTAGTTAGCTGCCGACATTCAGAACTTTCTGGTTCAGTTGAACCCTTCAATTTACTTTTCAGTACCAGTTTTTTTTTACATTTGAAATTCTGACTCTGTAGTGGCGGGAGGGAAGACGAAAAGAGAGAGAGAGAGAGAAACACACCAAACAGATAATACATGGGGGGAGAAAGTTTCGGAGTGAAACGAAAGGACACATAAACTCAAATTTATTGCCAGTAATATAAATTTATCCAAATGTGCAGAAATTTCAGGTTTAAGGCAAGTCACTGAAGTTAACATAAATGTATGAAGTCACTCATTTTATAAATGAGTCGGTAAAACAGTTCTTTGGGCCACCCTTGTAAATGTTATGATTAAACAACATTTGGGTTATCGTTGATATCCACTATGGTAGTGAAAATCTGAGTTGTGCTGCATCTCCGAGGAATCCTCTGTCGCTCTCTGACTGTTGGCGTTTTTTTTTTAACCATTATTTTTTATTTTTGTTTCTATTTGCAAAGTGGTCTACTTTGGGAAAGTACTCTGTCTCTTTTTATAAAAGAGTTAATATGCTATGCTGCAATGGAAATGGTGAAACCTTGAGTATTATTTTTAAAATACAGTGCATAATTTTGTAATTGTATATGGCTAAAATTCATAATGACTATTACTTGTTCACTAGAGCACCTTGGACAACAATAAGGTACTGTATATTTAGTCTTGCATCGCATGCCTTTCTTTATTAATTCGTGAATATAATTAAATACATTAACACAATATACACAACACAATCTTAATATTAGTCCTACATGACAACAGGATGTTGTAGAATTTATCGATATACGATCAAGAATAAATAGAAGCTTTAAAACCGCTTTCCAGCGGAATCGGATCAAATGCCTCTCAGTTTAAAGCCGTCCATCTACAGCCGATGTTATCATACTTACGATTTTTAAATTGTTTTTGTTTATATTTGTAAAATTATCAATTTTTTAAATTTATTTATCAAATGTCCGGGCAAACAGCTGTCACTATTCAGTTAATGTTAGAAAAGTTAATTATTTATCGATTCAGTGAAGTTCAGTGAATAAGGCACTTTCCTCCCTTTAACAAATATGATCTTCAACGACTAAAAGACCGCCACCTTTGTTTGTTACCAGAAGGAGAGATAAAAGCAGATTACAATTTAGTTCCTCCACTTCTGGAATGTTGAACTCTGCAAAAGAACCCTAAAATAATTCAGTGCTGTGATTTTTTAAAAGTATTTAAATGTTAATCACTCAAAATCAGGGTAAGATTTCAAGTCTCTCTTGGTCTGCGGTAATTTGTAAAATAAATCTGCAATCAAAGTTTGTCATTTTTATTCATATATTTTTATGAAGAAAGCATTCGCATCTTAAAACAACGAGGAATTTCTAAGGATTAAATAAATCTATTTATTTATTTAAGAGTAAGCGCCTGCTCTTAATGGCAACTTATAAGGCAATTAACAGAATTGCGAAAAAGACAACTATTACTCTACAAATGCCTATTAGGTAAATACAATTTGCGTGTTCACATATCCATGCATTTCACTGTCTGAATGATCAACTGGAAAATAAATATGGATTGGTAAAGAAAACCATCTCAAAGTTATGTCGGAAATTTTCAATTAAATTTATTCGCTTAAAATCTTTCGGTGTGTTAACACAGCTTTCCCGACCGGAAAGCACAGTGTCGGTCAGCAACCGAACACAATACAGCACGGAAGAAGAGCCAACAGGTTAACTTTTGATAAACCCGTTGGGATTTCTGCAAATAATTAAATCGATGTCTATTCCTTTCCCTTTTGATAAAACGAACTCCATATTTTGAATAGATTTTTGGCTAACTTTTCTGCAGATCAGTAGTTACATAATGGCCATGTTTTATTGATCGAGAGGAAACTGGAGTGCGACTAAAGTGAACACTTTTGATCGAAATTCCTGAATTCTTTTCGAACAGATCTTGCAGCGAATGTCTGCTCTGTTCTCGCCTCAAAGTTATTTCTTTAAAGAACTGACATCTTTCCGTCTTTTATCCAATAAATAATTTCGTTAGGTAGCAGTACAATACACTCGAACATGATCAGGAAATGCTTCCTTACATACTGGTGAAAGGACGGTACTGGAACTGGAACGGTTGAAAATACCATCAGGTTTTGTGACATAAGCTCACAATTGTATTTATCCTAATGTGGGTAGACTATATATTAGAAATTAACACGATGATCGCACAAAACGGTGAAGTTGCGATTTCTTCCAGTGTTGTAGAGTACTGGCCCGCTCCGAAGACTCAAAGTAGCTATCATTCTATTTGTGATATAATGCCTGGCGAGGCACACGCTTTCACACCCGTTTACTGTTTTACGCAGCAAAATCATTTAACCCATAGTTCTAGGTTTTAATAACGCACTCGCCTTGTACTGTTAGAATATTAATTGATTAGGAATAATCTCAAAGGTGCTTCAGAAATTAAAGTTTAGAATTAATTTTGAAGGTGAGTTCTTTATGTAATTAAATATGCCCTGTGTATACTATGCTTAGTGTCATATGTGAACAGGTTTACATTGGACGCAGCCATACAAAAAGCTACGTGAAGTCAATAATCAGAGGAATAATCTTTGTAGGACTGAATTCAGGAAAACGTACCTCCATGCAAAAACGGAGAACAAAACTGCAGCCGAAGATTAAATAATCTATATTTGTAATTACGTGTTGCATATTGCAATCGGCGTTACGGACAATAACCCTCTTACACGAAGTTTATATTTTGGCAAACATTAATTTTTAATGTAAATGCAAAGGAATAATTTGGATTGATACTGAAAGATTAGGGAATATAACCGTTTAAAATCTACTTTATAATGTTCTTGCATTCTTAATTTGGAGTACCAATTGTAAGATCCATTCTAGACCAGCACAGATTGGCACCACTTTCTTCCACCGCCAGACTGGCAAAGACTGAGCTCTATAGAAGTAAAATTAATTGAACATATTCAACTTAAGCAGAGATATAGAGCTAGAACACATTTATGCAAGAATACAGATATTGTGTTACATGCCTAGAAAGGAATACCTGGCATGTAACACAGTGTGTTTTTCTGGCTAATAGAATAAAAAGAAACCCTTTGCTTTGACTTTTATTTTTAAAACCATTTTCTTCTCTAGTTACTGTGATGCTGCAGCCAGATTGCTGCCCATTGATGCCATTAACTCATGGGGGTATTCTCACAACTCTTGCCAAATTCAAATTGCTCTTCATTATCTTCAAATACCTAATAGATAAGAGGGAAAATATTGGGGCAGGTAACCTTAACATGCGTCAGTAAAAATATGCAGCTCTTGAATCACCATAGTTTCGGCCAATTAGATCACCCATAAAATGGGAATGAGTGAGCCAGAGTTTACAGTACAGAAGAAAGGCTTTTGAAATCAGTAAATCTGGCACAGAGATGTAATCCATATTGTCTCATTCATATGTGTGTGGATATACTATATATACAATTTTTAATATGAAAAAAACTAAAGAAATTATAATCTCTGATTAACCAATAACTTATGGAACAGCAATTTTCATTGTAGTGTTCTTCTGATTCTTTAACAGATCCTGTCTGGTTTCTGAAATTTCTGGTCTTTTGGCTACTGTGGCCAGTAGAAAAGCACAGCAACCATTTTATAATCTTTAAGATCTCCCAGAAATTGTCCCTGTTTCAGTTAAGAAATGCTTCCTGATTTTCTGTAATGTAAATCTCTCATCCCTGCAATGCAGCAATTTTGTTTCTGTTGTAAAATCAACTGAATAATGTAGGTTGCCAAAACTGTACATGGTAGTCCAATCATAGTATACTTGTTGCCTAACTGGGTCTTTGTGTTAGATCAACATAACTGCTTGATTTTGTATTCTATGCCTGTATGTACAAAAGAAAACATTTCTTTTGAATTTTATGGGCCACAAAACATTTTTCCAACTGCAGTGCATTGTGATTTCCTGTGCTACTCAATTCCACATAAAATATAATTTCATATATTATATTCCATTATTTTACTCATTCTTACTTTTAAACTGTATAAACTTAACATGGATTGCATTGGCTATTTCATTATCTTATCTGTGATCTCATGCTGTTTTATGGCAGTTTGGGTATATGCATCACTGCATATCCTACTGAGCCACAAAGATCTGTCAGTAAAAGCAGTATAGTGATGCTGGAAATCTGAACCAAAATCAGTAAAATGAGGGAAATTCTTCTTGGGTCAGGCAGTGTCTGTAGAGTAAAAGGTAAGTGTTGGTGCTTCAGTACAGGAAAAAAAATGGATAGTCATGTCTAAGATGAGAGAAAAGAGAAAGGAAGGGAGTAAAAATAGAAAAATACAGTAAATGTATGAAAAGGCTCAGTAGAAGAGAGATTAAAATGCAAAAGGAGATATGGTACAAGGCAAGAAGTTAAACATAATTTGAGAGAGAGAGAGAGAAAGGGAGATAACATGAATATCAGACCTAACAAAGGGAGAAAGCTGTCCTTAATTTGTTGGTACAATGGGATACTAGGGAAAGGTGCAATATTAATCAAATCTACATCATTGCAGTGATAGAGAAATCCGTGAATGGCAGAGGGAATATTTAAAGGGAAAAAAAACAGAATGAAAGACAGAAAAATAAAGGAAGAAATTAAGAAATAGAGTGAGAATGACAAGCAGGGAGACAGTTACGGGTAGAACATCTATAAACAATGGATAAACAAATCAATCATAGATAACTTTTTCCTCAATGCTTCACCTGAAAATTCTGCTTATTGAAAATACATTCCATTAAGTATACTTTATTTTGTTCTATTGAGACATTACTTTAATTTTTTTTACAAAAATGTATTATTTTAGTCTATCAAAGAAGGTAACAGAATATTATCTTTAGTATCTGTAATCCATCAGTAGCAGTAATAAAAATGAAATGAAATAATAATGTCAACTTGCTAACATAAAGGCTTTCAATATTTGTAAGAACTTATCTATTATTTTGTTATTTCTTTTAGCTTTGAAGTGAAATTGATGATGCTGCTGATGTATGATACTAACTGAAACAAGGGGAGAAATTGTTCATTTATCCCTGCTAATTTACAGAAATTGCAAGAAGATCATTTCCCCTCAGCATTCAGGGCATTAACTGCACCAGGTATGGCTCAATTGGCAGAGTGTGGTTTCAAATGACATATTGGTATTAGAAAGTCTGGCTATAAGTCCTATTCGAAAGATCTGTGATCAGAACTCTAGGTTGATGCTACCATGCAGTTCTGTTGAAGTGCTATTCTGTTGAAGGTGCTATTAAATGAGATGTTAAACAGACCCTGTTGTTTTCTCAAGTGCTGCCTAGCCAATGTCTATCTACTCTCACTATCATATTATCTGCTCTTTATCACGTTGCTGTGTGTGTGAGCTGTCTGCATGCAAAATGGCCATTGCATTTTTTACATTACAACAGCGGCTACCTTTCAAAAACTCTTCCTGCCAGTAAATACATTGAAGCAATGTGCAAGTGATTGAAAGATTATATAAATGCATGCTTTCAACTTGTGCTGGGGGAGGGGTGTTAAGGGCTAATTAGTTAAAAGGAGATATCTTAAGAAGTATCTTACCCAAATATATCTACTAAATTGCATTAAATTATAAAATGTCAGCTAATTTAGTATATTGAAATTAGGGACCTGATAACAATGACATATTTGGTGCCCTTGGGAAATACAGAACTGTTTAAGGAGTTCATTTACTGAAGCTGTATTGAAGAAGCCAAGGACATTCATTGTTAGCAAATCAAGCAATACGAAATAAGGTCAAATTGAGGAAAAAGATGATTTCAACTGTCTTTCGCCACAGTTCCTGTACCCTACCATCCTTTCCCTGTCTCATTGGAACATACCTATGCAATGCGCCACACAAATATCCTCTGAACATTTGCCACATTTCTGCTGTACATTTCCCTGAGAACATCTGTTCCCAATTTATGCTTCCAAATTCCTGCCTGATAGCTTCATATTTCCCCTTACTCCAATTAAACGCTTTCCTAACTTGTCTGTTCCTATCTCTCTTCAATGTTATGGTAAAGGAGACAGAGTTGTTATCACTATCTCCAAAATGCTCTCCCACTGAGAGATCTGACACTTAACCAGGTTCATTTCCAATACCAGATCAAGTATGGCCTCTCCTCTTGTAGGCTTATCTACATATTGTGTCAGGAAACCTAACAAATTCCACCCCTTCTAAACCCCTTGCTCTGGGGAGATGCCAATCAATATTTGGGAAATTAAAATCTCCCACCATGATGACCCAGTTATTATTACACCTTTCCAGAATCTGTCTCCTTGTCTGCTCCCTGTTACTATTGGGTGGTCTAAAAGAAAACACCCAGTAGAGTTATTGACCCCTTCCTATTCCTAACTTCCACCCACAGAGACTCAGTAGGCAATCCCTCTGTGACTTCCTCCTTTTCTGCAGCCGTGACACTATCTCTGATCAACAGTGCCATGCTCCCACCTCTTTTGCCTCCCTCGCTGTCTTTTCTGAAACATCTAAAGCCTGGCATTATAAATAACCATTCCTGCCTCTGAACCATTCAAGTCTCTGCAATGGCCACAACATCACAACCTTAAGTATTGATCCATGCTGAAAGCTCATCTGCTTTGCTCATGATGTTTCTTGCATTAAAATAGACACATCTCAAACCATTGGGCTGAGCGTATCCCTTCTCTATCACCTGCCTATCCTCCCTCTCGCACTGTCTCCAAGCTTTATCTACTTGTGAGCCAACTGCCCCTTCCTCCGTCTCTTCAGTTTGGTTCTCATCTCCCAGCAATTGTAGTTTAAACTCTCCCCAAAAGCCTTTGCAAACCTTCCCGCCTGGATATTGGTCCCCCTCGGATTCAAGTGCAACCCATCCTTTTTGTACAGGTCACTCCTGCCCCAAAAGAGGTGCCAATGATCCAGAAATCTGAATCCTTGCCCCCCGCTCCAATCCCTCTGTCACACATTTATTTTCCACCTCACTCTATTCCTATACTCACTATGGCATTTGAGTGGTCATGGATGAGAGGTGCCCAGGAGTCAGTGGGATTGTTGGGATTTTATAAGAAAGCTTTGAACATACCCTTCAATCTCCAAGGCCAAGATCCTCTACCAGTGATAAGATCTTGCCATTCGACGGTGAAGTTCATGGTACCAATATCCCAGGAGACCCCTCATGACAAAAACAAATGTCAATGATGAAATTCATCACAGCATTCCACGTGTCAACTTGACTTTAGAGTAGTTGAGGAAAATGGTATTTGTAGATCAAGACTTCAAAACTGGCGCTATACTCCAAGTCTACGAGCAAGCAGTGATCTCAGCCCTCTTATATGCTTCTGAAACATAGGCCATTTACAACAGATATTTCTGTGCACTGGAAAACTACATGCAATATAGTCTAAACAAAATCTGTTACATTCACTGAAAGGAGTGAAGGAGTTCAGGATTGTTTAATGTCATTTCCAGTACACAAGAGTAAAAGAGAATAAAATAATTGTTACTCCATATCTGATGCAGCACTAAAAAGATAAAGAACACAATAATGATAATAAAAGCATGATAAACATAAATGCATGAGATAGCTCATATACATAGTGTGACTCTAGGCACAGGATTGTCTATAGATATGGTGACTGGCAGGAAATGATAAAGTAGTGGTGGATGGAAATGTTGATCAGCTTTATTACTTGGGGAAAGTAACTGTTTTTGAGTCTGGTGGTCAAGGTGTGGATGGTATGCAGTTTCCTCCCTGATGGGAGTGGAAAAAAGAATCCATAAGCAGGGTGTCTGGGGTCCTTCTTTCTACATATACGTTCTTGATGGAGGGTAGGCTGGTGCTGGTGATGTGTTGGACAGTTTGGACTACCTGTTGTGGAGCAAATAGATGTTTTTATTCTGAATCCCATGTTGATGGAAAGATCCTAAATCACAGGTTTGAATTATTCATAGGTTAATCTTTAGTGCCAACTATACAGCACTAAATTATCTGGCCATCATCATATTGCTGTTTCTGTTTTCCTGCTTTGGGCTTTGGTATAAATGATCTTGCAAATTTGTTAGAGAGGAACAAATTATTTCTTATTAGCTATTCTGTTGGTAAACTTCCAAAACGGAAGTACTGCTGAGTGCATTTTAATGGGATAGTTTTGTAGAGTTTGTGAGTTATTGCATGTTTTCAGTGATTAAAGTTTGCGATATGTATTTTTTCTTCTGCAAAAAATATGGTCAAATTGGAAATCAAAACTTGGGGGGCAGTTATAATTTTAATGAATTAGTCCTGACACTGAGACTCTTGCTCAGGAGGTAGAACATGAGAAGAAAATAATCAATAAAAGAGCTGTGGAGTCTGTCCTCAAGCTTTAGCTGCAAGGAGGTTTCAATGAAAGCACATTCTGAATTCAGAGGCACATAAAAGGCCAGATTATACTAAAAAAGCAGTCTTTCATTGCTTCTATTACCTTTTAGTGAATGGAGACCTGTATATATCTTATTTACAACCCAAAAACTCATTTTCTTGTGGGCATTTACAGTAAAAACAAGAAACACATAGAATCAATGAAAGACTGCACCCAACAGGATGGAAAAACAAAAAAATGTGCAAAAAGAAAGAAAAAAATATATAATAATAATAAATACATATGAATAAATATCAAGAATGTGAGATGAAGAGTCCTTCTAGTGACTCCATAGTTTGTGGGGCATCTCAGTGACAGGGCAAGTGAAGGCGAGTGAAGTTATTCCCTCTGGTTTAAGAGCCTGATAGTTGAAGGATAGTAACTACTGCTGAACCTGGTGGTGTGAGTGCTGCATCTTCTTCCTGATGGCAGCAGCATGAAGAGAGCATGGAAGTATTTGAAAGAAATGCAACTTTTGGTTAATAGATTTTTCCAGAGAAAATCTGGCATCAAAGAGGTCAGAAGCTCAAGGGAAAGGAGTCAGTGCTGCAATTCCATGTGAATGGAAGTCAAGAATGAACTATCTGAACAATGTACTGATTAAAAAAATAGAATCACATTGTACCCAAAGCACATTTTGAACAGGGAACTTAATACTGCAACAAGATGATACAATTGTGTTGTACAATTTATACAAGTGTATTTTGAAAATTTTATCAGTGGAGGCTTTAACATTGAGGGGAAACCTGATTCTTTAATTCTTATCAATTACTAAATGTAAGGGTATTTACATGGGAATTTCTGGACTTAGTCACTGATTGTATTTTAAAAATAAGAAAGAAGGAAAGGATCTGCATGTCTTGTTCCACGAACTGGCTAATGCCTAAGGATCAGTTCCTCATTCCTTACTGTGGACTGCTTTTGAATTCTTTCAAGTGCCTGCAGCAATAAAAAATCTGGTAAAACACTACTTCCAGGTTCTGCAAGTTTGTCTCACAACATCAGACTTCACCACAGCTTGGCAACCACTGGAAGTAGGCGTCATGGCGGGGTGCACCATCTCCCCATTGGCCTTCACTATGGCAATGGAGCTCATTATCAGAGCCTCAAAATGGGTTGCAGGAGGGAAACGGCTACAGTTTGGTCAAAGGTTACCACCGATATGAGCCTATATGGACGATATAACAATACTGACGGCAACTGTCCCTGGCACCAAGAGACTTCTGCAAAAGCTTCATCAAAACATCACATGGGCAAGGATGAAGATCAAGCAAGTGCAGAAGCATCTCCATTGTCAAAGGTCAAGTCACAGATCAAAGATTTCATATTGATGGAACACCTGTCCCAACTGTTCCAGAAATGCCAGTGAAGAGCTTGGGCCGATGGTATGATGCTAAGCTCAAGGACACTGAGCAGTTTAAACAACTCAAAAAGGAAACCATCACATACGTAGCTCACATCAACAAGACCTGGCTGCCAGGAAAACTCAAGCTGAGGTGCTTCCAGGTCGACATACTCCCAAGACTCATGTGGCCTTTAACAGTGTATGAAATCCCCATCAACAAGGTGGAAAAGCTCGAAAGAGTGATCAGCACACATGTGAAACAATAGCTTGGACCTCCACAATGCTTAAGTCCTGTTGGACTGTACAGGAACGGCAAATTGGAATTACCAATTACAAGTCTTGTGGAAGAATTCAAATGCACCAACACAAGGTTGGTCATTACCCTCACTGAATCTGAAGGTACTGTTATTTGAACAGCAGCCCCCCCCCCCCCCCCCGTGGCAACGGGGAGGAAGTGGACCCCATCTGAAGCCGTTCAGAGTGCTAGGTCTGCTCTTCACTTCAGGGACGTGGTTGGTCAAGTCCAACATGGGAGAGCCGGTCTCGGGCTCGTCCCAAAGGCTCCTCAATGGCACAAGGCAACAGCAGTGCAGAAGAGACGGCTTGTGGTGGAGGAGGTGAGGAGGCAGAGCGACATGCCAGAGCCGTTTCAATGGCCAAGCAGGGCCAATGGACTAATTGGGAGAGCCTGGAAAAGAGGAAACTCAGTTGGCATGACATCTGGGAGATGGAGGGATCTTGGCTAAGTTTTGTCATCAGAACCAATTATGACCTCCTACAAACACCTCAAAACCTGAACCAGTGGTGGGGAGAAGACCCCTCTTGCTCTCTTTGTCAAGCACCTGGATCACTAAGGCACATTTTAACAGGATGCACCATGAGCCTCAGCCAGGAGTGGTATACTAGGTGGCATAACCAAGTTCTCAGACAGCTGGCATCAATCTTGGAACAGAGGCAAACCACCGTAAATGCTCTCCCACAGACATCGGCAGGAAATATCCACATTACACAATTTGAACCAGCAGGCCAACCTCCGGAGCACCAAGTAACATCAAAGGATATAAGCATTCTGCAGGTTGCTCGTGATTGGAAAATGGATGTGGACTTGGAGAAAAAGCTTGTGTTTCTCCCAGACATTGCAGCTACAACACTCCAGCCAGACATAGTCCAGTGGTCCACAACAGCCAAGCTGGCATATGTTGTGGAATTGACAGTACCATGGGAAGATGGTGTTGAAGAAGCTTATGAGAAGAAAAAGACAAAGTACTCTGAACTGGCAACTGAAGCTGCTCAGAACGGCTGGATGACCAAGATTTTCCCTGTAGAAGTGGGATGCAGGGGATTCATTGCTACATCTACAACCAGTCTATTGAAGAAGATGGGGGTGAGGGGTGTCTCCCTCCAACAAGCAATCAAGTCCTTGTCAAATGCAGCAGAAGAAAGCAGCAATTGGATTTGGATCAAAAGGAAAGACAACAACTGGGCTGCAAGATGAAGACAGGAGGGTACGGAACTGAGGGGGCTGTATCTGGGATGCCAGGTAGTACAATTGAGCCCTCTGGAGACGTCGTGGGCTTATCAATGAAATGTCAAAGAAGGAGGGTGCCCACTTGATGACCCCGATGACGTAGCTACCCTCCTCATCACCACTCCAAACCTACTGCCAACATTGAAAGAGCTGACTTTATCATAGGGATTGAAACATCAAGTCCTATTAGCTCTACTACTAATCTACTACTTAAATTGTCCCAATACTAGATATCAGTTCCCTTGTTTAATAAGGTAGTTGGACAAGGGTTTCACTACAACAGAGGTTTGAGCGGTGGGAGATGAATCTTTATATTTGCTACTTCTCATGATCCAATTATTACAGGTCCAGTCCTGTTTGAGTTGTTAGATTTTAGTTGTGATTTTTTATCTTGTATCTAATCAGAAGAGCTGTTGCAGTTTTACAAGATATCGATCTGATGCTTTCCTGACATGAATGACGAATAAACTCATTTTGGGCTTCCAGCCGGGTTCAGATATCAATTATAACCAACTTTTCGATGACAAACTCTGACATCTTCATCAGAATGATGCCCAGGCATGCCTAGTTCAGTGGTATTTATATCCCATATTTCATCCCTCCCGATTGGTTAGTCCTCATCCAATCAGGTTTCCGCTCTCCCACCTTGTTTACAATTAAATTGAATTGAATACTGAGTGAGACCTTTGTCTTTATTAAAATTCTTTTCCCCTAGTTTTATTTCAATGGCTTCCTTTACCAAGTGGTCCCAAAAGCCACTGGTGTGGCCCAGTAGTTCAGAAGTTTTATGAAATCAAAGTCAATCCTATGGCCGTTGTGAATTCAATGTCTGATATTGCCAATTTCTCCTGGTAACCCAAGTGGATGCACCGCATCAAGGAGCATAGGAAGTGTATCTGTTTGGGTTACCTGGAGAAGTCAGCATTATTGTGTAAAATTAAGAAAATGAATATGTTGACCTTCCATAAAGATGGTAAATGACTAGATTCAGTAATTGTAGTGAATGGAACCAAATTTGCTCCAACAACGCAATACTATATGTTTGATGCACGTAACTAAGGAGTAATTTCTGCTCCTTAGTATTTTACTGGTGGAATTAACATTAATTTTTTAACCAGCTCATTCACATTTTCAGCTTCTCTCACTGATGGGTGAAATATATTCTCGAGGCTTTTGACGATGATTTATATTCAATTATAACACGGTATATTTTCTGAAAAGAAGTGAGCAGACAGAAGTCAGTCACACCTGTGTAAAATCTTGACTTTTATCATTAGTACCGAGGAATTAATGCTCTGTATGTAAACTATGTTTGGGCGGCATGATTGTGTAACACAGTATTACAACAGCACTAGCAGCCCTGGTTTAATTCCTGCTGCTGCCTGTAAGGAGTTTGTATGTTCTCCTGTGACCAGCTGGGTTTCTTCCAGATGCTCTGGCTTCCTCTCTTCCAATGGATTAGAAGGTTAGTTGGTGTAATTGGGCCCTGCAGGTTTGTCAGACTGGAAAGGCCTGTAACTGTGCTGTATTTTTAAAATTTAAATTAAATGAAATTAAAAACTCAACATTCAGAGCATTTTAAAGAGTTTGGGCATCTTCTGCTATAGATATTACAGATTTTATGAATCTACTGAAAAAATCCTTTAAATTATTTTCTGAATTATGTCCTGATTTTGACATAAAAAACATTGCTTTGCAGAAAGAAGAGGAGGAATTATGTCAGACAATAAATGAAACCATGTTTAGATAATAGCATGCTACCTCCAGTTTCTACAGCTGTACACCACTTGCTCTGTACTGTGGTTTGAGAGATGGCAGATGATCAAAGCCCCTATCACTCACTTCTTATTTGCTGTTTTCCAAATATTCTGTTACCACTTTAGCAGACTCCATGGAACCCTGTTAGCTGGGCCAACTTTATGAAAGTACAGCAGTTCTAAATGACAAATCATAATATATCTATGGATAGGGTTCTAAATGATGAATCATAATATATCTATTGACCAGAACTGAGCACAGTACTCCAAGTGGGGTCTGACCAGGGTCCCACATAGCTGAAACATTACCTCTCAGCTCTTTAACTCAATCCCATGGTTGATGAAGGTCAATACACCCATAAGGCTTCTTAATCACACAGTCAATGTGCACAGCAGCTTTGAGCCTCCTATGGACTCGGACCCCCTCTGATCCTCCACACTGCTAAGAGTCCTACCATTAATATTATATTCTGCATTATATTTGACCTACCAAAGTGAACCACCTCACAGTTTCCTGGGTCGAATTCCATCTGCCACTTAGCAGTCCAGTTTTGTATCCCATTGACGTCCCGCTGTAACCTCTGACAGCCCTCCACACTATCCAATATAGTCCATATACACTACATCTACTGTTTTACTTTCATCAGCGTGTTTAGTCACATCCTCAAAAAATTCAAACAGGCTCATAAAGCATGACCTGCCTTTAACAATGCCATGCTGACTATTTCTAATCATATTATGCCTCTCCAAATGTTCATAAATCCTGCCTCTCAGGATCTTCCCCATCAACTTACCAACCACTGAAGTAAGACTCACTGGTCTATAATTTCCTGGGCTATCTCTACTCCCTTTCTTGGATAAAGGAACAACATCTGCAACCCTCCAACCCTCTGGAACCTCTCCTGTCCTCATTGATGATGCAAAGGTCATTGCCAGAGGCTCAGCAATCTCCTCCCTTGCTTCCCACAGGTAGCCTGGGGTACATCCGGTCTGGTCCCAGTGACTTATCCAACTTGATGCTTTACAAAAGTGCCAGCACATCCTCTTTCTTAATGTTTATATGCTCAAGCTTTTTAGTCCAGTGTAAGTCATCTCTATAATCGCTGAGATCATTTTCTGTAGTGAATATTGAAGCAGAGTATTCATTAAGTACCTTCGCTACCTCCTCCGGTTCCATACACATTTTTCCACCATTACACATGTTTCGTCCTATTCTCTCACATCTTATCCTCTTGCTCGTCACATACTTGTGTATGTGTTTGGAGTTTTCCTTAATCCTGTCCGCCAAGGCCTTATCATTGCCCCTTCTAGCTCTCCTAATTTCATCCTTAAGCTCCTTCCTGCTAGCCTTATTATCTTCTAGATCTCTATCATTACCTCATTTTTTTAACCTTTCATAAGCATTTCTTTTCTTCTTGACTAGATTTTCAGCTGCCTTTATACACCACGGTTCCTGTACCCTCCCATTCTTAGCCTGTCTCATTGGAATGTATCTATGCAGAACGCCACATAAGTATCCCCTGAACATTTGCCGCATTTCTGCCATACAATTCCCTAAGAACAGTTCCCAATTTATGCTTCCAAGTTCCTGCCTGATAGATTCATACTTACTCCAATTACTTACCCCTTACTCCAATTAAACATTTTCCTAACTTGTCTGTTCCTATCCCTCAATGGTAAAGGAGATACAATTATGATCACTATCTCCAAAATGTTCTCCCACTGAGAGACCTGACACCTGACCAGGTTCATTTTCCAAAACCAGATCAAGTGCAGCCTCTCCTCTTGTAGGCTTATCTACATACTGTGTCAGGAAACTTTCCAGAACACACATAACAAACTCCACCCCATCTAAACCCCTTGCTGTAAGGAGATGCTAATCCATATTGGGGAAATTAAAATCTCCCATCATGACAACCGTATTGTTACTGCACCGTTCCAGATTCTGTCTCCCTATCTGCTCCTCGAATTCATTGCCACAGATGGTTGTCGAGGCAAAGTCATTGGATATATTTAAAGCAAAGGTTGATGGGTTCTTGATTAGCCAGGACATCAAAGGATATGGGGAGAATGCAGAAGCAGGGGTTTGAGAGGAATAGTATATCAACCATGATGGAATGTTGGAACAGACTTGATGGGCTGAATAGCCTAATTCTACTCTTATGTCTTATGGTCTGATGTATATAACATGAAAATGGCAGCAAATTTGAGATTTCCATGGAGAGCCATAGAGCAGGAAAATAGGTCTTTCAGCCCATCTAGTCCCTATCCAAGCTAGTCCCATATGTAAATGCCTTAACATGGACATTCTGAGGTTGTTTTCAGTGATTCAGCTCTCCTTCACACCAGTGAGGTTTCAGAAATATCAGAATCAGGTTTATTATGACCAGCATGTGTCCTGAAATTTGTAACTTAGCTGCAGCAGTTCAATGCAAAACAGAATATAGAAGAGAAAAAAAACTAGATAAAATAATAATAATAATAATAAATCAATCAATTACAGTATACATATATTGAATAGATTAAGAATCGTGCCATAAACAAATAATTTATATTAAAAGAGTGAGGTAGTTTTCCAGGGTTCAATGTCCATTTAGGAATCGGATGGCTGAGGGGAAGAAGCTGGTCCTGAATCGCTGAGTGTGTGCTTTCAGGTTTCTGTACCTCCCATCTGATGGTAACAATGAGAAAAGGGCATGCCCTGTGTTAATAATGGATGCTGCCTTTCTGAGACACTGCTCCTTGAAGATGTCCTGGGTACTTTGTAGGCTAGTGCCCAAGATGGAGCTGACTAGATTTACAACTCTCTGCAGCTTCTTTTGGTCCTGTGCAAGAGACCCGCTCCCCCATACCAGACAGTGATGCAGCCTGTCAGAATGCTCTCCACAGTACATCTATAGAAGTTTTTGAGTGTATTTGTTGACATACCAAATCTCTTCAAACTCTTCTAATAAAGTCTTACCTTCATCATAACTGCATCAATATGTTGGGACCAGGTTAGATCCTCAGAGATTTTGACACCCAGGAACTTGAAGTTGCTCACTCTCTCCATTTCTGACCCCTCTATGAGCTTTGGTATGTGTTCCTTTGTCTTACCCTTCCTGAAGTCCACAATCAGCTCTTTCATCTTACTGATGTTGAGTGCCAGTTTATTGCTACAACATCACTCCACTAGTTGGTGTATTTTCACTCCTGTACACCCTCTCGTCACCATCTGAGATTCTACCAACAATGGTTGTATCATCAGCAAATTATTAATATCTGACCCAGAATCAAGTAATTGATGTGAACTAGTCACCAAAGAGACCAAGGTCAAATGTAATCTTGAAGTTCTTCAGGATTTTCTATGGGGGATTTGGTGTATTAAACAGCAAATCCATTTCTTTCAATGTAAAGGAATTGTATGAGGAACAAGTATTCAGGCAATTTATGAATTGATTGAGTCTTAATTATTTAACTGCTTGAATGTACTGTGTTTTCACCTTTTAACTGTGTAATTTGAGATTATGGAGTAATTGTTCATGACTTTTTAAAATTGTTTTTGATTGTTTCTGAATGTTCTGAAAGCATTTACATAGGATATAGAGCATAGAATAGTACAGCACGGTACAGGCCCTTCAGCCCACAATGTTGTGCCAACCCTTAAACCCTGCCTCCCATATATCCCCCCACCTTAAATTCTACACTTACCTGTCTAGTAGTCTCTAAAGTTTCACTAGTGTATCTGCCTCCACTACAGATTCAGGCAGTGCATTCCATGCACCAACAACTCTCTGAGTAAAAAACCTTCCTCTAATATCCCCCTTAAACTTCCCACCCCTTACCTTAAAGCCATGACCTCTTGTATTGAGCGGTGGTGCCCTGGGGAAGAGGTGCTGGCTGTCTACTCTATCCATTCCTCTTAATAAGGTTTATTCCTGTTTATTCCTCTTAATAAACATTTAAAGTTCCTGACAAGTTTAATGGCTAACTGGGAAGTAGATCGTCAGGGTTAATTTAATTTGGTTCTTGATTAGGACTCCTTATCTCTTACCCACACAATGACATCAAGTCTCACAACAGCCATTACAGATCAAGTTAATAAAGCAAATCTCGAAAAGATTAATACTTTAAAGATATAAAGGACACAGGTCACCTTAGTTCAAATCAAATATGTAGCTGTAAATTATCAGCTGAACTTAGAACTCTTGTCTATTTCCCAAAAGGTCTTGGCTAACCTGCAAAGATTTCGTTACATTCCATGCCAGGAAATTTCAGTGGCAAATGGTGGTGATGGCTGTAAACTGAAAAAAAAAAACTTTCTTTGTTAAATGAAACAGACATATTGAACCAGAATGAAACAGTGAGCCACCAGGAACGCTTATGACTTGAAACCAATGTAAAAGCTGAAACAAAAGCTATGGAGCCAAACTTCTTTTGATACCATAGATACAATTCTGTAAATTAAAAGCCTTTTTATTAGGTTTATTATTATTAGGTTGTTATGTTAAAACTGAATGTAGACATTGTATTTACTATAAATGTAATTGTATCATATGAATGTCATTGCTGTAATCCAGTAGTTCCCACATTTTTTGAGTTATCGCCCCCTTGACTCCCAGACCACATCCCCAGTGCCTGCCTCTCCCTTTCTGGTCATTGCATAAAAGCTATAAAGCTTTTGATTTATGATGTACAGTGAAATAAAACAGGAACTATAACTTCAAAGCAGTATAAATAATTGGAAAAATTACTCAAATCAATTAAAAGCTACAAATAAACTAGTTCCTTATTTAACTACAATAAAAAAATTTCATCAACAATTTTAGAGCATAAATTAATAGTCCAACTATTCAGTATTTCATTGCTTTTTCACCTTTCAATGGGATGGATGGGCTTGGTACAGTGATATTAGATTCTCAACATCAAGCTGAATGTCACCCAGGAGCCTCAGGTCCCCACGTTCGGTGTCTTGCAGACTGTTTGGTTGCTTTGAAAGAAGCTATGTGACTGAACTGAAATAGCGCTCCACTAAATATGATATTGCAAAGGCAATGAAAAAGAAAATATGCAAACTTTTTATAGTTAGCTGTGACAGGAATAGAGTTTTCTATGTCCATTAGTTTCTTATTCCTCCATGAATGGGGGCAGTTTCTCTCCATCTATATTGTCTGCATCCTTCATAGTTTTAAGTACTTCTACTGGATCTCCTTTGTTTCCAGAAGTACAACCCAAGGTTTTTCAATTTATAGATATTAGTTCTTCATCCCAGAAATCATTTTGTAAAATATCTTCTGCACTCCCTCTTAAGGCTTCACTTTATTCCACAAATGTGAATTCGTGAACATGTGAAAATGTGAACACCACCAGTGTTTTATAGAGATATACCATGACTTTGTTTTTCTTGTATTCTATATCAATGTTTATCAACTGCAGGAGCCTTTATGAAAGCATTTATCCCAGCCTCATTTTTGTTGATAATAACTAGATAAATTAATCATTCACAATGGCTATTTAGAAAAGTAATAGTCTAGAATGAGGCCTAATTCAAGATTATTATTGTTAATCATTGTTCCAGAAATAGAACTTAGTGTATTTGCAAGTCAAAATATTATGTAGAACTATTGGCTATGAATTAAGAGAGCTGGCTTTGATAATTAATTGGAAAGAACTTGTTCCATTTTTGTTGTGCAATGGATTCCAGGGAATGTCACTGTACAGCTTTTAATTCAAGTTGGAATGTTCTTTCAATGTAGCTGTGAAAGTATGTTTGCTTTATTTCATCAGCAGTCACTGATGCATTATCAAATAGGATTAACTGAAGTCAGAATTTATTAGCTTTCACCCCAATGATACTTATTGTACCATAATGAAATGACCTACAGCAATATAGTTCAGAAGTATGAGATGCTGCTGTCAGAAAGTTTTCTTGAGTCTTGACCAAATGAAAGGCATAGGACAAAAACAATCTAAAACCTTTTTAGACATTGTTAAAAACCTGTTAGTGATAAGCAGAATAGACTAGATAGGAGACTGATCACCCTCTTTCTTGCTTGCAGATTTCTCTGATGTGTGGAAAGATCTATCCTGATTTTCTTGACAGTTAGTCCTTGCACAACAAAAATGGGTCTCATAAAACAATGACATTTCTCTTCAAATGACACAGAAGAACTACCCAAATATATGCACCCTATGTCAGGATGCTGATCATCAACTATAGCTCAGCATATAACACCATCATTTCCACAATCCTGATTGATAAGTTACAGACCCTGGGCCTCTGCACCCCCCTCTGCAATTGGATGCTTGACTTCCTAACCGGAAAATCATCAGGTAGGAGGTACAGAAGCCTGAAGATACCCACTCAGTGGTTCAGGAACAGCTTCTTCCCCTCTGCCATCTAATTTCTAAATGGACAATGAACTCGTGAACACTACCTCGGTTTTTAAATATATAGTATTTCTGTTTTTGCATGATTTCTAGTCTATTCAATATACATATACTGTAATTTATTTATTCTTCTTCTATATTATGTATTGCATTGAACTGCTGCTGGTAAGTTAACAAATTTCATGACAACATGCAAGTGATAATAAACCTGATCCTGATATTTCCAAACTGTCACTGCTGTGTAGGAGAACGGAATCTGATATTTCAGAGAACTGCAACTTTATTAATTGCAGAGCCCCTGTGATCTCTTTCTCAGAGGCTGATCTTAGGCTGTCTTTAAAGAGAGTGAACCCTTGCAAGGTGCAAGGCCCTGATGGAGTACCTGGTACGGCTCTGAAAACCTGTGCCAAGCAACTGGCGGGATTACTCAAGGACATTTTCAACTCCTCACACTGCTACGGGTGGAAGTTCCCACTTGCTTCAAAAAGGCAACAATTATACCAGTGCCTAAGAAGAATAATGTGAGCTGCCTTATTGACTGTCACCTGGTAGCACTCACATTGACAGTGATGAAATGCTTTGAGAGGTTGGTTATGACTAGACTGAACTCCTGCCTCAGCAAGGACCTGGACCATTGCAATTTGCCTATTGCTACAATAGGTCAATGGCAGATACAATCTCAATGGCTCTTCAAGCAGCTTTGGACCACCTGGACAACACAAACACCTATGTCAGGATGCTGTTCATCGACTTTAACTCATCATTTAATACCATCATTTCCACAATCCTGATTGAGAAGTTGGAGAACCTGGACCTCTGTACCTCCCTCTGTAATTGGATCCTTGACTTCCTAACCGGAAGACCACGGTCTGTGTGGATTGGTGATAACATCTCCTCCTTGCTGACGATCAACACTGACACACCTCAGGGATGTGTGCTTAGCCTACTGCTCTACTCTTTATATACCCATCACTGTGTGGCTAGGCATAGCTCAAATACCATCTATAAATTTGCTGATGATACAACTATTGTTGGTCAGATCTCAGGTAGTCATGAGAGAGTGTACAGGAGTGAGATATGCCAACTAGTGAAGCGGAATTGCAGCAACAACCTGGCACTCAATGTCAGCAAGACAAAAGAGCTGATTGTGGAGTTCAGGAAGGGTAAGATGAAGGAACACATACCAATCCTCATAGAGGATCAGAAATGGAGAGAGTGAGCAGTTTCAAGTTCGTGCATGTCAAGATCTCTGAGGGCCTAAACTGGTCCCAACATATCGATGTACAGTAATTATAAAGAAGGCCAGACAGAGACTATACTTTCTTAGGAGTTTGAGGAGATTTAGTATGTCAACAAATACACTCAAAAACTTATATGGATGTACCGTGGAGACCATTCTGACAGGCTGCATCACTGTCTGGTAAAGGGGGGGAGGGGAATGGTGGCTAGATATTTTAAAAAGTGAGATAGTGTCCAAGGGTTCAATGTCCATTTAGGAATTGGATGGCAGCGAGGAAGAAGCTGTTCCTGAATTGCTGAGTGTGTGCCTTCAGGCTTCTGTACCTCCTACCTAACAGTAACAGTGAGAAAAGGGCATGCCATGGGTGCTGGAGGTGCTTAATAATGGATGCTACCTTTGCGAGACACCACTCCTTGAAGATGTCCTGGGTACTTTGTAGGCCAGTACCCAAGATGAAGCCGACTAAATTTATGCTAAATTTACAATCCTTTGCAGCTTCTTTTGGTCCTGTGCAGTAGCCACCATTCCCCTCCCCCCCTTTACCAGACAGTGATGCAGCCTGTCAGAATGGTCTCCACGGTACATCCATATAAGTTTTTGAGTGTATTTGTTGACATACTAAATCTCCTCAAACTCCTAATAAAGTATAGTCTCTGTCTGGCCTTCTTTATAATTACTGTACATCGATATGTTGGGACCAGTTTAGGCCCTCAGAGATCTTGACATGCCCCGAACTAGAAACTGCTCACTCTCTCCATTTCTGATCCTCTATGAGGATTGGTATGTGTTCCTTCATCTTACCCTTCCTGAACTCTGCAATCAGCTCTTTTGTCTTGCTGACATTGAGTGCCAGGTTGCTGCTGCGATTCCGCTTCACTAGTTGGCATATCTCACTCCTGTACACTCTCTCATGACTACGTGAGATTTGACCAACAATGGTTGTAGATGCTGCCTGACCTGCTGAGTTCGACAAGCATTTAGTGTGTGTTACTATCGCTAGATAGTGTACAACCAGCAGAATATAAAGAAAACATCACTGATGATACTTAATATATTTTTTGTTTTTAATCAGAATCAGGTTTATCATCACTGGCATGTGATGTAAAATTTGTTAACTTAATGATTCATGTTTTAAAGATGAACATTTTCCCAGTCATGAAGTTGCACTGAGTATTTATCCTTCTAAAAGTAAAGGCCTAGTTACATTCTGCTGCAATGTTCGGATCTCTGCTCCATCTGTCCCACCACCAGCAATATAACTTGACCACCTCACTTAGTCAATGCATTTCAAGTGTATTAATAGTTGCTTCAACTCATTTGTGATAAATAAACTAAAAATAAATTAACAACTTTATCTCCAGGATTCTCAGCAACAGCATAATCAATGTAAATGCTATTTTTCTTACAATGTTGTTGTTTAGAATTTTCTTTTTAAATGAAGATATATTGAAGATGTACTTAAATGAAGTTTTGGAAAGAATGACCTCAGAGTGTCTTCTGGCATTTTCCTCCTTCTTGCATTCCAAGAGTGTCATGGAATTATCCTACCTAAAACGTTAACTACTATGGCTAGAAATGAACACGAGAAATTCTGCAGATGCTGGAAACCCAGAGCAACACACACAAAGTCAAGAAGAAGAGTCTCAGCCCAAAACATCAACTAAACAATCGATTCCTGTCTGACCTGACCTTGACCTGCTGAGTTCGACAAGCATTTGGTGTGTGGTACTATAGCTAGATAGTTTACAACCAGCAGAATATAAAGAAAACATCACTGAGGATACTTTATTTTTTTTTTCCATACAGCAAAATATATAGACATGCGAGTTAGATCAGCGGTTCCCAACATGGGGTCTACAGACTGCTTGGTTATTGGTAGGGTCCCTGGCATAAAAAATGCTTGGGAGTGCCCGGATTAGATATAATCATTAACACTTATTTACTAGTTTCAGTCCTGATCAGTTCTGTATATTTTACCCACTTAATTTCCAGTGAATTTGCTTAATTTCTGCAACTGTACCTTCCTGAGTTTTAAACTTATTTGTCTTATTTCCATATGCCTTTACTAGTCTAACTACAAAGAATAATATAGAAAATGCAACATAATTTAATATAAAATTTCTTAGATATATTTTTTCTTATTCTAAAATATTTTTGTATTTCAAATTAAGTAATAAGAGTAGCTCCAAATGAAAATTTAACTAAATAATTCTCTCACAATTGTGACAGATTTGTAGTTTCAGTTCAGGGTTTTCTTCTTACCTGTGAAAAAAACACATTACATTTTATTATTTTTTTCCCTGACGATGAGCCACCTCACCGTGCTTAGAGCCATTCAACACAAAAACAGGCCATTCAGTTTACTAGGTCTGTGCTGATCATCAGATATCCACTTACAGATATCCAATTCCAAAGATTAGAGCTCTTGGGACAACTACTGATTGTGAAGTGGTGAAATAACTATTAGTGGTCAGAATTAGAAGATATTTCTGAACTTTATAAAAATGAAGATTATAGAGATAATAGCACTTAAAACTCTGTAGTCCTCAATTACAGCAGTATAGAGTGGGACAGTTCTAGATGGTGTATTCAGTGGGACCTGAAATAACAATTAAAAATTTCCTGCTCAGAGCAATAGTTGTTCTGCACAGCTGTAAAAAAAATAGATGGCACGTTGAGTAGGATAAGTTTACTTGCAGGACCTACAAATGGATCCAGAAGGTGGGACTCCATTAAATTAAGTCTGTTCATCTATATTCAATAGATTACCTAATCAATACACTGTAGTCTATTGTTCAAGAATCTGCTCCACATTCACTGCCAGCTCATTGCTGGGCAACAGTGATCTGTGCTCCAAATATTCCACAGCCATGGTTTTACTTTCTTCCAGTGGTCTTAAAATATCACCCTGTTGTAGTGTTATGATCTTCCTCTTAGAGATTTATAACCCAAATGATACATAGTGAATATATTTGCTCTTTCAATATCTTTTAGTTAATAAAATTAGTTGAAATCCATTTTTATTTCACTCTAACTTTGTAAGAAATGTGTAACAGAAATACAGTTTTCATTAAATATTATCTTTCCCTTTTTAATTCACTTTGCCTTTCAATCTATGTATAATATTCAAAATGGGGAACTATTTGAATAGAGATTAAATGTGCAGATTTTACATTATAATTAATAAATTTTACATCTATGTACAAGCTGTGCATTCAACTAAGTGCAAGTATCGTGGTGCTAGAAAGTTTGTGAACCCATAGAATTTCCTCTATTTAAGCATAATTATGACCTAAAAATGTGATCAGATCATCACTTAAGTCCTAAAACTGAATAAAGAGAACCCAATTAAATAAATAACACAAAAAACTTTAAGCAACACACACAAAATGCTGGTGGAACACATCAGGCCAGGCAGCATCTATAAGGAGAAGCACTGTCAATGTTTTGGGCCGAGACCCTTCGTCAGGACTAAGATACTGCCTGGCCTGCTGTGTTCCACCAGCATTTTGTGTGTGTTGCTTGAATTTCCAGCATCTGCAGATTTCCTCTTGTTTGCTTTTGAAATTCTACTACAAAGAACTTTATACTTGTTTATTTATTTATTGCGAAAAATTATTGAATATAACATGTATTTGTTGGGAAAAAGTATGTGAACCTTTGCTTTCAATAATTAGTGTGATCCCCTTGTACAGCAATAAATTCAAACAAACATTTCTGGTAACTGTTGAACTGTCCTGCACATGAGCTTGGAGGAATTTTAGGCCATTCCTCCTTACAAAAATGCTTCAACTCTGGGATGTTGGTGGGCTTCCTTGCATGAACTGCTTGCTTCAGATTCTTCCACAACAATTCTATAGGCTTAAGGTCAGGACTTTGACATTCCCAAACACAAATTTTCTTCTTTTTAAACCATTTTTCTGTTGATTTACTCTGGTCTTTCAGATCATTGTCTTGCTGCATTATCCTCCTTCTATTAAGCTTCAGGTGGTGGATGCGACCCTGACATTCTCCTGTAAAATGTCTTGATACAATTTTGAACTTATTGTTCCCTCAATATTTGCAAGCTGTCCAGGTCCTTAGGTAGCAAAGCGGCCCCAAACCATGATGCTCCTTCCACCATGCTTCACAGTTAGAATGAGGTTTTGGTGTTGGTGAGCAGTGCCCTTTCTCATCCAATGTGCATTTCTGCCAGAAAGTTCAACTTTTGTCTCATCTATCCTCTGAATATTGCCCCCGGAGCATTGTAGAACATCTAGATGGCCATTTGAAAACTTGTAACCATGTAGCAATGTTTTTTTTGGAGAGCAGTGGTTTCCTCCCATCTCATCTCATTGATTGGAACACCTGACTCAAAATAGCTTTTGTAGAAGGCATTACCCCAGAGGTTAACATATTTTTCCAGCAAATACATGTAATATTGGATTATTTCTCTCAATAAATAAATATGTTGTTTATGTTTTATTTATTTAATTGGGTTTTCTTTAACTAAGTACTTACGTGAAGATATGATCACATTTTAGGTCATATTTATACAGAAATAGGGAAAATTTTATAAGTTTCACAAAATTTCTAGCACTATTATACTTTTCTGACAAAGATGAAAAGCATCAATTAAATTAGCTCATGGGGAATAAATTATATAAATCCACCATAACTCAATATTTTTGTGCATGTAGAATTTAAAACCACATGACGCAAGATTGAGATAACACATCATACATAGAAAAAACATTGTTTAAAATATTGATGTGATCACAGGGAATTAATGCACACAACTGGATTTTTACACCCAGTCCCCAACTTCTAGTCCACTTACACCATACTTTATTGGAATATGATGAAATATCTCAATGGATCTCAACAGTTCAGATTCTAGTGATGTGCTTTGGACAGCAACAGAGTCCTTCATTGCCCTGTTACTGGGACCTGCTCCTGAGAGTCAGGTTTAGCTGTAAAAACTAATTGATTTATGCTTTTTTAAATGTCTGCAAACTTCATAGAAATTCAAAAACTATTATGATTGTAGAAATAATTAAACAGAATTTAAAATAATACAAAACATGAGATATGTAAAAATAAGGGAATTCTAAACACCTAAAGAACATATAAAATTGAAATGATTAAAGTGAAATAATTTGAAGTAATGTACATTTTAGTTAATGCATACAGAAAATGCTGAAAGCACTCAATATGGCTAGGGGAGAAAAAAACCAGAGGAAATGGGTTAAGGGTGAAGGGGGAAAAGCTTAAAGGGAACGTTAGGGAGAGCTTCTTCACACAGAGAGTGGTGGGAGTGTGGAATGAGCTGCCAGATGAAGTGGTGAATGCAGATTCACTTCTAACATTTAAGAAAAACTTGGATAGGTACATGGATAAGAGGTATACGGAGGGATATAGTCCAGGTGCAGGTCACCGGCACTAGGCAGAAAAATGGTTTGGCACAGCCAAGAAGGGCCAAAAGGTCTGATTCTGTGCTGTAATGTTCTATGTCAGGCGTTATCTGTACAAAGTGAAAGAGAGGTAACTATAAGACCAAAAGATATAGGTGCAGAAATCAGCCATTTACCCATCGAGTCTTTTCTGCCATTTCATCACGGCTGATCCAATTTCCTCTCAGCCCCATTGCCCTACCTTCTCCCTGTATCCCTTCATCCATGACCAATCAAGAATCTGCCTTAAATATACATAAATAATTGGCTTCCACAGGTTCACCACCCACTGGCTAAAGAGGTTCCTCCTCATCTCCGTGGTAAAATGACACCCCTCTAATTTGAGACTGTGTCCTCTGGTCGTAGAATTTCCCATCATAAGAAACATCCTCTCCACATCCACTTTATCAAGGCCTTTCACCATTTGATAGGTTTCAGTGAGGTCACCCCCATTCTTCTGAATGCCAATGAATACAGGCCCAGAGCCATCAGATGCTCTTCATATGACTAGCCATTCAATCCTGGAATAATTTTTGAGAATCTCCTTTGAACCCTCTTCAGTTTCAGAAAGTATCCTTCCTAAGATAAAACACCTAAAGCTGGTCACAAGTGACCTCACAAGTGCTTTATAAAGTTTCAACATTACGTCCTTGCTTTTATTCTAGTCCTCTTGAAATGAATGCTAACATTGCATTTGCCTTCCTCACCACAGCCTCAACTTCCAAATTAACCTTTAGGGAATCCTTCATAAGGACTCCCAAGTCCCCTTGCATCTCAGTTTATTGTATTTTCCCTCCATTTAGAAAATAGTCACCCCTTTCATTTCTTATACTAAAGTGCATGAGCATATACTTCCAACACTGTACTCTATCTGCCATTTCTTTGTCCATTCTCCTGTCTAAGTCCTTATGTAGCCTCTCAAAATGACCTGTCCCCTTTTCTATCTTCATATTGTCTGCAAACTTTACAAAAAAGCCATGAATTTCATCATCCAAATCAATAACATATAGCGTAAGAAGGATCAGTCCCAAGACAAACCCCTGTGGAACACCATTAGTCACTGACAGCCAACCAGAAAGGATTCCCTTTATTCCCACTCTTTGCCTCCTTCCAATCAGCCACCGTGCCACTGCTTTATCCATGCTAGATGCTTTCCTGCAATACCAAGGGCTTGTAGCCTGTTAAGCAACCCCATGAGTGGCACCTTGTCAAAGGCCTTCTGGAAATCCAAGTACATGACATCAGCTGATTGTCTATGCTTCTTGTTATTCCTTCAAAGAATTCCAACAGATTTATCAGGCAAGATTTTTCCTTGAGGAAACTGTGTTGACCATGGCCTATTTTATCACGTGCATCACCCTTAATAATTGACTCCAACATCTTCCCAACTATTGAGGTCAGACCTCAATAACCTGGCCTATAGCTTCCTTTCTTCTACTTCCCTCCCTTCTTGAAGAGTGTTGTGACATTTGCAATTTTCCAATCTTCCGGAACCATTCCAGAATCTACTGATTATTGAAAAATCATTACTAATGCATCCACAATCTCTTCAGCCATCTCTTTCAGGACCCTGAGGTGTACACCATCTTATCTAGGTGACTTATCTACCTTCAGACCTTTTAGATTCCCTCGAACCTTCTCTCTTGTTGTGGTAACTTCACGCCCTTGACACTTGGAACTTACTGCTGGTGTCTTCCACAGACTGATGCAAAATACTTATTCAGTTTGTCCACTATTTCGCTATTCCCTGTTACCACCTCTCCAGCATTGTTTTCCGACAGTCTTACCCCTCTTGGATCCACTTCATGCATCCAAGGGAATTTTTGGTGTCCTCTTTAATATTATTGACTACTTTCATATTCTATCATTACCTTCTAATGACTGTTTTAGTTGTTTTTTAGAAGCTTCCCAATCCTCTACCTTCCCACTAATCTTTACTCTATTATATTGCCCTCTCTTTGGCTTTTATGTTGGCTTTGACTTCTCTTGTTAGCCATTGTTTTGTCATCTTTCATTTAGAATATTTCTTCCTCTTTGGGATGTATATATCCTGTGCCTTCCAAATTACTTCCCGAAATTACAACTGTTGCTGCTTTGCTGCCATCCCCGCCAGTGTTCTTTTCCAGTCAATTCTGTCCAACTCCTCTCTCATGCCTCTGTTATTCCCTTTACTCCATTGTAATACTGAGACATCTTCTTTAGCTTCTTCTCAAATTTGAAGGTGAAATTGATCATATTGTGATCACTTTTCCCTAAGGGTTCTGAAGCTTTCTATTCAATTCTGGTTCATTGCACAACACTCAATCCAGAATAAGTGATCCTCTAGTGGGCTCAACCATGAGCTGCTCTAAAAAGCCGTCTCATAGGCACTCTAGAAATTCCCCCTCCTGTAATGCAGGGCCAACCTGATTTTCCCAATCTACCTGCATATTGAAGATCCCCCATGACTATTCTACCATTGATCTTTTGGCAAGCATTTTCTATCTCCCGTTTAATTTATAAGCTACCTCCTTACTACTGTTTGGGGGTCTGTATACAGCTCCCATTAGGGTCTTTTGACCCTTGCTATTCCTTAGCTTTATCCACAATGATTCAACACCTTCTGACCCTATGTCCCCTCTTTCTAATGATTTGATTTCATTTGTTACCAACAGAGCAATGCTGCCCCATCTGCCTTCCTGCCTATTCTTTCCATTCAATATGTTTGCTGTCACAAGGATCGTTACAGAAAATGTTTCCTACCAAATGCAATAAACATATACAACAGTTCATCTCTGTGCAGCAAGAGAATGTATGACATAGTACAATAGTCTCTGCTTTATATTTTGTAAATTATGATTGCACATTATTGTTTATATTATTATTAGTTAGATCATCACACTGCTAGGTGTGTGTTTAAATGTTGCTGCTGTAATGAAAGAATTTCCCACTTGGAATCAATAAAGTTCTCCTCCTCCTCCTCCTCCTCCTCCTCCTCCTCTTCCTCCTCCTCCTCCTCCTCCCTCCTCCTCCTCCTCCTTCTCTTCCTCTTCCTCTTCCTCCTCCTCCTCTTCCTCCTCCTCCTCTTCCTCCTCCTCTTCCTCCTCTTCCTCTTCCTCTTCTTCTGTGATGCTACAACATCATACCTGTCAATCTGCCACTGTGCTGCAAGTTCATCTACCTTATTCTGTATACTCTGTGCATTCAGATACACAGACCTTCAGTCCTGTATTTCCCCTTATTGATTTTGTCACACTATACTCAACCTTTTGATTCCTAACTTTGTCTTAGGTCTTACCAACATCTGCCTCCACAGCCTCTCCACGAACTGTCAGGCACTCTCGTTCCTATCCCCATGCAACTCTTAATTTAAACCCTCTTTGTAGCATTAACAAATCTTCCTGCTTGGATATTAGTCCACCTCCAGTTCGGAAGTAAACTGCTCCATTTCCCCCTAGCCCCACCTTCCCTGGAAGAGAGCCCAATGATCCAAAAATCTTATGCCCTCCCTCCTACACCAACTCCATAGCCTTGTATTAAGCTGTATAATCTTCCTTGTTCTAGACTCACTAGCACGTGGTACTGGTAACAATCCTGAGATCACAACCTTAGAGGTCCTGCCCTTTAACTTAGAACCTAACTCCCCGAACTCCCTATGCAGAACCTCATCACTCAGCCTACCCATGTCACCAGCACCTACATGGACCATGACTTCCAGCTGTTCACCCTCCCACTTAAGAATGCTGAGGACTTGATTTGAGATATCCTGGACCCTGACACCCAGAAGACAACATACCATCTGTGAATCTCGTTCTCGCCCACAGAACCTCTTGTCTGTTCCCCTAACTAACGAAACCACTTTCCCCTTCCTGACTGTCACCTAGTTTTCTGTGTCCCGCACCTTGGGTGTAACTACCTCTCTGTATGTCCTGTCTAGCACCCCTCCAGCCTCCCGAATGATCCAGAATTGTTTCAGTAGTGTTACGTCCCTTGAAAGCCAGTGTAGTGTATAAGTCCCCATGGCCTGATGCAATGTTCCTCAGGTTATTGAGAAGCTAGAGATGAATTTGCTAGAGTCTTGGCCAATAACTTTGTTCTTCACTAACCACATGTGTGGTGATAAGTACTTGTTTCTTTGTCATATATAAATGATTTGGATGAAAATGTGGCTGAGTGGGGGTGTAAGTTGCAGATGACACAGAGTTTGGTGGTGTTCTGGATTGCATAGAATGATTATAAAGGGTACAATGGGATAAATCCATCATGGACAGTTCCAGACCCGGCTGCATGGGGCCAGCAACCTCATCCAGTAAAAACCCAGAGCTCCAAAGACCTCATCCCTGGGCGAAGAAACTCTTAGAAGATGGGCTATATCTTGGATCTTGGGACAATTTGAAAGACTGCCCAGGACAGAGGACCCCGGTGAGCTGGTTTTGGTAGCCTGTGTCCCAGTAGGGGTATTGGGCTGAAGAATCAGAGTACAGTGGGATATAGATCAGTTGCAGATAACAGCAAAGAAGTGGCAGATCAAGTTTAATCTGGGTTTAAATGATGTATGGCACTTTAGGAGATCCAGGTAAAGGGAGAATATACAAATAATGACAGGATCCTTAATTGTTGAAATACACAGGGATCATGGGCACCAGGTACGTAGCTCCCTAAAACTGGCTGCCCAGGTTGATAGGATGGTAAAGAAGGTATATGGCACCCTTGCCTTCATTAGTTGAGGCACTGAGTTCAAAAACAAGCTAGTTGTGTTACAGCTTTATAAAACTCCGATCAGGTCATATTTAGAGTATTGCAATCAATTTTGGAGGCTTTGGAGTGGAGGTTACCAGATGCCACAAGGTTTGGAGGACATGTGCTTTGAGAAGTTGGACAAGCTGGGCTGCAGTCTCTAGAGCAGTAGAGGCTGAAGGAAAATTGATAGTTTATAAAATTATGCATGCCATAGATAGAGTAGACAGGATTGAGGTGTCCAGTGCTAAAGGGTATGTACTTCAGGTGAGAGGGGGAAAATACAAAAGAGCTGTGCAAGGCAAGTTTTTTTTTACACAGAGAAATGTGAGAGTGTGCCAGAGGTGGTGGTAGAGGCAGACAGCAACTGAGCATTGAAGCAATTCTAGGATAGACACCTGAGTACGCAGAAAAGAGAGGGATATGGTTAATGGCCAGAGAAGAATCGTTAGATGAATTAGCAGTCATTGGTTTAATTAGTTCAGCACAACATCATGGGTTAAATGACCTGTGGGAGACTAATGTAGAAATTTGGTCTGAATGAGTATTGAAAGAAACGAGTGCAAATGTACACTCAGAACAGGTTGGTGCCTTAAGGAATGAGAGAGGCTAAGGTACCAGAGATGGTTGAGGGGACATACTAAGGAGGTATGTGTTTTGGAGCTTAGTTCTGTTTTAATGAATTATCCAAATCCTACTGTTTTCAGATACATATTGCAATGTGAAGAGCCAATGAAATGAAGATGTCATCCTTAGAGCTATCTTCAGGATATGTGATGCATCAGACAGATTGTCACCACAGATGCAGGTGGGTTTTCCACAATAAAGATAAATGGATTCTGAAGACTTGGAGACTGGATGGTACAGCCTTCGACTGCAGAATTGTCTATTGTCATCAGAATGTAAGGAAGAAAGTCAGGTATTGAATAAGATAAAGCATGCAGATAAAAACTTAGATAGAGAGCATTTTGCAATGTTAATCTTTAGTATCTTGCATTAATACTTGCCCGTTTAAATTGGACCTTTTTATTTTCAGTAGGAGACTGTTCAAAATATGCATTTTGATGCATTTTCAATAAGTCTGCAGTGTGACCTTGCTATAAATATAATGGAACACTGTACAACAAAGTCTGACTTTCAGTCTGGTCAAATATCATGATGCTCCTCATCCAGAAATGCTTTTAAAACTCTGTTTTCATTGTAACATCTTCACCCCTCCCCCCAGCACATCCACTTGAGCAGCTCCCTCTCCAGAGAGCAATGCATGGTTCCTGTTGTGGACTTATGTACAGACTAACAATGCAATTCAACAAAGTAATTGTAGGTTGCCTGGTACAATTGTTCCAATGACCCCTTTCATGTGATTTAGGAGGGTGTACTGGTGAATTAAAAGTGCTATTATGCACTCCTGCCAGGTTAGGTATGTGGAAATTCTAGTCTATTTCCAAATAATATCTATTATTACCATGTGGACTCTTTTCTCTTCTTCTCTTTATCTTCCAAATCAGCAAGTTGCAAGGTCGCTAAAGTGATGTCAGAACTTAAATTTTTAAAGTTTTGATATTGTTTTCTTTAACTTGCTTTTCAGGGATCAAGAGATTCTTTATCACTGTCTTCTCAAATTTTGTGCGCATCGAAATATAAATTTACACTCTCTACCAACGTTGCAAACAATTATTTTCAGCTGAATGGTCTCCATAAATATCCTCATTTGTGTCTGGACAAGTAGGCGATGATTCACTCTGTTAATGCTTTGTGAACAGTGCACAAGTAGAATGGTGTATGGTCTCCCCTATAAATTACCATTTGGCATGTATTTCAGTTTAGAAGGTCCGGGGTCTGTGTGTACACAGGACTTATAACTGTTTATGGGAAATCCTCAAGATACTGGAAGGTTGTTCAGTATTTAAGATTCAAGTTAGTTTAGTGCCATTTCCAGTACACAGGTGTTAAGGAGAACAAAATAATTGTTACCCTGGCTCTGATGCAGCACAAAAAATGCAATAATAATTTTAAAACTGAATAAATATAAATAGGTAAGATAGCTTATATACATAGACTGATTGTATGTCCATAAAATGATGCTAGGCACAGTAGTGAATGCACACAAGGTGACTGACAGGAATTGAAAAAGTAGTTGTGGTTGGGGTATGAAGGTGTGGGTTAGTAGGTGGAGGCATTAATCTGCTTTATTGCTTGGGGATAGTAACTGTTTTTGAGTCTGTTCGTCCTGACGTGGATGCTATGTAGCCTCCTCCCCGACAGAAGTGAAAGAAACAGTCCATAAGCAGGGTGAGTGGGCTCCTTCATGATGCTACTGTCCCTTTTACGCCTCCTTTCCGTATAGGCGCACTTTCGGAGTGCGTAGGGGGCGACTCGAATCGCACCGGAACTCTCAAAGAATCGATTAAGTATTCTGGTTTCAGCCTGATACAGCTAAAAAAAACACAACTGCTTCTTTGTTAGTACAGTCTTAATGCGTTAAAGCTGACGGAAACAACTCTGACTGTGGACGGAAGCGCCCACGGAGGAAACATTGCTGTAGGTCGGGGTTACAAGTGCGTTTAAGGAAACGGGGTTTTAAACACTCCGTACCGACCATATTGCTGGCAAACGTGCAGTCTCTGGTGAATAAACTCAATGATCTCAGAGGTAGGGTGCTGAATCAGAGGGACATTACGATCGCATGTGTCCTTTGTTTCACGGAATCCTGGTTCACCCATTCTGTACCAGATGCAGCGATTCAGATCAACGGATTTACTTTACACCATCAGGATAGATCTACAGAGTCTCTCAAAAGCAGGGGTGGAGGAGTATGCCTCATGATCAACTCTTCTTGATGCACAAATATATCAGTGCTGCCCCAGTTCTGCTCACCAGACCTGGAATATCTAGCAGTTAAGTGCCGTCCTTTTTACCTTTTTACCAGGAGTACTCTGGGGTCATTGTAGTAGCAGTATGTATTCCACCTCAGGCCAATGTCAGTCAGGCATTTGGTGATCTGAGCAATGGGATCAACATGCACCAAACATCCTATCCTAATGCCTTCACCATTGTTTTGGGAGGTTAACCAGGCCAGTCTGAACAAGTCACTAATAATTACCATCAAAAGATCCCGTGCAATACCAGAGGAAACAACACACTAGACCATTGTTACACCACCATCAAGAATGCCTACCGTGCTATTCCACGCCCTCACTTCAGGAAGTCTGATCACCTGGCTGTACTTCTACTGCCTGAATATAGGCAAAGACTGAAGACTGCAGCACCAGTAGTGAGGACCAAGAAGGTAAGGACAAGGGAAGCACAGGAGCACCTACAGGACTGTTTTGAATCGGTGGACTGGACTGTTCAGGGATTCATCTTCGAACCTGGATGAGTATGCTGCAGTTGTTACTGACTTCATTAAAACCTGGGTGGATGAGTGTGTGCCCACAAAGACTTACTGTACATTCCCAAACCAAAAGCTGTGGATGAACCAGGAGGTACGTCGTCTGCGGCATTCAAGTCTGGCGACCCAGGCTTGTACCAGAAAACTAGGTATGATTTGCAGAGGGCTATTTCAAGGACAAAGAGACAATTTTGAACGAGGTTGGAGGCAACATTGGATGCACAGCAACTCTGGCAGGGTCTGCAAGACATTACTTCCTACAAAGCGAAACCCAATAGCATGAATGGCAGAGATGTTTCACTACCAGATGAACTCAACGCCTCCTATGTCTGCTTTGAAAGGGAGAATATAACTGAAGCTGTGAAGATCCCTGCTGCACCCGATGACCCTGTGATCTCTGTCTCAGAGGCCAATGTTAGGCTGTCTTTAAAGAGAGTGAACCCTCGCAAGGTGGAAGGTTCCGATGGAGTATCTGGTAAGGCTCTGAAAACCTGTGTCAACCAACTAGTATTCAAGGACATTTTCAACCTCTCACTGCAACAGGCTGAAGTTCCTACTTGCTTCAGAAAGGCAACAATTATACCAATGCCTAAGAAGAATAATGTGGGCTGCCTTAATGACTATTGCTCAGTAGCACTCGCATCTGCAGTGATGAAATGCTTTGAGAGGTTGGTCATGACTAGACTGAACTCCTGCCTCAGCAAGGGCCTGGACCCACTGCAATCAGTCTATTGCTATAATAGATTTTTGGCAGATGCAATCTCAATGGCTCTTCACGTGGCTTTAGATGAACTGGACAAATACCTATGTCAGGATGCTGTTCATCAACTATAGCTCAGCATTTAATACTCCTCCTCGCTGAAGATCAACACTGGTGCAACTTAAGTGTGTGCGTAGTCCACTGCTCTACTCTCTCTATACCTATCACTGCATGGCTAGCCATAACTCAAATACCATCTGTAAATTTGCTGACAATTGTTGGTAGAATCTCAGGTGGTGACGAGAGGGCGTACAGGAGTGAAATATGCCAACTAGTGGAGTGGAATCGCTGCAACAACCTGGCACTCAATGTCAGTAAGATGAAGGAGCTGATTGTGGACTTCAGGAAGATGAATACGAAGGAACATGTACGAATCCTCATAGAGGGATCAGAACTGTAGAGAGCGAGCAGCTTCAATTTCCTGGGTGTCAAGATCTCTGAGGATCTAATCTTGTCCCAACACATTGATGTAGTTATAAAGAATGCAAAACAGCAGCTATACTTTATTAGGAGCTTGAAGGTATTTGGTATGTCAACAAATACACTCAAAAACCTCTGTAGATGTACTGTGGAGAGCATTCTGACAGGCTACATCACTGTCTGGTATGGGGAGAGGGGAGCTACAGCACAGGACCGAAAGAAGCTGCAGAGGGTTGTACATTTAGTCAGCTCCATCTTGGGTACCAGCCTACAAAGTACCCAGGACATCTTCAAGGAGCAGAGTCTCTGAAAGCCATCGTCCATTATCAAGAAACTCCAGCACCCAGGGCATGCCCTTTTCTCATTGCTACCATCAGGTAGGAGATACAGAAGCCTGAAGGCACACAATTCAGGAACAGCTTCTTCCCCTCTGCCATTCAATTCCTAAATGGATGCTATCTCACTTTTTAAAAATAGATAGTATTTCTGTTTTTGCACAATTTTTAATCTATTCAATATACATATACTGCATAAATACTGAATAAGATCTATTTATTTATTTATTTATTTATTTTCTTCTATATTATATATTGCATTGAAATGTTGCTACTAAGTTAATAAATTTCACTTCACATGCCAGTGATAATAAACTTGATTCTGATTCTGATATATCCATGATGGCAGATAGACTGTGTTCCATAATCTGAGGTATCTGCACAAGAAATGTAAGTTGAAGGAAGTAAAATTTCTATTTATTTACTTTTTTCACTTAAATTCTGTAAAAGTGAATTTTCTTCTTTATCTCAAATTTTTTGGTAATCGTTTGTGAATTTATAACTTTGAATTTTAATTACACAAACAACCATAATACAGTGGTGGTAGGTGATAGTGAGTGTGGGGAGATGTTGTCAATTGTATTTCCTTAACAAAATAGACTGATGTGTTATTAATGTATGGCAAAGAATTTTGACCAGGAATCGTCGGAGCGAATAATTCTTCAATCCCAGAACAGGAATAGAAAATGAATGAAAAAAAGGAAAATAATGCAAAATTAATTAAATAAAAATGAATCTCCAACTACAATTAAAAACTGGAGAAGTGAGATCAGGTTCACATGAAATCAATCTTTAGTTGTAAAGGATGATGACAGACGGTAATCATTTATCTAATAAAGTAGTTAAGCCGGAGAAGATGAAGTCTTAATTCTTAAGTGCAGAAACATCATTGAATCTATTCATATGGGTACTGAGGTAGCATATGGAAAAAAAAACAACTCCTGCTGACCTGTTTCTTCTCAGTTCAAATGTTTCCCGTCAAGAAGGCTAGAGTACAAACTGCAGCCAAAGCAAGGAATTGAATTTTGACTTATTTAGAATTAGCATAACTCTAATGCTACCATGCTGGCTGAGAACTCCTACAGTGGGCATTATGGAATTAAAACCAGATGCATTTGGCATTTCAGGGCAACATTTAACAAACTGCAGAATTTCTGATAAGCAGAGATAAGGAAGGCAAACATACAAAGTTGCACTGAGATTCTAACCTACAGCTTCAACTCCAGTGTTTATATCAGCAATATTATGACACTGCCGTTAGAGATATTAAGCTAGACTAGTGAAAGATATGATGGAAATTCACACAGTTGCTTCATTGGATATTCAATGCAGCCACTTGCACCGATGTTCTTTCTGTGCATCAATCAAATTAAAATGACATAAATTCCATGCAAGCTCTGGTTGGATGCCTAAATGTGTTGTGACAACCCAACAGAATCATAGGATATGCAAACTGAAAGAAGCAGAGATTCATTCTTTCATCCTAATTGGCTCTATGAACTGGTCTGGCCACTCGGGTTTGTTAAAACTCATGTCTGCTATAGTTTCATCCAAAATCCCCTGGTCATCTTATGTTAATGGGCATCTGTGCTACCTGAGAGCAAGTAATTTCTCCATAAGAGCCAATATACGTTATTCATAAAATCTTTATAGAAGATTAAGAACCCAAGCCGCCTGCTAAATGACCTAAATATATAATTCATGACGTTTATGGGCTTTCAACCCAATCCAGAAATGAAGTTGCCTTCCTCACTAATGATCTCTCCATTGGTGAGAATGTTGACTGAGTGATGCACCATCACTCTGAGACATAAGGCGAGATATCGGCTTTTATTGACCAGAAGTGAGTGACCATCATACTATGTCCTGGAGACTGAGGCCGAGCATAGGCCTCAGATCGCCTTTATACAGGGGCCTGTGGGAGGAGCCACAGGAGCAGTCAGCAGGGGGCGTGTCCAGACAGGCACATGTAGTTCACCACACTGAGCTACGGTTCTGCATGTTGCAATCATGTTGCATAGCTTGTCCAAGCTTCGTATTAGATAATCAAACTATTACAAAACCCCCATCATGCTTCTTTGCATAATACTAACTATTCTTCTTTGGTTATTGCCAATTGGCTAGCTATGACTACAAATGACTTAAAAAAGCTTTTGACAAATTCACAGTGTTATAAGAATTGTTAGGATTTATATCATAGAGAAGAAATCTATGCTTCCATTGACGAGAGGAACAGTAGACAGAAATTAATGGTGACTTTATAAAAGCAGTTCTGGATAAATCCTTTAGGAATTCTTGAAAACACGAGAGAATAAACTAATACTGAAGAACTTGTTGAGTGAGTTCCAGTGGACAAAGACACTGTGGCTGAAAGCCTGGTTATTACTGGTGAATGTTGCAATTCAAAGATTTATAACAGAACAGATAGATGGCTATTTTAAATGCTGGGCACTGAATGTACACACTCTTAGCAACATTAGAGAAAAATAAAGGGAAGATATAAAGGGCAATAAAACTAAAGAAGTAATTTAAGTGACCTCTTATGTACTCTCTGAAACACAACTTCAAACCATTTAGGAGGTTATTGTGAAGTTCCCAAAGGACAGGATTTCCATTACATTTCCAGCTCTGGAGGATAGACTGCTGTTTCAAACATTAACTTCAAGGTTAAAGAATATGTTGCGGAAGCTGAACATCTGAAACAAAATTAGAAAGTACTGGAAACACTCAACAAGCTCGGTGGCAAATTAATAACAATACCAACAGTTCCCATTTCTGTTGAAAAAAATGAATGATTAGCTCCTTGATAAACGTTGCCATGTGATATTCTGGTTCTGTAATTCATGATAGGATAAAAAATTGCAACAACTTAAATACCATGAATTAAACTGGAACATTTTTCTAATCTTGCCTATCTTCAGTGGTATTTTTCATAGTACTGTGATGGATACTTACTGTCCAGGGCCATGGGGCTTTTTTTTTTGCCATGCTCAGCTTTCCAAAATAGCAGCTGACACATGCAGAGATCAAAGAGTTGTTTTTAAGTAAGTTTAAGCTTCCAACCAACATTGTTCAACTTCTTATCCTAAACAGGAGCCAGTCTTCAGTTCTGAATGGAAAGCAATAATCAGTCTGAAGTTAAAAGGACAGGTTTGCAAATAAGCAGTGTGACATGCGAAGAGGACGTTAGGAGAATACAGGGAGACTTGGATAGGCTGAGTGAGTGAGCAGATACTTGGCAGATGTCATTCAATGTGAATGAATGTGAAGTTATCCACTTTGGAAGCAGGAACAAGAGGGCAGAGTATTGTCTGAATGGTGTAGAGTTAGGTAAGGGAGAAATGCAAAGAGACCTAGGAGTCCTAGTTCATCAGTCAATGAAGGTGAATGAGCAAGTGCAACAGGCAGTGAAGAGGGCAAATGGAATGTAGGCCTTTATTACAAGGGGAATTGAGTACAAGAGCAAGGATGTCCTTTTGCATTTGTACAGGGCCCTGGTGAGACCACACCTGGAATATTGTATACAGTTTTGGTCTCCAGGTTTGAGGAAGGACATTCTGGCAATTGAGGAAGTGCAGCGTAGATTCACTAGGTTGATTCCTGGGATGGCAGGGCTGTCTTACACAGAGAGATTGAAGAGATTGGGCTTGTACACACTGGAATTGAGGAGATTGAGAGGGGATCTGATTGAAACGTTTAAGATAATTAAAGGATTTGATAGGATTGAGGCAGGGAATATGTTCCAGATGTTGGGAGAGTCCAGTACCAGAGGGCATGGATTGAGAATAAGAGGTCAATTATTTAAAACAGAGTTGAGGAAGAACTTCTTCTCCCAGAGAGTTGTGGAGGTGTGGAATGCACTGCCTCGGAAGATGGTGGAGGCCAATTCTCTGGATGCTTTCAAGAAGGAGCTAGATAGATATCTGATGGATAGGGGAAACAAGGGATATGGGGACAAGGCAGGGACTGGGTATTGATAGTGAATGATCAGCCATGATCTCAGAATGGTGGTGCAGACTCGAGGGGCCGAATGGTCTACTGCACCTATTGTCTATTGTCTATAGAACACAGGATGAAGGTTCACAAAACGGGTCTGGTTGCAGTCTAAGGCAATGTGAATATGTTAATTGGCCTGTTTCAAGCCAGACAATGCTGGCTAGGTTACTTAGATCAAGGAAATTTGCAGACCACATTGATACTATCACTTAGCACATCAGATAGCTGATCTATCAATATATGGAAAGTTTGTGGGCCCAGAAAGTCAGCTTCACAGCTTTAATTGTGGGTATCTAGGTACTCTGTCTCATGAAGCTTTTAGTCTGTTTGTGTAAAAAGGTATCTGAGAAAATATCACATGTCTGAAGTGGCAGAAAAACAATATAAATATAAGAGAACAGTTATGCTTATTCAGAATGGTCATGGAACAACAAGAAGAATGACTGAAAGATGGGGACTCCTCTGCCTTTGATTTCTGTTACGGATGACTCATTCTTCTCTAATTCATTGGTATGTCTTTAATTTATAGGAATTATACCTGAGTTTTGCAAATATTTGTAATTTTGAAATTTTATAAGGTAGAAAACAACTGTGAATTTTAAACGTGTTTTAAAAAATTTGTCTGGATTTAAACATGTATCATTAATAAATGAACTGTGTTTAAGCTACTTTTTTTGCTGGAAGTATCTCCTCCTTGGTAGGGAGGAGGATCTACCTTTCAAATAGTGGTTATTGGCAGTTAACCTCCCTATGGAGGATAAACAGGAGAAGATCTAACCTTTGGAAGAGTAGGTGGCTGCAGAATAACTCCCTTTAGTGAGGGTACCCATAGCTCTCTATATCGGATGGGGCTTAAGATCTTCGCTTGAATTTAGAGCTTCACAGTCAGCAAACGCAATACCATGTTAGTATTTTTCTCTATTATTTTATAAGTCATGAGATTTGAAACTATGAACAAAGGTCCCTTCTTGCTACTATGGTCATGCCAGGCCGCCAGATTTCTGAGTAGTAGTTACCCTGCAGCCATTGGGCTTCACTTGCCTCAGCACTCAGCCCAGGCACTGCGACTGTGGACTCACTTTGATCGACTCTGCAGTGCACGTTCCATGTCTTTTTGTTTATTATTTGTGTGATTTGATCAAGGCATTTTAGTGCTGAGCTGACTCTGCAGCTGTGGCCTGCAACCATTGGCATTCACCTCAGCACTGAACTAGCTCCATGGCTATGAACCTGCATTTTTGGGAACTCTGCGGTTAATGTTCTGTGTGTTATTTGTTTACTTTTTTATTGTTTACACAAGTTGTTCTTTTTTCACATGTTTGACAGTCTTTGTTGTGTGCTTTTTTAATGGGTTCTATTGTGTTTCTTTGTTTTGTGGGATTGGATTTATTCGGTATGCCTGCAAGAGGAGGAACCTCAGGATCGTATATGGTGGCGTACACTGCTTTGATAATAAATTTACTTTGAACTTTGAGCTATCTGCAAGGTTGTATACAGTACTTTGATAATCAATGTACTTCGAGATTATTGTAGGTCAAAATAGTCCAGGCTCCAGCTGCTTTTAGATTGAAAATTGATGATTGCCATGGATTTTGTGTTTTGATTGGCCTGATTCTTTGCTGTATGATAACTATCCATGCACTGTAACTCAAATTCAATCCCAAATTTGAGATCTAACAGGGTAGAATATGTTAGCTGGAACAGGGATTCGCAGCCTGAGGTCCATGAATTTCTTGCTTGGTGGTTTTAGTTCATGCCATAAAAAAGGCTGGGAACCTCTGCTCTAGAGGAACCTGTGCTTCAGATGCTCATATTAAGATTAGACCATAAGCCATCAGACCATAACATATAGTAGCACAAGTAGGCCATTTGGCCCATCGAGTCTGCTCCATCATTCAATCCTGGGCTGATCCAACTCTTCCAGTCATCCCCACTCCCCTGCTTTCACCCCATACCCTTTGAAGCCCTGGCTAATCAAGAACCTATCTATCTATCTCTGCCTTAAATGTACCCAATGACCTGACCTCCACAGCTGCTCGTGGCAACAAATTCCACAGATCTACCACCCTCTGACTAAAGAAATTTCTCCACATCTCTATTCTAAATGGGTGTTCTTCAGTCCTGAAGTTGTGCCCTCTTGTCCTAGACTCCCCTACCATGGAAATAACTTTGCCATATCTAATCTGTTCAGGCCTTTTAACATACGGAATATTTCTATGAGATCCCCCCTCATTCTCCTGAAATCCAGGGAATACAGCCCAAGAGCTGCCAGATGTTCCTCATATGGTAACTCTTTCATTCCTGGAATCATCTTTGTGAATCTTCTTTGAACCCTCTCTGATGTCAATATATCCTTTCTAAAATAAGGAGCCCAAAGCTGCACACAATACTCCTAGTGTGGTCTCACGAGTGCCTTATAGAGACTCAAAATTATATCCCTGCTCTAATATATTCTATACCTCTAGAAATGAATGCCAACATTGCATTTGCTTTCTTCATAACCGACTCAATCTGGAGGTTAATCTTTAGGGTATCTTGTGCAAAGACTCTCAAGTCCCTTTGCATCTCTACATTTTGAATTCTCTCTCCATCTAAATAATTGTCTGCCCGTTTATTTTTTCCACTAAGTGCATGACCATACACTTTACAACACTATATATGATTTGCCACATCTTTGCCCATTCCCCTAAACTATCTAAGTCTCTCTATGGGCTCTCTGTTCCCTCAACACTATCCACTCCTCCTATCTTTCTATCATCAGCAAATTTAGCCACAAATCCATTAATACCATAGTCCAAATCATTGACATCGTAAAAAGCAGCGGTCCCAATACGAACCCCTGTGGAACTCCATTGGTAACCGGCACCCAGCCAGAATAGGATCCCTTTATTCCCACTTTCTGTTTTCTGCCAACCAGCAGATGCTCCACCCATGCTAGTAACTTCCCTGTAATTCCATGGGCTCTTGTTTAGCAGCCTCATGTGCGGCACCTTGTCATAGGCCTTCTGAAAATATATTTAATTTACGTGCATGGAAATAATAAGCATGACTGCATGCCATGCATCTTAATACTACATTTTAATCCAGGAACATTTTGCTTTTATAGTCCAAAACACAAAAGATTCTTAAAAACAATATTCTATTTACTTGGAAATCAGAGAAATTAAAAATATTCTGGTTGATAATTATACCAAATTAACTATATATTTATAGCCAGATATATAAATTACACCACGGACGGTTTATCTTCTCAGACGGTGGGGAAAGGTGTGGCCTCGGGGACTTGGCCTCACATTGCCATGTTACCTGTTCACAGCCACCCGAGAGAGCAAGAGGCATCAGAATTGGTGTCCATCGTGTGTGTGGCTCATCGTCCGTGTTGTTGTCAATATTACCCTCCAATGTTCTCAGTGGGAGGTAAGCTGGATTGTGTTCATCTTGCTGCGGGCTTGCTCTTGCCGACAACCTCGTGGACTCGGGGACGTGGACTGTATTAGACTTTTTTGGTTTGACAGTATGCTTACTGCTACCTTATATAAGACTATAAGACATAGGTGGAGAATTAGGTCGTTTGGCCCACTGATTCTGTTCCATCATTCAATCATGGCTGATCCATTTTTTCCTCTCCTTAGACCCACTCCCCAGCCTTCTCCTCATAACCTTTAATGCTGGATGCCAGGTCCAATCAAGAAGCTATCAAGCTCGGCCTTAAATACACCCAATGACCTGGCCACCACAGCTGCATGTAGCAACAAATTCCACAAATTCATCAACCTCTGGCTAAAGAACTTTATCTGCATTTCTGCTTTAAATGGGCAGCCCTCTATTCTGTGGCTGTTCCTGCTTGTCTTAGACTTCCCCAGCATAAGAAACATCCTTTTCACATCTACTCTGTCTAGCCCTTTCAACATTTGAAAGGTTTCAGTGAGATCCCCCTCATCCTTCTAAATTCCAGTGAATACAGACCCAGAGCTGTCAAACATTTCTCACATGTTAAACCCTTTCGTTCCCGGAATCATCCTTGTGAACTTCCTCTGAACCCTCTTCAGTGCCAGCACATGTTTTCTTAGATGAGGAGACAAAAACTGTTCCCAATTCTCAAAGTGAGGCCTCACCAGTACCTTATATCCATACTCTTGTATTCTAGATCTCTTGAAATGAATGCTAACATTGCATTTGCTTTCCTCATCACTGACTCTACCTGCAAGTTAACCTTTAGGGTGTTCTGCACAAGGAGTCCAAGTCCCTTTGCATCTCAGTATGTGCTATATGTTCCTTGTGCTGTGTGTGAGACTGATGATACTGTATTTTACAAGAACGTTGTTTCATTTGGGTATTCAAATATGGTTGAGTGACAATTAAACTTGAACTTAAATTATTTTATAAATTATTATATCAATAAGCCAACAGAGTGCACTGTTTCCCAATCACTGATCCTCTCTTCATATGTAGTTGAAGTTCTGTTACTGTCTTTGCATTCACTTCTCTTCAAATTACAACTGTTCAGCAAATTGATTGCATTTAATTCAATTGTGAATAAAGTTAAATGAATCAACAGTTGAATGGGACAAGCTCATTGTCTTGGATATTGTTGGTAAATCCAAGACCATCTGAGTGGATCAGTTTGCTTCTGCTTTTTGAAATGTCTTCAAGTCCAATGTCAAATGCAGAATTTGCAGTCTTTCTGATTAACTTGGAACTCTGAAAGTGACGGTCAGCATTGGCACATATAAAGTCCAGCAGTAGAGACAATCGGGATTTAAGGGACTTGTGGGAATCTGGAGCAACTGATGCACTGATGCAGAGTTTTGACCAGAAACATAGCCAATTCCATTTCCAACAGCCATACCCCCTTTAGGTGTTTCCATACTAGGCAGTAATGTAGCCAGTCAATAAACACTCCACTACACATATATAGAAGTTCGTCGAAGTTTTAGATGCCATGCCGAATCTTTGCAAACTCCTAAGGAAGTAGAGGTGCTGCTGTGCTTTCTTCGTAATTGCCCTTATGTGCTCGGCCCAGGACAGTACCCCATTTGGGCCGGATGCTTTTTGTGGGTTCACCTTCCTGAAGACTACTTGCCTGAGAGACTGAAATCACAGGATCAAAAGGGGCTGTGGAAGTTTGTGATGGTTCTTCCATGTTTTGACAGTGAAAGTGAGTATAGAAGGCATTGAGCTCATCTGGAAGTGAAGTTCCCTTTCCGCCTCCCTTGCTTGATTTAACTTTATAAGAAATGATAATATTCAAGCCCTGCCAACAATTATTGAGCATCCTTCATTGACTCAAGTTTAGAATTGCCACTTTGCCTATGAGATTGCTTTCTGGAGATTGTATCTTGTAACTTTCTTGGTCACCTTACTTGAATGCCTCCGATCTGGCCCTCAGCAGATTACCGATCTCATAGTATATCCAGGGCTTCTGAATTTTAATTGTTCCTGACTTCTACCTGTTTGCCAAGTGCTTGATCATTTGCATGCCAGAACTAATCTCTCTAACCACTGTTGAGGAAGTTTGCCAAACTGTGGGTGGAAGTGAACACTAAGAGGCCTTTCATGTCTATCACAGCCTGAGAACTAGTGCAGTCGGCTTGTTCTTATGCTTGAATAGAGTGGACTTTTTCTACTTAGTTTTCCTTGTAATATGTCTTGTGCTTAGTTGTTCTCAGAGTGTAATTACAGGGATCACTTCATAAATATTGCTGAACATAGATTTTTGCCAGAGCTAGAAAGATTTGTATCTTAATTTATTCTTCTATGCATAATAATTATTATTGTTGAATATTTTATGTCAAGTACATACAGTGTTTATAAAATTATCTGAATTAGTTGCAAATATAAACACAAAGTAATTGATTGCACAAGTATTCATCCCCGTTAATATAACACATCAAATCATCACTGGTGTGCCCATTTGGATTTAGGAGTTACATAATTAGTTAAATGGAGATTACTATGTGCAGTCAAGGTGTTTCAATTAATTGTAGTAAAAATACACATGTATCTGGAAGGTCCAACTGCTGGTGAGTCAGTATCCTTTCAAAAATTACACCATGAAGAAAAGGAATACTCCAAGCAATTCCGCACAAAAGTTTTTGAAAAGCACAAGTCAGGAGGTGGATACAAGAAAATTTCCAAGTCAGCTTCTGTGGCTAAGATGGGAGAGACAGAGTATTGGAATCAGAGTCAGAATCACATTTATTATCATTGGCATTTGTTATGAAATTTGTTAACTTAGCAGCAGCAGTTCAATGCAATGTGTAATATAGAAGAAGAAGAAAAAATAATTAAGTCAATCAATTACAGTAAATGTATATTGAATAGTTTAAAAAATCATGCAAAAGCAGAAATAATATATGTTAAAAAAGTGAAGTAGTATTCATGGGTTCAGTGTCAATTTAGGAGTCGGATGGCAGAGGGGAAGAAGCTGTTTCTGAATCTCTGAGTGTGTGCCTTCAGTCTTCTGTACCTCCTACCTGATGGTAGCAATGAGAAAAGGGCATGTCCTCGGTGTTGGGGGTCCTTAATAATGGATGCTGCCATTTTGAAACACCACTTCTTGAAGATATTCTGGGTATTTTGTAGGCTAGTACCCAAGATGGAGCCAACTAAACTTACAACCCTCTGCAGCTTTTTTCTGATCTGTGCAGTAGCCCCTAACCACCCCCCACCCCCCCACCAGACAGAGATGCAGCCTGTCGGAATGCTCTCCACGGTACATCTATTGAAGTTTTTGAATGTTTCTGTTGACATACTTCAAACTCCTAATGAATTATTGTTGCTATCTAGCCTTCTTTATAGCTGTATAGATATGTTGAGACCTCAGAGATCTTAACATCCAGGAACTTGAAACTGCTCACTCTCTCTACTTCTGATCCCTATATGAGGATTGCTATGTGTTCTTTTGTCTTACCCTTCCTGAAGTCCACAACCAGCCCTTTTGTTTTACTGACATTGAATGTCAGGTTGTTGCTGTGACACCGCTCCACTAGTTGCCATATCTCACTCCTGTACGTCCTCTAATCATCACCTGAGATTCTACCAACAATGATTGTATCATCAGCAAATGTATAGATGATATTTGAGCTACGCCTAGCCACACAGTCATGGGTATAGAGAGAGTAGAGCAATGGGTGAAGTACACACACCTGAGGTGCATCAGTGTTGATCGTCAGTAAGGAGGAGATATTATCACCAACCTGCACAGATTGTGGTCTTCCGGTTAGGAAGTTGATGATCCAATTACAGAGGGAGGTACAGAGGCCCAGGTTCTGCAACTTCTCAATCAAGATTGTGGGAATGATGGTGTTAAATGCTGAGCTACAGTCAATGAACAGCATCCTGACAAAAGTGTTTGTGTTGTCCATATGGCTGTGTGAAGAGCCATTGAGATTGCACCTGCCATTGTCCTATCAGGGATCAGGAACAAGAACCAGAATCAGGTTTATTATCACCAGCATGTGACTCGAAATTTGTTAACTTAGTAGCAGCAGTTCAATGCAATACATAATCTAGCACAGAGAGAGGAAAAAAAAATAATAATAAATAAAATAAAACATAATGATAAATGAACAAGTAAATGAATTATGTATATTGAATAGATTTTTAAAATGTGCCAGAACAGAAATACTGTATATTTTTTTAAAAAAATGAGGTAGTGTCCAAAGCTTCAATGTCCATTCAGGATTTGTATGGCAGAGAGGAAGAAGCTGTTCCTGAATCACTGAGTGTGTGCCTTCAGGCTTCTGTACCTCCTACCTGATGGTAACAGTGAGAAAAGGGCATGCCCTGGGTGCTGGAGGTCCTTAATAATGGACACTGCCCTTCTGAGACACCACTCCCTAAAGATGTCTTGAGTACTTTGTAGGCTTGTACCCAAGATGGAGCTGACTAGATTTACAAACTATTGTGGCGATAGGCAAATTCCAGGGGGGCCAGGTCCTTGCTAGGGCAGGAGCTTAGTCTAGTCATGAACAACCTCTCAAAGGATTTCATCCCTGTAGATATGAGTGCTTCTGAATGATAGTCATTAAGGCAGCCAACATTACTCTTAAGCACAAAGTACACTGCAGATGCTGTGGTCAAATCAAGACGTACAAAAAAGCTGGATGAACTCAGCAGATCGGGCAGCATCCATTGAAGGAAACAGTCAAAGGATGCTGCCCGACCTGCTGAGTTCATCCAGCTGTTTTGTACATCACATTATTCTTCTTAGGCACTAGTATAGTCTTTTTGAAGCAAATGGCAACTTCCGCCTGTAGCAGTGAGAGATTGAATATGTCCTTGAATATTCCCGCCAGTTGGTTTGCACAAGTTTTCAGATCCTTACCAGGTACTCTGTTGGGACCATCTGAAATGTGAGGGTTCATCCTCTTTAAAGACGGTCTAACATTGACCTCTGAGACAGAGATCACAGGGTCATCAGGTGCAGCAGGGATCTAACAGCTGTAGTTATATTCTCCCTTTCAAAGCTGGCATATAAGGTGTTTAGTTCATCTGCTAATAAAGCATCGCTGCCAACAACCATAAACAACAACTGTTGCTCGGGTGCTTCACCAATCATAGCTTTATGGGACAGTGTAAAGAGAAAGCCACTGTTGAAAAAAAGCTCACATGAATTCTCAGCTAGAGTTTTCCAGAAGGCTTGTGGGAGACTGAAGTCAGCTATGATTTGTTGAAACCAAAATTGAGCTTTTTTTGCCATCAAACTAAATGCTATGCTTGGCATAAGCCTAACATCACACATCATCAAAAACGCACCATCCCTATGGTGGCTGCATCATGCTGTGGGGATGCTTCATTACATCAGGCACAGGAAGGCTTGTGAAGGTAGAGGGTAAAACGAATGCAGCAACACACAGGGAAATCTGGGAGGAACACCTGATGCAGTCTGCAAGAGAACTGTAACTTGGGAGAAGGTTTGTTTTCCAGCAAGACAATGACCCCAAGCATAAAGCCAAAGCTACACAGGAATGGCTTAAAAACAACAAAGTTAATGTCCTGGAGTGGCCAAGTCAGAGTCCAGACCTCAATCTAATTGACAATTTGTGGCTGGACTTGAAAAGGGCTGTTCACTCATGATTCCCATGCAATCTGACAGAGCTTGAGCAGTTTTGTGAAGAAGAATAGGGAAAAATTGCAGTGTCCAGATGTGCAAGGCTAATAGAGACCTGTCCACACAGTCTGAAGTCTGTAATTCCTGCCAAAAGTGCATCTACTAAATACTGACTTGAAAGGGGTGAGTACTTATGCAATCAATTATTTTGTGTTTAATATTTGTAACAAACTTAGACCAATTTGTAGTAATTTGATTTCACTTTGACAGGAAAGAGTCTTTTCTATTGATCAGTGTCAAAAAAGCCAAATAAAATCCACTGTGATTCAATGTTGTAAAACAATAAAGCACGAAAACTTCCAGGGGGTGGGGTTGTGAGTGAATACTTTTTAAAAATACTGTTTGTTACAAAAAAATTCAAAAAAGGCACTTATTTAAGTAGCTAGAAACAATACAGCTAAATTAATCTGTAAATTGGTTGTAAATTGTCACATGTGCAGTGGTACACTATTATTTTGGATGCAATCCATACAGATCATTTCATCGCATCTGTACCTGAGAAAAGTAATAACAGAATGCAGAGCCTAGTGTAATAGTTACAGAAAAAGTGCAGTGCAGGCCTCTGATGAGGCAGCTTGTGAGGTCAAAATTCCATCTTAACATATGAGGTGCATTCAACAGGGTAGAAACTGTACCTGAGCCTGGTGGGATGTGACCGCCTACACAGAGGAGGTGGAGGAGCCCAAGGCCTGGTGCCAGGCAAGTAACCTCTTACTCAATGTCAACAAGGCAAAACAGATGGCTTTTAACTTCAGGAAAATCTGCACCTCTGACACCCCTCTTCATATCAGTGGACCAGCAGTGGAAACGGTAATTTCAAACTTCTGGGAGTGCAAATCTCGTACAAACTTTCATAGTCCCAGAATATATCTTCCACAGTCCTGAAAGCTCACCAATCCCTCCACTTCTGAAGAGAGCTGGTGTATGCACATCAATACTTATGACCTTCTACAGTGGAGAGCAGCCTTACAGCGCCATCACAGTGTGGTACGGAAACTGCACTGCAGCAGACAGGAAGTTAAAACTGCCCAACGCATCACCAGCACCAGCCTGCCTGTTATCAAGGACTTACTGTAAACACAGAAAGGTGCTGCAAAAAGACTAGAAAAACATGAAGGATTTCACTCAGCTGCTTATGGGCTGTTTGTCCCACTCCCATCAGCAAAGAGACCACGCAGTATCCATGCCAGGATCATTAGACTCAAAAACAGTTACTTCCCACAAGGCATTAGGCTGATTAACACCCCCACCCGTTAACCCACTCCTCCTCTCCACCGCTGCTGCTACTGGCACATCTCCCAGTATCAGTTTATGTACATAAAATCATCCTGTGAGTATAACAGTTAGAATACGTTGTATTTTAGAAGATAGCTTTTATATTTATATTTGTTACCATATTTTATTGTGTTCTTTATTCTGATAGTGATTTCTATGCTGTACCAGATCTGGTGTGACAATCATTTTGATCTTTACACTTGTGTACTAAATAATGACAATAAGCAGTCTTGAACCTTGAATCATGAATGTGCTTTCAGCCTTTTGTGTCTTCTCACAGACAAGAGTAAATCTGTAAGTGCTAGATATCAAAGTAATATACTGATATCTCTCAATGAAAGGTCCAATGAAGGATTTCAGCCAGAAATGTTGATTGTTTGCTGCTTTCTATAGATGCTGCCTGGCCTGCTGAGTTTCTCCTGCAATTTTTGTGTCTTCCGCCTGATACGAGGGGTAGACGAGAGAATGTGCAGGATGGGAGAATTTTTGGATTATGTTGCCTGCTTTACAAAGTCAGCGGTAGAGGTAGACAGAGTCCAAGACAGGTGGTTTATCTAAAAGCTTCTAAATCTTACATCTTAGGATGTAACATTTTAGTTGGGAAAGATCATGTGTCAGTGTTAAGCCATTTACTGCAGTTCAAAGTGTAAATGTCAGCACAAAAATTGTGCCTATTGGAATGTAGTATATACACTAAATGTTTCAAAAGTGATCCTCCCAGCTAGAATTTTTATGACACATGTAATTAACAGCAGGAATCATAACTGGTTTCGTATACTTTGTATTCAGTTTACCATGTTGTAAGATTTTAATCTTATGAGGCATCAGAAAAATTTGGATCTCCCAATGTCCACCCATTTTCATTCCTCTTCCTATTCCCATTCTGACATGTCAGTCCATGTCAGTCCTCCACTGTCGTGATGAGGCCACACTCAGGTTGGAGGAACAACACCTTATATTCCATCTGGGTAGCCTCCAACCTGATGACATGAACATTAATTTCTCAAACTTCTGATAATGCCTCCTTTCCTTCACTATTCCCCATTCCCTTTCCCCTCTCTCACCTTATTTCCTTACCTGCCTGTCACCTCCCTCTGGTGCCACCCCCTTTTCTTTATTCCACAGCCTTCTGTCCTGTCCTACCAGATTCCCACTTCTCCAGCCCTGTACCTCTTTAACCAGTCAGCTCCTACTTCCTGGTTTCACCGAGTTGGGGACGGGACAGGACACAGACTAGGTGCTGGGACAGGAACACAGACTTGGACTAGGACTTTGGCTAGGAAAGCGGGATCAGGACAAGGAACTGGGAACTAGGAGCCTGGGCTTGGACTCTGAGCCAGAGACTGGACAAGGACCCAGAAACTAGGTCTTGACTCAAGTTCAGACCCCAGAACTAGGCGAGGACATGACGTGGCTACAGGACTCGATGAGCCTTGGGTTCTTCAAGCCTTTCCTGGGCAGGACGAGGTACTCCTTCTTAGAGCACAGGGCCAGGACCCTTCCTAGGACACAGGGCTGGGATGCTTTAGAAGGGCTGGGCCTCTTCCTTAGATGCCAGGCCGTTATGACTGTTGAGGTAAACCACCATGGAAACTGTCAGGGATTCAGAAAGGGAGGGGAAGAGAACAGTCCTGCCTCAGGGTAACAGCAAAAATGGTTTGGCTTACCCAACAGAGGCCAGGACAGGCAGGGACAGATCCAACCGCAGGGTAACAGCAAGGATGGCCTGACATATCCCACGGAGGCAAGGACAGGAAGGGAGCTCAGTCTGGAGTGGCTCCGAGTCTCAGGACAGCCAGCAACCTTGGCTGGCAACAGAAACAGCCAAATCCATATCTAGCTCAGAGTGGCAGACAGCCTGTCAGCTGGCCCCAGAAACGGCCAAATTCATACCATGATGACTACTCCGACTAGAGACAACAAGGCTCCATAAAGTGGTGGTCCTCCAACCAGGCCTAGTGATCATGAATGGCTGCTCTAGCCTTCTGCCAGCAGGTTGCTCCAAGGGGATACTGACAAGACAAACCAGCACCCACACTCAACCCCAGGGCTACTTATATTCCCAGCCGCAAGACAAGAATCAGGTGCCTATGATTAACCCCAATTAAAGCGAGGGACAGCTGGAAGACCCAGAATCCGGAGTCCACAGACCGAACCGTGAACAGGAATGTGGATTTCATGGACCGGACCATGACACAGGGAGGGAGGCAAAAGTGGTGGGGGTGTGGCACTGCTGATCAGAGATAGTATCACAGCTGTAGAAAAGATGGAAGTCGTGGAGGGATTGTCTACTGAGTCTCTGTGGGTGGACATGAGAAACAAGAAAAGGTCAATAACTCTACTGGGTGTTTTTTAATCGACCACCCATTAGTAACAGGGACACTAGTAATAGGGAGACAGATTCTGGAAAGATTTAATAATAACAAGGTTGTTGTGGTGCAAGATTTTAATTTCCCAAATATTGATTGGCATCTCCCTAGAGCAAGGGGTTTAGATGGGGCGGAGTTTGTCAGCTGTGTTCTGGAAGGTTTCCTGACACAATATGTAGATAAGACTACACGAGGAGAGGTTGTACTTGATCTGGTATTGGGAAATGAACCTAGTCAAGTGTCAGGTCTCTCAGTGGGAGAGCATTTTGGAGATAGTGATCACAATTCTATCTCCTTTACCATAGCATTAGAGAGGGATAGGAACAAACTAGTTAGGACAATTCTTTAATTGGACTAAATGGAAATATGAAGCTATCAGGCAGAAACTTGAAAGCATAAATTGGGAACAGATGTTCTCAGGGAAAAGCACAGCAGAAATGTGGCAAATACTCAGGGAATATTTGAGTGGCATTTTGTGTAGGTATGTTCCGATGAGACGGAAAAGATGGTAGGGTACAGGAACCATGGTGTACAAAGGCTGTTGTAAATCTAGTCAAGGAGAAAAGAAAAGCTTATGAAAGGTTCAAAAAACTAGGTAATGATAGAGATCTAGAAGATTATAAGGTAGCAGGTTAGGAGAGCCAGAAAGGACCATGAGAAGGCCTTGGCGAGCAGGATTAAAGAAAACCCCAAGTCATTCTACAAGTATGTAAAGAGCAAGAGGAAAAGACATGAGAGAATAGAACCAATCAAGTGTTACATTGGAAAAGTGTGTATGGGACCAAAGGAGATAGCAGAGGTACTTAATAAATACTTTGCTTCAATATTCCCTACAGAAAAGGATCTTAGCAATTGTAGGGATGACTTACAGCAATTTGAAAAGCTTGAGCATATAGACATTAAGAAAGAGGATGTGCTGAATCTTTTGGAAAACATCAATTTGGATAAATATCTGGGACCAGACGAGATGTACCCCAAGCTACTGAGAGTCCCCAAGAGGCGAGGAAGGAGATTGCCGAGCCTCTGGTGATGATCCTTTCATCATCAATGGGGATGGGAGAGGTTCAGGAGGATTGGAGGATTGCGGATATTGTTCCCTTATTCAAGACCAGAGAGTATGACTTCAGTGGTTGGTAAGCTGATGGAAAAGATCCATGAGAGGCAAATTTATGAACACTTGGAGAGGCATAATAAGGAATAATCAACTGTTCCTGAACCTGATGTTATGGGTCCTTAGGCTCCTATCACTTCTTCCTGATGCCAATAGTGAGAAGAGAGTATGGCTTGGATGGTGGGGGTCTCTGATGATGGGTACTGCTTTCAGGCAACAGCATTCCATGTGGATGTGCTCGGTAGTGGGGATGGTCATACCTCTGATGGGCTGGGCCATATCAACTCTCTTTTGTAGGATTTTCCATTCAAGAGCATTGGTGTTTCCATACCTGGCTCTGATGGAACCAGTCAGTATATTGTCCACCACATGTCTGTAGAAGCTTCTCAAAGTTTTAGATGTTGTGCTGTATCTATGCATATTTCTAAGTAGGGTGGTGCCGTTCTTTCTTTGTAATTGCACTTATGTGATCCTCTGAAATGATAGCACGGATCTTCTGAAATGAACCCAAGTACTAAATGTGGAACAGCGCAGAATGCAAATTATAATATGAAATGCTGTGTGAATAGTATATCAGCTATTACATCATCTGTGGTCCTAACCAAGACTGACGTCACCTACCTGACTGACATTTTAACCATGCAGATATTATTTGTAAGCAGTAAGGCCTTGACCTACTGAGGCAAGTTTTCACCAAAGGATAAAATCCTGTTCCTCTCCAGTGCTAGCAAGTTGAATGGCTAAGATCTTGAAAGATGGATTGTTCTTTTAAACATCTATGTAGTAGCATATAAAATATGCATGTAGAAATCCTGTATTTTACCATCAAACTCAGTTCCACATATCAGATATGGAATCAGATCTAGTTTATTATCACTGAGATGTTGATTAGTGGCAGCAGTACAAGCAAGACATAAAAAAATTACTACATTACAATAAAAAAAAGTAAGTGGTAGAAAGAGGAATAGTGAAGCAGTGTTTGTGGGTTCACGAAACGTTCACAAATCTGATAGTGGAGGGGAAGAAGCTGTTCCTAAAATGTTGAGTGTGGTTTTTCAGGCTCCTGTGCATCCTCCCTGATGTTAGTAATGAGAAGAAAGCAAGTCCCGATGGTGAGGGTCCTTGATGATGGTTACCACCTTGCTAAGGCACTGCTCTTTGAAGATGTCCCCAATGGTTTGGAGACGTGCTCAGGATGAAGCATCAGACAACATTATCATGGTCCCTCCTGACCCATACATTTTGCACCAGAGAAAGGGACTTCTATAATCCTGAAATGTAGTCAAGAAAATATTTGCAATGTTTATCTATCCCCCTCTAATAATTTGGAGAATGTGTTTTAATATTAAAATATCAGAGTGAATTGCAAGATGTTCTCTTGATTTTCCGAAGCAGAAAGACTTTTAAATTTCATTACTTTTTGGATTCTAAAACTTACAATTATGTATGTTTTAAAATAGACCCATTATATTTTTTGAAGTTCACAGGAAACTCTTTAGAAGGATTCATTTACAATCATCTTTAAATATCACTGCATATATCTTTAGTTTATTATTCACATTTTGGAAATATCAGAAGCCGAATGATTGAATACTGAATAACTCTTGCAATATTTGTTATAGAATCATTGATACATAGAGCCATTTTGTCATATAGCACAGAGACAAGCCTGTTGGCCTGTTGGGTCCATGACAAACATCATCAAATCATGATGATGCTTATTTATTTAGTTATTGAGTTACAGCAGGAACAGGTTCTTCTAAGCCTTTGAGCTATGCCGCGCCACATCAGTAACCCCCGATTTCACCCTAGCCTAATCACAGGACAAGTTACAATGACCAACTAACCTACTAACCAGTGCCTCTTCAGACTGTGGGAGGAAACTGGAACACCTGGAGAAAACGCGGGCATTCCACAGGGAGAGCGTACAGAGTCATTACAGATGACATCGGAACTGCAATACCCTGAGCCGTAATAACGTCACATGAAGTGCTAAGCTACCATGGCAGAAATGAACATTGTAATGTTCACATAGTTCAAACCCCACCGTGAAGAAAATTTGTTTAGTTTTATCACAATTTGTGGACTCTTATTTACAACTTGTGTCCAGTACCAAAGCACATCATAGGGATGTTTCCTCCATGGAGCGAAAAGTCAACAGGGAGCTGTCACAGAGTCACAGTAGTACAATGCTGGTACCTCATAGCTCCAGTGAACTCGAACTTGTACTTAAACTCATGTACAATCATTGCATAACTGATACTGAGGTAATATATTTTGAAAAATATCACAAAGTAAATCAACTATATGGATATACCTGAACACCTGACCAACCTTTTCAACCTCAATACCTTGAAAGATCAGTCAGAATTAATCATCTGTTTTATATATTACAGACTGGATGGTGGTGTAGTGGCATCAGCACTGGACCTCAAGGCAGATGGTGTTGAGTTCAAACCCATTCAGGCCCCAACCTGGGCAGCAGCAGTATCTGTGTAGAAGAAAGGCCTGGCAATCTACTTCCATATCTTGCCATGAAAGCCTATGGTCATGACCCTATGGTCCATGAGGTCACAAAGAGTGGGACTCAACAACTGAACAACAAACTTGTATATTACACACAGTTTCTACTGAAGTTGCTTATCACCTAGTCTGTTTTGCTTATGAGATTTATCACTGAACTTAAGAGCTGTGTGGATTGAAACAAAATACTTTAGCACCTTCAATGCAATCATGAACTCCCATTTTCCCCTGTAACACATACTTTATTCCATCATAATTAACAGTTCTGTATTTGAGTGCAACTGTTTTGCTTCGCATTTTTACAGCGATTTTTCATTATTGTGTTTCTGCTTTTATTAGTTATTTAATTGGTGGGGACAATGACATGAGTTATTTTAATTGCATTCAAATAACATGTACAGTACATTAATCAGTAAAGCACTCATTATCGTTATTAGCAAAAGACAGAAGTCCTCCTATGTAAATTGCTTACCGTCAAGCTTGAGCAGGGTTATTAGGGAGGTCACCCACCTCAACTAATGTTATCATGGTTGATAATACGTATTCAACAGAGAATGCATTTGTAAGGTTATTGCCCTCAGTTTGCAATCTTGGTCTTTCAGAAATGTTGATAATGCTCTGTACTATCACTGTGAAATGCAAATATTCATGGCATCTATACCCTGGCTATGTATGCCTGTAAGAATAAACTTTAACTGGAAAATGATCACATCCCTTCTCAACCACTGTTCCCTTTAAGCTATGTGGGTGCATGGCCACACAATAACCAATGTTCCTGGGCACATAACCTTTGTTGTCACACAGCTGGAATAAAGACAGATGAGAATAAATTTACAAAACTTGAACGATTTTCTTTGTTGTACATTATACCCTTCAATTAATTATTTCATTTAAAGTGCTGCCTAAAAAAATCTTGCTCAGAACAGTGCAGCTGTAAAAAAAAGAGCGAACATTTTTCTCAATATCTTCCCTTCATTTTAAAATCATTATCAAATAAGGCAGATTGTTTAAACTGTGGATAATACATCTGTCCTTTAACTGGATACCATAAGATACCATAATCTGGAGACTGAAGACTGCGACTGGACTGCAGACGTTTGTTGCTTAATACTGTCATTAAATTTCTTTGTACAATCTGTCATTTATTTCTTGTTAGAACATAATTAAGCCATGAACAAAGAAACAGAAATGCCAGGCAGATTAACTTTACCACACTTTGCACCATATAGAACTGGCCAATTCTAGAGAGCTGACATGATGGGTCAGTTGTAAATGTATCAATCCTCCCATTTTTTTTTTGAGAAAGCATTGAGGACTTTATTTGATAATATATATAAAAAAATCAGAATCAGGTTTATTATCACGGACATACTATATGTCTGAAATGTGTTATTTTGTGGCAACGGTACAGTACTATAAGTTACAATTAGAAATACAAAATAACATAGATGAGTAGTGCAAAAAGAGAGCAAAATAGTGAGGTAGCATGCATGGGTCATGCACCTTTCTGAAATCTGACAGTAGATGGGAAGAAACTTTTCCTGAAAAGTTGTGTTTGGATCTTCAGTCTCGTGTACCTCTTCCCTGATGGTAATCATGAGAAGAGGACATGCCCTGGATGCTGAGAGCTCTTAATGATGGGTGCCACCTTCTCGAGGCATTGCTTTTTGAAGATTTTTTTGATGGTAAGGAGACAAGTGTCCTTGTTTATTTATTATTATTATTAGTTAAAATTTATTTATTACTATTTTTGCTCTGCTAGATTATGCATTGCATTGAACTGCTGCTGCTAAATTAACAAATTTCACGTCACGTGTCGGTGAGGCTGATGAAGCTGGCTGAGTTTGCAACTCTGCAGCCTTTTCTGATCCTGTTCTGTGGCTCCTCCGATGCAGCCAATCAGAATGCTCTTCACTGTACATCTGCAAAAGTTTACTAGAGTCGTGGAGGTGTGATGACATACCAAATCTCCTCAAACTGCTAACAAAATATAGCCACTAGCCTACTTTCTTTGTGATTGTGCCCAGAACAGATTTTCCGAGGTGTTGACACCTAAAGAACTTGAAGCTGTTCACGCTTTCTGCTGTTGATCCTTCGAAGACTGGAGTGTGTTCTTCCAATTTCCCCTTTCCGAAGTCCACAATCAACTTCTTTGTCTTACTGTTATTGAATGCACAGTCAGCCAGTCTATCACACTTCTGTTCTCCTCATTACCAGCTGAGATTCAGCCAACAAAAGTTGTAACATTGGCAAGTTTATAGAATGGTTAGCCTGTATGCTCTGCTGCTGGTGACCAAACATGAAGACATTATGGACTTCTCACAGGTTAAGGTTTGTGTTAAATGAAAAATGATAGAAAACAAGAAAACAACAACAAAAAAATTCTCAATAATTCAGGTATATTTGCCAAAACAATTCATTGTTTGAATTTTGAATTGGGAGTACAATGTAATTCCTTGAAAATCTGGAGATTTATCAGGAGTGTATGCAATGAAGTATTATTAGATAAACCATGAGGTGAGTACAATGGCTTTCAGATTTATGACGAATCCTGCTGCATAACTAGGAGATAAATAGGGTCACTCTTCAGTCTCAGTCTCCTCACCAGTGTCAATAATCTTGGTTGCATTACAGCCTGGAAAATGCTACAAGCAGTAGTGGGTACAGCCCAGTCCATCACAGCTAAAGCCTTCCTCACCACTGAGCACATCCACATTGCAGCGTTATCACAAGAAAGTAGCATCCACCTTCAAGATCTCCTACCATCCAGGTCATACTCGATTCTCACTGCTACTATCAGGGAGAAGGTACAGGAGCTTCAGGACTCACACCACCGGGTTTGGGAACAATTCAGGTCAGAATCAGAATCAGGTTTATTATCACCGGCATGTGACGTGAAATTTGTTAACTTAGCAGCAGCAGTTCAATGCAGTACATAATCTAGCAGAGAGAAAAATAATAATAAATAAATAAACAAGTAAATCAATTACATATATTGAATAGATTTAAAACACGTGCAAAAACAGAAATACTGTATGTTTAAAAAAAAATGAGGTAGTGTCCAAAGATTCAATGCCCATTTAGGAATCAGATGGCAGGGGGGAAGGAACTGTTGCTGAATCTCTGAGTGTGTGCCTTCAGGCTTCTGTATTTCCAACCTGATGGTAGCTGTGAGAACAGGGCATGCCCTAGGTGCTGGAGGTCCTTAATAATGGCTGCTGCCTTTCTGAGACACCGCTCCTGAAGATGACTTGGGTACTTTGTAGGCTAGTACCCAGGGTGGAGCTAACTAGACTTACAACCCTCTGCAGCTTCTTTTGGTCTTGTACCCCTCCATAACAGACAGTGATGCAGCCTGTCAGAATGCTCTCCGTGGTACAACTATAGAAGTTTTTAAGTGTATTTGTTGACATACCAAATCTCTATAAACTCCTAAAAAAAAGTATACCCGCAGTCTTGCCTTCTTTATAACTACATCAATATGTTGGGACTGGGTTAGATCTTCAGAGATCTTGACACCCAAGAACTTGAAGCTGCTCACTCTCTCCACTTCTGATCCCTCTATGAGAATTGATATATGTTCCTTCATCTTACCCTTCCTGAAATCCACAATCAGTTCTTTCATCTTACTGACGTTGAGTGCCAGGTTGTTGCTGTGGCACCACTCCACTAGTTGGCATATCTCACTCCTGTACACCCTCTTGACACCTCCTGAGATTCTACCAATAATGGTTGTATCATCAGCAAATTTATAGATGGTATTTGAGCTATGCCTAGCCACACAGTCATGTTTATACAGAGAGTAGAGCAGTGGGCTAAGCACACTCCCCTGAGGTACACCAGTGTTGATCGTCAGTGAAGGGAATATGTTATCACCATCCACACAAATCTGCAACTTCTCAATCAGGCCTGTGGAAATGATGGTTTTAAATGCTAAGCTATAGTTGACAAACAGCATCCTGACACAGGTATTTGTATTGTCCAGGGGATCTAAAGCCATGTAAAGAGACATTGAGATTGCATCTGCCATTGACCTGGTGTGGCGATAGGTAAATTGCACTGGGTCCAAGTCCTTGCCGAGGCAGGAGTTCAGTCTAGTCATGACCAACCTGTCAAAGCATTTCATCACTGTCGATGTGAGTGTTACCAGGCAATAGTAATTAAGGCAGCTCACATTATTCTTCTTAGGCACTGGTATAATTGTTGCCTTTTTGAAGCAAGTGGGAACTTCCACCCATAGCAGTGAGAGGTTGAAAATCTCCTTGAATAGTCCAGCTAGTTGGTTGGCACAGGTTTTCAGAGCCTTACCAGGTACTCCATCAGGACCTTCCGCCTTTCGAGGGTTCTCTCTCTTTAAAGACAGCTTAACATCGGCAGCTGAGATGGAGATCACAGGATCATCAGGTGCAGCAGGGATCTTCACAGCTGTAGTTGTATTCTCCCTTTCAAAGCAGGCATAGAAGATGTTGAGTTCATCTGGTAGTGAAGCATTGCTACCATTCATGCTATTGGGTTTCGCTTTGTAGGAAGTAATGTCTTGCAGACCCTGCCAGAATTGCTGTGCATCTGATATCGCCTCCAACCTTTTTCGAAATTGTCTCTTCACCATTGAAATAGCCCTCTGCAAATCTTAACTGGTTCTCTGGTACAGGCCTGTGTTGCCACAGATCTAGCCTTCACTAGTCGACATACCTCCTGGTTCATCCACGGCTTTTGGTTTGGGAATGTACAGTCAGTCTTTGTACACTCATCCACACAGGTTTTAATGAAGTCTGTAACAACTGCAGCATACTTATCCAGGTTCGAAGATGATCCCTGAATACAGTCCAGTCCACTGATACAAAGCAGTCCTGTAAACGCTCCTGTGCTTCCCTTGTCCATACCTTCTTGGTCCTCACTGCTGGTGCTGCAGTCTTCGGTCTCTGCCTATACTCGGGGAGTAGAAGTACAGCCAGGTGATCAAACTTCCTGAAGTGAGGGCGTGGAATAGCACAGTAGGCATTCTTGATGGTGGTGTAGCAATGGTCTAGTGTGTTGTTTCCTCTGGTATTGAAGGTGATCTGTTGATGGTGATTGCTTAGTGATTTTTTCTGACTGGAGTGGTTAAAATCTTGCAAAACAAAGGTGAAGGTGTTAGGGTGCACTGTTTTGTGCTCATCCATTCCTTAAATCATCTAAAGCCTGCTTGACATTGGCCTGAGGTGGAATGTAAACTGCTACCAAAATGACCTCAGAGAACTTCTGTGGTAAAAAGGACAGCAATTTACTGCTAGATATTCCAGGGCTGGTGAGCAGAATTGGGACAGCACTGATATATGTAGTTACCCATCTGGCTTTTGAACCAGAGGGGATAACTTCAGTCAAATTCACTTGCCCCATCAGTGAGCCAAACACACTCATTTCTCAGCTGCTTGGAACTTCTGGACTATTCTAGTGCTGTTTAGTATTCTGGCTTTCTGCAGATTTACATAGATATTGGTGTGTAGGCCTAATTTGTTTAATGTTATTGTGTAGTGACTTTGGGATATTATTGGGATAATATTTGTAGATATTACTATTGGGATAATGTATCCCAGTTTGTATTCCATAGCCTTTCAATTTGCTCTTTATTTCAGCATTTTCTGGTGTCTTTCACTTATTGATTTCAGAATGTTATGTGTGTTTGGAATGGCGATATCTATTAACTAAATTGTTCTTGCTCGTTTACCCTGCATTATTATATCTGGATAGTTATGATGGATTATCTGTGATTTAGGATTTGTCATAATTTAAATTATAGGACTAAGCTCTAAAAGTGTATCAGGCATTAGTTATATAAAGTATGGTGTTTTTTATAAAAAGTTTGTATTTAAAAGCAAGATTTTGATGAATAATGTCTGCCACTTGATAATCATATTGAGTTAAGACCATAAGATATAGGAGCAGAAATAGGCCATTTGGCCCATCGAGCCTGCTCCGCCATTCAATCATGGGCTGATCCAATCCTTCCAGCCATCCCCACTCCCCTGCCTTCACCCCATATGCTTTGATGCCCTGGCTATTCAAGAACCTATCTATCTCTGCCTTAAATGCACCCAATGACTTGGCCTCCCCAGCCACTTGTAGCAACAAATTCCACAGATTTACCACCTTCTGACTAAAGTAATTTCTCTGTTCTAAATGGATGTCCTTTAATCCTGAAGTTGTGCCCTCTTGTCCTCAACTCCCATACCATGGGAAATAACTTTGCCATATCTAATCTGTTCAGGCCTTACAACATTCGGAATGTTTCTATGAGATCCCCACTTGTTCCTCAGGGAATACAGCCCAAGAGCTGCCAGAAGTTCCTCATACTGTAACCCTTTCATTTCTGGAATAATTCCCATGAATCTTCTCTGAACCCTCTCCAATGTCAGTTTATTCTTTCTAAAATAAGGAGCCGAAAACTATACTCAATACTTTCTGTGGTCTCACGAGTTCCTTATAGAGCCTCAACATCACATCCCTGCTCTTGTATTCTATACTTGTAGAAATGATTGCCAAAATTGCATTCGCCATCTTCACTACCGGCTCATCCTGGAGGTTAACATTTCGGATATCCTGCACAAGGACTCCCAAGTCCTTTTGCATCTCTGCATTTTGAATTCTTTCTCCATCTAAATAATGTCTGCCTGTTTATTTCTTCCACCAAAGTGCAGAACCATATATTTTCCAACATTGTATTTCATTTGCCACTTCTTTGCCCATTCCCCTAAACTATCTAAGACTCTCTGCAGGCTCTCTGTTTCCTCAACACTACCCGCTCCTCCACCTATCTTTGTAACATTGGCAAATTTAGCCACAAATCCATTAATCCCATAGTTGAAATCATTGACGTACATCATAAAAAGCACTGGTCCCAACACCGACCCCGTGGAACTCCACTGGTAACCGACAGCCAGTCAGAATAGGATCCCTTTATTCCCATTCTCTATTTTCTGCTAATGAACCAATGTGCCACCCATGCTAACAACTTCTCTGTAATTCCACAGTCTCTTATTTTGTTAAGCAGCCTCATATGCGGCACCTTGTCAAAGGCCTTCTGCAAATCTACAGCACACCTACTGCATCTCACTTGTCTACTCTGCTTGTAATTTCCTCAAACGATTGCAGTAGGTTAGTCAGGCAGGATTTTCCTTTCAGGAAGCCATGCTGGCTTGGCCTATCTTGTCATGTGCCTCCAGGTACTCTGTAATCTCATCCCTAATAATCGATTCCAACAACTTCCCAACCGTTGATGTCAGGTTAATAGGTCTATAGTTTCCTTTCTGCTGCCTCCCACCCTTCTTAAATAGCGGAGTAACATTTGCAATTTTTTAGTCATCTAGTACAATGCTAGAATCTATCGATTCTTGAAAAATCATTGTTAATGCCTCCGTAATCTCTCCAGCTACTTCCTTCAGAACCCGAGGATGCATTCCATCAGATCCAGGAGATTTATCCACCCTCAGACCATTAAGCTTCCTGAGCACCTTCTCAGTCATAATTTTCACTGCACATACTTCACTTCCCTAACTCATGAATATCCGGTATACTGCAGATGGCTTCCACTGCGAAGACTGATGCAAAATATGCATTCAGTTCCTCTGCCATCACTGTGTCTCTCATTACACTATCTGCAGCGTCATTTTCTATTGGTCCTATATTTACCCTCAACTCTCTTTTACCCTTTATATACTTAAAAAAGCTTTTAGTATCTTCTTTGATATTAGTCGCCAGCTTCCATTCAGAATTCATCTTTTCCTTCCTGATGACCTTCTTAGTTTCTTTCTGAAAGTTTTAAGAAGCTTCCCAATCCCCTATCTTCTCACTAGCTTTGGCTTCCTTGTATGCCCTCTCTTTTGCTTTTACTTTGGTGCTGATTTCACTTGTCAGCCATGGTAGCATCCTTCTTCCATTCGAAAATTAGGCCTGTCATTGGGATCCTTTTATCCTTGCCACTTCTTAACTCAACCCATAGAGGCTCTACTCCTTCCGATCCCAGTCATCCCTTTCTAATGATCAGATATTATTTCTTATACGGAATGCCACACCAAACCTCTGCTTACTAGCCTATCTTTCCGATACACTGTATATCCTTGGAGTTGAACTGCTATAGGATCCTGTATTGTGTTGGATTGTTTCTAGTTTCTCTTGACATTCTCTGCATTTATCATCTTGAATTGGTTGGTCTTTTATTATATATTTTTGATAATTTTTTTGTGTTAACCATCTAGTCCCGTATTGCCTCAGGGAATCCCTCTGTTTCTGTGAAGAGGCCTCTAACTCTGACCAGTCGTTTGATGCTTCCTTGTCAACATCAGTTCATGGGGATGTTTTCCTCGGAGGATCATGCTCTTCCATTGGTTAACTTTTTCTTCTGTAGTGATAATTTTTTTTCATTTTTCTGGTTTGAGCTTTTATTTAAGTTTAGTGGTGTCTCCTTCTTAACAGAATTACATATGCTCACGTGGAGTGCTGAGTCCTGTTTTCGTTGATAAAAGTATATCCTTAGAAGTTTTATCTGACTGTTGTGAAAATTTTTATGCCTGTTATTCCCCTTCCTCCTTCTGTCCTAGCCATCTTAATCTAAGTGCATTCAAGTGTATAGTATTTTCTAAAACTTGTTATTTCAGTTCTTATTTTTCTTTTTAAATATTCCAGATCACTTTCAGACTAAGATGTTATGCCAAAAGAATATGTTAATAAGGGTTTAGTGAAATTGTTAGAAGGTGTGTCAAGGTATAATTTGTTTTGTTGTTTTAGATTTGATACCCTATTTTCATCCAATTCAATAAATTAGAGAGCAGATTTAAAGCTGGTGAAACCATGGTGGGCTTAGACGAGTTGCCTTGGTTTATTTTGATAACGATGCTTGTTCTTTTTTGTTTGTTAATAGATGGGATGATTATAGTACACTAATGCTTCATCAGATAATGTAGAATTTCACAAAAATTGGATGTAGCTTGTATATATTAGGAACTTCTATTAACTATGAGTGTGGGACAGAATCAAATGCTTTTTGATTGTCAATATACCAACATGAAAGATTTCTGCTTTTCCGCTGGGCTTGATTTAGAATTACAGGATCTGTTATCAGTTGTGTTCTACATCCTGTCATACCCTTACAGCATCCTTTCTGCTCTTCTGTGAGTATTTTGTGGTTATCTATTTGAGTGGTGATTAGTTGTGAGGAATGTGATGTTACAATTTTGTATATAGTTTGTCAACAAGTAATAGGACAGTATTTTGATGGGTCATCTGTGATTTCTCCTTTCGGTAAGAGATACGTTTTACTTTATGAATATTTGCTCTGCTGGTACATTTCCAGTTGTGGGTATATTATGTAACTGTTTTTAGCATATCCATTGTAACTTCAGGTGTTTGCATGTCTTCAATTGTGTGGGTGTGTTCTGTTTCATCCCTAATCCATCTTGCTTCTTGATTATTATTACTATTATTATTATTATTATTATTTTTCTCTTTTTTTTCTCAGCTCAGGCTGGTAAAACCTGAGGTACAGGCATAGCCAAGCATGCTCATTGCTCAATTGTTGTGAACTTTTTGATTATTCTAGTGGAATTTAATATTGTGGCTTTCTGGTGAGTTACATTAATTTTGCTGTACAGGTCTGACTGTTTAATGCTATTGTTTGTGACTTTGTGGTGATACTAGTTGTGGATGTTACTATTAGGACAATGTATATCCTGTTCATGTTCCATAGTCTTTCAATTTCCTCTTTCTGCAGTTTTTCACTTATTAATTTCTATATGTTACGTGTGTTTGGGATGGCTATATCTACTAAGTAAGTTGTTCTTGCTTGTGTCTTCTGTAATATTATATCCAGAAGTTTATCATGGATTTTTCTATTTGTATTAATGGATCGGTCAAAACATAGTTTGTATTATCAGGTACCTATCTGACGCTTCATCTGTGAGCCTGTTGGAGTCATATACTGTGTTTGGTGCTCCCAGTGTGGCCTCTTGTATATCGGCGAGACGCGACATAGATCGGGAGACCATGTCGCCAAGTATCTATGTTCTGTCTGCCAGAACAAGCGAAATCTCCTAAAAAATGGCCACCCATTTTAATTCCCCTTCCCATTCCCATTCTGTTGTGTCCATCCAAGGCCTTCTCCACTGTCATGATGAGGCCACACTTAGGTTGGAGGAACAACATCTTATATTCCATTTGGGTAGCCTCCAACCTGATGGCATGAACATCGATTTCTCAAACTTCAAGTAATGCCTCCCCCCTCCCATTCACCATTTCCCATCCCCATGTCCCTCGATCATGTTATCTCCTTGCCCGCCCATCACTTCCCTCTGGTGCTCCTCCCCGCTTCTCTTACTTTCATGGCCTTCTGTCTCTTTCACCAATTGACCTCCTAGCTCTTTGCTTCATCCCTCTCCCTCCAAGTTTCGCCTATTGCCTGATGTTTCTCTCTTCCCTCCCCCCACCTTTCAAATTTACTTTCAGCTTTTTTCTCCAGTCCTGCTGAAGGGTTTCGGCCTGAAACATTGACTGTACTTTTTTCTATAGATGCTGTCTGGCCTGCTGAATTCCTCCAGCATTTTGTGTGTGTTGCTTGTAATATCAGGCTTGTATTTATAGTAAGTTATGGTGTTTATAAGTTTGTACTTTAAAGCAATATCTTGGTGAATGATGTTTGCCACTTGATTGAGCCTGTATAAGTATTCAGGTTGAGTTAAACTGCTATAGGATCCTACAATGTGTTGCATTGTTTCAGGTTTCTCTTGGCATTTTCTGAATTTAGTGGCTTGAATTTGTTGGTCTTTTATTATGCTTTTTTGATTTTTTTTCTATTAAACACCTGGCCCTGTATTACCATAATTAGCAACAATAATAATAATAATAATTATTATTAATATTATTTATTTTTGTATTTGCACAGTTTGTTGTCTGTTATACTTTGGTTATTTGTCTGTCCTGTTGTGTGCAGTCTATTGATTCTATTGTGTTTCTTGCATACACTGTGAATACCCACAGTAAAATGAATCTCAGGATTGTATATGGTGTCCATATGTACACTTTGTACTTTGATTATAAATTTACTTTGAAATTTGGTTATTGCAGCATTTCTGAAAATGAGACAGCATTATCAGCCGTAAGCAACATTTATTCAGTGGCAGAGTAGATTAGATTGCTATCCTCAAAAACAATATATTTAATTGATTAAACAACGATAGATCATAAATACTTACAACAATCAGTTTCAGGCACACACCAATACAAGGAGCTGTTGTTGTCTGGCGTACTGACCTTTACCTGGCCGAGGCACAGTGACAACTCTCTGATAACGCCTCTTATTTACCCCTTGATCATGATCCCACTAAGGAGCACCAGGCCATTGTCTCCAATACCATCACCAACATTATTAGCTCTAGGGATCTCCCATCCACTGCCATAAACCTCATAGTTCCCACACCCCGCACTTCCTGTTTCTACCTCCTACCCAAGATCCACAAACCTGCCTGTCCAGGTAGACCTATTGTCTCAGCTTGTTCCTGCCCCACTGAACTCATTTCTGCATACCTTGACACTGTCTTAACCCCCCTTGTACAATCTCTTCCCACCTATGTTCGTGACACTTCTCATGCTTTGAATTTTTTCAATGATTTTAAGTTCTCTGGCCCCCACCGTCTTATTTTCACCCTGGATGTCCAGTCCCTATATACCTCCATCCCCCACCGAGATGGTCTCGAAGCTCTTCGGTTTTTTTTTGGATTCCAGACCTAACCAAATCCCCTCTACCACCACTCTCCTCTGTCTAGCGGAATTAGTTCTTACTCTCAATAATTTCTCCTTTGGCCCCTCCCACTTCCTCCAAACCAAGGGTGTAGCCATGGGCACCCATATGGGTCCCAGTTATGCCTGCCTTTTTGTTGGCTTTGTGGAACAGTCCATGCTCCAAGGCTATACTGGTATCCATCCTCCTCTTTTCCTTCACTACATCGATGACTGCATTGGCGCTGCCTCCTGCACGCGTGCTGAGCTCGTCGACTTCATTAACTTTGCCTCCAACTTTCACCCTGCCCTCAAATTTACCTGGTCCATTTCAGACACCTCCCTCCCCTTTCTTGATCTCTCTGTCTCCATCTCTGGAGACGGCCTATCTACCGATATCTACTATAAACCTACAGACTCTCACAGCTACCTGGACTATTCCTCTTCCCACCCTGTCTCTTGCAAAAAGGCTATCCCCTTCTAACAATTTCTCTGTCTCCACTGCATCTGCTCTCAGGATGAGGCTTTTCTTTTCAAGACGAAGGAGATGTCTTCCTTTTTTAAGCAAAGGGACTTCCCTTCGTCCCCCATCAACTCTGCTCTCAAACACATCTCTCCCATTTCCCGCGTATCTGCCCTCACCCCATCCACCCGCCACCCCACTAGGAATAGGGTTCCCCTTGTCCTTACCTACCACCCCACCAGCCTCCAGGTCCAATGTATAATTCTTCGTAACTTCCGCCACCTCCAACGGGATCCCACTACCAAACACATTTCCCCCCCCCTTCTGCTTTTCACAGGGATTGCTCCCTACGCGACTCCCTTGTCCACTCGTCCCCCCATCCCTTCCCACTGATCTCCCTCCTGGCACTTATCCTTGTAAACGGAACAAGTGCTACACCTGCCCTTACACTTCCTCCCTCACTACCATTCAGGGCCCCAGACAGTCCTTCCAGGTGAGGCGACACTTCACCTGTGAGTCGGCTGGTCTGGTATACTGCGTCCAGTGCTCCCGGTGTGGCCTTTTATATATTGGTGAGACCCGACGCAGACTGGGACTCTGTTTTGTGGAACACCTACGCTCAGTCCGCCAGAAAAAGCAGGATATCCCAGTGGCCACACATTTTAATTTCACATCCCATTCCCATTCTGATATGTCTATCCATGGCCTCCTCTATTGTCAAAATGAATCCAAACTCAGGTTGGAGGAACAACACCTTATATACTGGCTGGGTAGCCTCCAACCTGATGGCATGAACATTGACTTCTCTAACTTCCATTAATGCCCCTCCTCCCCTTCTTACCCCATCCCTGACATACTTAGTTGTTTGCCTGTTCTCCATCTCCCTCTGGTGCTCCCCCCCCCCCCCGACTCCTTTCTTTCTCCTGAGGCCTCCCGTCTCATGATCCTTTCCCTTCTCCAGCTCTGTATCCCTTCCGCCAATCACCTTTCCAGCTCTTAGCTTCATCCCACCCCCTCCGGTCTACTATCATTTCGCATTTCCCCCTCCCCCCTCTACTTTCAAATCTCTTACTATCTTTCCTTTCGGTTCGTCCTGATGAAGTGTCTCAGCCCGAAACGTCGACAGCGCTTCTCCCTATAGATGCTGCCTAGCCTGCTGTGTTCCACCAGCATTTTGTGTGTTGTTGTTTGAATTTCCAGCATCTGCAGATTTCCTCATGTTTGCTCTTTAAATACAAGGAGATTTTGGTTTTTGTACTGAACATTGTTAATTGACCCATGACTAACCCATGACAAATATTTGAATATTTGATAGTTCACCATAAAATTAAAATAGTAATTGCATATATTCAGAAATTGTTTTTAAAATTAAGATTTATCACTATTATTCAACTTCAATATTGGTATGCCAGGCTGCAGTTTCAGACAAGAGATGGTGCTGCTGTTTCTGCACCAGTGCTCCATACCCACCATTCAAGGTTCACGATTCAAAACTGTTTATTATCATTCTTCCATACAGGAGTGTAAAGGGGAATGAAATGATTATTTCAACCAAATGATATATTTAAATGAAATACAGAATAAATTAGAACACTACCAAAACTACTACAGTAATATAAAACTGTGTATTAGTTCCTAATAGTCAGTGATGGAAGAATTCATTCAGTATATGTTCTTTTGATTAAACATAAATGAACAAAATTGGCATAGACACCACGTGCAGATAATGAACTGCCTTCAATCAGTGCTTTTAATGATTGCATCCTCCAAATTTTCATTTTAATTTTAACATTTAAGATGATTGTCGATACCTTCAAATACTTCATAGGCCATAACTTGTTGAAGTAGTGAAATTATTTCACTTTCACTCTTGGCCATTTTTGGCATCTCCAAGCCTGAATACCTGAAAAATGCAGTAAGCAAAACCATTCTGAATTGACTTTTTGTTTATTACTTGCCAATTGTCAGTGACAAAAATCACTGCTTTTTGAACACAAATACATGCCAAGTGATGCTCTTTAAAAACTTTTCACTCTTAGCACAGTGTATTGTATGTTGCTACAAGATGTGCATGCTGTGTTATTATGTGTGCCTGATACAGAACTTCAGTACCCAGTGGGCACTGCGATGGATTTACCTGGAACTGGAAGGGGCGATGGTGTCTGGGGTTGTGGTCACACAGGGTGGAGCAGCAGTTCTGTAATGAAATGTGTTAATGTAAGCCCATGCCAAGTTTGTCTTTATTAAGAACAAAACATAACATGGTGTCAGAAAATGGCATGAGGTTGAAACACGTGGAGTAGATAAATATCTTATGTGACTGAGAAAAAGACTGCATGAGTTCAAAAGGTACTACCAGGAAGTGATGGAGAGAAGCCAAAGAGCCTATTATTCTCAAAGTTCAGCAGTCAGCTGATTCACCAAGAAATTCAGGTGAGAGGCCGAGGGTTCCTCTCATGTATTAGCTGAATCCTCCCATACCTATGTCGTTTACTGAGTAACTGGAAACTTTTCAAACAGCAATTCAATATAGGAACCAATGAAAAATTGAAAACATCTGTTTTTCTGCATGTAATAGGCAGAATTTGAAAGGTGTTATAGATGCCCAATGAGATATCTTTTATGTTGGACACTCTGATGATAAAATTTGAGGAGTATTTTATTTACAAGTAAAAACATCATGTTTGACAGATATAAGTTTTTTTCCTGTGACCAGAGACATGGTGTTAGCTTTGACCAATACTTTGTTGAGCTTCACACAGTGAGTAAGTTCTGTGAATTTGGAGCGACTTACTAGTTAAAGACAGAATAGTCTATGAAATCCTAGATAATAGACTTAGGTATTAGGTATTAAGTATTACATACTTAGCATGTAGTATAAAAAGGATTTGATGCTGGAAAAGGTTATAAGTACGTGTAGGGAAGTGGAGGCCACACAAGCAAAAGCTAAGGAACTGCACAGGCTAAAAACACCAGTGCATGCTGTGAAAACCGAGGAGCAGAGCACAAGAGACTTAACTTCATAGGAGATGACATATCTGAAGAGGGAGTGAAGCCTGACCCAAGTCAGAAGTCAGCCATTGAAAACATGGAGAGTTCCCAAAACAAGGAGCAGGTGAGACATTTCTTGGGGATGGTGACTTATCCCTCGACTTCATCCCTTGACTGTCAACGGTGTCAGCACCACTTAGATCATTCCTTGAACAGCAAAACGAGTGGATTTGGTCTCACAAGCAAAGAGAGTGTTTCCAGATGCTAAAAAGAGTCTTAATTGAAGAGCCAGTGTGAAAGTTTTATGATCTGGAAAGTGTACTATCATCTCAGCTGAAGCATCCCATTACCTCTTTGGAGCAGGACTGCTGCAGCAGCATGATACTTCATAGCAGCCTGCGGCCTTGGCATCAAGGGCTTTAAGAAGTGTGGAAGCCAACTATGCACAATTAGAGAAAGAACTTCTCATTAGCATGTATGCATGCAAAAGGTTCCATCAGTCCCTCTGTGGACAAGCTTTTGTAGTGGAGACAGACCATAAACCACTGGCCTCAATTATGTCCAAATCATTGAATGACTGTCCCTTGAGGATACAGCGTGTGTTGATAAGGCTGCAGAAATATGATATGAAGATGATCTACACAAAGGAAAATATGTTTGTTGCTGATGCGCTGCCTCAAGTAGTCGACAAGAAAGGAAAGAGTGGCCAGGAGGTTAATGCAGATATACTGGCCTAGGTTGACATGGTTGTCATCTCCTTTCCAGTATCTCCCAATAGAACAAAACAGATTAGGAAAGCAGCAGAATGAGCTGAAACAATGAAAGAACTCAGAGATACAGTATCAAAAGGATGGCGAGCAGTTAAGAATGACTGTCCAATGTGTATTTGGTATTATAGGCATGCAGAGCTGAACCATCAGTCGTGAAAGATATGGTCTTCAAAGGGAACAGGTTCAGGATCCCAGTGTTGCCAAGCAAGGAAATACTCCAATAGATACCGAAGAGCATCTTGGTGAGGAAAAGTGTAAATTAAAAGCTCATGTACTGGCCAAGAACGAACCAAGACATCAGCCAGACCATTGCTTCATGTGAAATATGCCTCACCTACAGACCAAAGCAGCAAGCAGAACTGCTTACAATACACCCTGTACCAGACAGTACTTCAACCTTGGGTTTTTATTATCTCTCATCCTTTGGGGTATCCTTCTATTTTGGTGGATGTCTGCAAAGGACATTCAGGTTGTTATATTGTATATATTAAATGGAACTATTGAACTGTGAAATCCTGTTGACATCTAAAGGAACACATAAGGTCACATTGGCTAAAGAGAAAGGGAAAGGGAAAGGACACAGAAACAGTATCACAACAAGACAGCAAAAAGCCTCCCAGTCCTGAAGCATGGAGATCCAATGCAAGTCCAAGATCATGGTCCATGCAAGGATATGTTGAAGAGGAAGTAGCTCCACATTCCTACCAGATTCAGATGGAGTGAGGGACAACTCTGAGAAGGAGCTACATGGATCTACAGCCACAAGCTCCAACCCATAGCCTTGGCATGTCAGATGTCAGTACACCAACAGGGCAAGCATATGTAGAAATGTGCATGTTGATCAAAGTTCGCAGAAAGACACAAATATTAATGCAGCAAATGCAATTCATACACCTGTGAAAACAACTAGCATTAATCCACCTCAGAGACAGATTGAAAGTTATTGAGTGGACAAGGTAATCTAGTTCATTACAATTGAAGTTGAAATGTTGAATAGTTAGGAAATATGAAAAAAAGAGATTGGCTATGGAATGTAGATATTTTGTTGGAAAGCATTATTGTTCCTCAGAGGTTTACGAGGACATAGTATTTCAAGGGGGCAGATGTGTTGTTATGTATGCATAGTAAAGTACTTCAGTTCCCAGTAGGCAATGCGTGGGGTTCACCTGGAACTGGAAGGAACAATGGTGACTGGGTTGTGTGCACACAGGATTGAGCAGCAGTTCAGTAACAAAATGTTCTAACTTAAACCCACACCATGTTTGTCTTCATTAAGAACAAACATAGCCATGCAACTGAAGAATGTTCTGCAATTGTCTGCTGCCCAAATTAAGTGGCAAAGTGACCCAAATAAACAAAGGAACTCACAGCTATTTTCTTATTTTGTTTTTATTATTTAAGATTTGTCCCAAATAAGCGGCTGCCCTGATTAACCATTGACACAATTAACTGGAATCCACAGTATCTGGGCTTCATACAAAGTCTGATACAGAGTTTTGATCAGAAACATTGACATCACAGATGCTGCTTAACACACTGAGTTCTTCCAGAGATGTAATTTTTGTTCTAGATTCCAATATCTGCAGTCTATTCTGTCTCCTTTGTTACTCTTCTTCTTAGGGGGTTCCTTAGGAATCAAAGATGATGTGGTTCTAATCCAGTTCGGAGGAAACCGTCCAAGCTACTTGTAATTTCTTGCAAAGACGGAGTTAGAACAATGTTTCTTACAATGTGGTCTCCTCAGTGGAGCTGAGCATAAATCACCGGGAGTCTGAAATATTAGAAGGTGACACTGACATTGGGTTGCTTGTTCTACCAGTGTGTTTGGATCACTTTGTAGAGATGATGTGAATGCTATTTCTCCAGTTCTTTGAGTATCATGCAGGGTAGGGATCATTGCCACCTGTTTAACCACAGGCTTTGTGGATGGCAGCAGATCTTGCATTTTAAACCCACTTTTCCTCAGATATACAAAATTTGTGCTGCTGCACTGAAGGTAATATGTCGCATTCATCATTGATAAATACATCTTCTAGTAAGATGCTGGTGTGTGCAAACACAGTGGGTTTTTGGGGACCAAGCAAAGGTGCTTTCTTCTTTGTTAAATTTGTTTTTTACAATTCAAAGACAATTTCAATCCAAGAATATGGGCACCGCAGGGCTACTGCGTCAGTGAGCTGCTTGTTGATTGGAGCAGCTGGACTGGTGCCAGCGGCGGAGCCATCTGAGGGGGTCGGCCAAGCTGTCAAAGGGGTCAGGCAGGATATCGAAGGAACCGGTTTGAGATATCGTACCAGCCAATTGGGATATCAGAGGAGCCTGCTTGTGTACTGGTGGAACTGGTTCAGGTATGTGGGAACTGGCCTGGTTGTAGACCATGTTGATGCCTGCTACTCTGAAACATCGGAGTTGGTGCAGGATAACCATGGGCGATTGTCTCGGACATTTCAGTTGTGACCACAAGATCTGTTGGACAGTGATAATATAAGTTGCCACAGGCCTGTTACTCTTGTCTGCTGGAGGGACAGTCAACATGGGGGCTGAGTACCTCAGTTGTAGTGAGAACTAAGCCTCAAACCTCAAGCCTGCCTGCTGTTGCAAACCAGTTGAGCAATGCAGAACCGCTACAGCATGGTTGAGCTCTGCGGAGACCTGGCCTCTTCCATTGGTGCTGCCCTGCTCTGTTTTAGCAATGGAATGATGGGCTGGACTGCATACGTCTGTACACTTCCGGGAAAATGTACCATCGATTACTTCCTAACCACAGAGTCAACCTGTGCAGCAGCTTTGAGTGTCCTATGGACTCAGACCCCAAGATCCCTCTGATCCTCCACCTGCCAAGAGTCTTACCATTAATATATTTTACCATCATATTTGACCTACCAAAATGAACCACCTTACACTTATCTAGGATGAACTCCATCTGCCAATTCTCAGCCCAGTTTTGCATCCTATCAATGTCCCGCTGTAACCTCTGACAGTCCTCCACACTATCCACAACACCCCCAACCTTTGTGGCAAATTTACTAGCCCGTCCCTCAGCTTCCTCATCCAGGTCATTTATAAAAATCACAAAGGGAAGGGGTCCCAGAACAGATCCCCAAGGCACACCACTCGTCACTGACCTCCATGCAGAATATGACCCATCTACAACCAATCTTTGCCTTCTGTGGGCAAGTCAATTCTGAATCCACAAAGCAATGTCCCCTTGGATCCCATGCCTCCTTACTTTCTCAATAAGCCTTGCATGGGGTACCTTATCAAATGCCTTGCTGAAATCCATCTACAGTACATCCACTGCTCTACCTTCATCAATGTGTTTAGTCAATTCCTCAAAAAATTCAATCAGGCTCATTAGGCACAACCTGCCCTTGAGAAACCCATGCTGACTATTACTCATTTTATTATACCTCTCTAAATGTTCATAAATCCTATCTCTCAGGATCTTTTCTGTCAACTTACCAACCATTGAAGTAAGACACACTGGTCTATAATTTCCTGGACTATCTCTACTCCCTTTCTTGAATAAAGGAACATCCGCAACCCTCCAATCCTCTGGAACCTCTCCTGTCCCCACTGATGATGCAAAGATGATTGCCAGAGGCTCAGCAATCTCCTCCCTCACCTCCCACAGTAGCCTGGGGTACATCTTGTATGGTCCCAGAGACTTATCCAACTTGATGTTTTCGAAAAGCTCCAACACATCATCTTTCTTAGTGTCTATATGCTCAAGTTTTTCAATCCGCTGTAAGTCATCCTTACAAGATCCTTTTTCGTAGTGAATACTGATGCAAAGTATTCATTGAGTACCTCTGCTATCCCCTCTGGTTCCATACACACTTTTCCACTGTCACACTTGGGTGGTCCTATTCTGTCATGTCTTATCCTCTTGCTCTTCACATACTTGTAGAATACTTTGGGGTTTTCCTTTATATTGCTCACCAAGACCTTCTCATGGTCCCTTCTGGCTCTCCTAATTTCATTCTTAAGCTCCTTCCTGCTACCATATAATCTTCTAGATCTCTATCATTACCTAGTTTTTTGAACCTTTTGAAAGCTTTTCTTCTTGATTAGATTTTCAACAACCATTGTACACTACAGTTCCTGTACCCTATCATCCTTTCCCTGTCTCATTGGAACGCACCTATGCAGAACACCACACAAATATCCCTTGAACATTTCCCACATTACTGCTGTATATTTCCCTGAGAACATCTGTTCCCAATTTATGCTTCCAAGTTCCTGCCTGATAGCTTTATATTTCCCCTTACTCAAATTAAACGCTTTCTTAACTTGTCTGTTCCTATCCTTCTCCAGTGCTATGGTAACAAAGATAGAATTGTGATCACTATTTCCAAAATACTCTCCCACTTGGAGACCTGACACCTGACCAAGTTCATTTCCCAATACCAGATCAAGTTCAGCCTCTTGTAGGCTTATCTACATATTGTGTCAGGAGACCTTCCTGAACACACCTAACAAACTCACCCCATCTAAACCCCCTGCTTTGGGGAGATGCCAATCAATATTTGGGAAATTAAAATCTCCCACCACAACAACCCTGTTATTATTACACCTTTCCAGAATCTGTCTCCTTATCTGCTCCTTGATGTCCCTTTTACTATTGGGTGGTCTACTAAAAATTGCCCAGTAGTTATTGACCCCTTCCTGTTTCTCATGTCCACCCACAGAGACTCAGTAGAAAATCCCTCCATGACTTCCAGCTTTTCTGCTGCTGTGACACAGTCTCTGATCAACAGTGCTATGCCCCACCTCTTTTGCCTCCCTCCCTGTCCTTTCTGAAATATCTAAAGCCTGGCACTCGAAGTAACCATTCCCGCCCCCGAGCTATCCAAGTCTCTTGACGGAAGATAGTGTTATAGGGAGGGGTATGGTGATAGTGTACCTTGTTTTATAGATGTTAAATTCAAAGCCCATTATCTCATATGCTTTGGCAAAGAAGTTGATGATGATTCAATATCTTAATGCACAAGTACACAAGGATTAACTATGTATATCAGTTCACTTCATGGAACCTCCATGCTACAAAGATAGTTATACATCCATTGTGTGAAAAAGAAAGAACAAATCATGTCAACAATAAAAAACGCGAAGAAAAACAATTCACAAAACATGAACCGCAGAGCCCCTAAAAGTAAATCAAGGAGGCAGGTTTAGCACTGAGGTGAGCGCTGATGGCTGCAGGCCACAGCTGCAGAGTTGGTTTATTGCTGCCCTTGCCATCTTTTTAACCTGACTCAGCACCTGAACTGGCTAAGCGTTGGTTCATTATCCACCCAAGCTGGAGCCTTGCCAAAATTTTGGTCCAGCTCCAATTCTGCCCCAGCAATGGCCCCTGCACCCATGTCTGCATTCTAGAACAGGCATTCCCAACCTTTTTTACACCATGGAACAATACCATTAAGCAAGGGGCCTGTGGGTCCCAGACTGGAAACCCCTTGTCTAGAGAGTTCAGTTTGCTCAATTATTTCAGGTTATCACAAAAATCCCAGGTTTTACAGGCAGTTCAAAGGCACACCTCCCAATGAGAAATTACAGGCTGTGAATTGCAGTGATCATAGTCCCAAAATGGTGTATTTGGAATAACTGTTAGTAGTTTTGTTAGCTACCAGAACAGCCTCACTGTGTTTAGCCATAGTCATCCTTGCTGTGTGTGAAAACCTTTCAGTGTTAACATTAGTACTCACACAATAACGTCTAGTCCTTAGTTATCTTGGTCTCCTTTGACACTGGGTCTATCAATGAATGAAACCATGCACAGACAATTTCCACTCTCCAAGATGAAGTTTGAGATCTGAATGTCAGGACCCTGATGGAGAATCCCAACAACAAAAGACATGAAAGTCATTCCATTATCATTGTGCAACAACTTAGGCACTTTGAGATTAATGTTGCAGTGCTGAGTGAGACACATCTGACAAGAAGATTTCTGCTGAAAATCAGAAGGTCCTCTTAAAAGCATTTTTTTTTTCAGAAAACACTTCACAGACCACCTGTCAGCCCCCAGCCTTTAGAAACCACAAAGTGATGACTTACGCTGCCATGGAGTTCCTAATAACTGCCATTCGTGAAGAAAGCTTTGTTTTCTTTATCCACAAGAGGAAGGATTGATTCAATGAAAATAAGACCATTAGATATAGGAGCAGAAGTAGGCCATTTGGCCCATCAAGTCTGCACTGCCATTCAGATATGGACTGATCCAATTCTTCCAGTCATCCCCACTCCCCTGCCTTCTCCCCATACCCTTTGATGCCCTGGCTAATCAGAACCTATCTATCTCTTCCTTAAATGCACCCAATGACTTGGCCTCCACAGCTGCTCGTGGGAACAAATTCCACAGATTTACCACCCTATGACTAAAGAAATTTCTCCACATCTCAGTTCTAAATGGATGTCCTTCAATCCTGAAGTTCTGCCCTCTTGTCCTAGACTCCCCTGCCATGGGAAATAACTTTGCCATATCTAATCTGTTCAGGCTTTTTAACATTCGGAATGTAACAAGGACAAGGACAACTAGAAGCATATAACTGCAGTCATAAGGAGTTACAAGATTAGAAGCTCAAACATCCAAATGTTTCTACAAGTTTCTGCATCTCTAAAGGAAGATGTCCCACAGAAATAAACATGACCCAACGAACATTTCCACTGCACAGAACAGGAAAAAGCTGTAGAAAGTTGTAAACTCAGCAAGCTCCATCATGGCACTTGCCTTCCCAGCACTGAGGACACCTTCAAAAAGTGATGTCTCAAAAATACAGCATCCATCATTAAGGACCAACATCACCCAAGACATGCCCTTTTCTTATTGCTACTATCAGGGGGTAGGTACAGGATCCTGAAGACACACAGACAACTTTTCGGGAACAACTTCTTCCCCTCTGCCATCAGATTTCAGAATGGACAATCAATCCATGAACATTACCTCACTATTTTTCCCCCTTTAAATTTATTTATAATCTATCTACATAAACACACACACACACACACACATATATATACAAAAATATAAAATACACATCGCATTATAATTTATAGTTTATTATTATTATAGATTGCAATGCTTTGCTGCTGCAGAACAACTAATTTCAGATATATGCCAGTGATATTAAACCTAATTCTGATTCTGATCTGGTAGATGTAAAGTGTAGCAACTAGAATTGGTCCTTCTACACTATATATGTAATTTGCAAAGCAAACACTCAGGGCTCCACACCTCAGAGAACCCAAAATGATCAGAATCAGGTTTCTTATCACTGACATGTCAGTTGTTTTATGGCAGCAGTACAATGGGTAAGCACATCAGTAAGAGAGCAGGATAGACTCAGTGGGATAGACTTGAGTGGGATAGACTTCCCACTCAAAGCCACACTCCAAAGACCTTCCCAACCAACACTCTGAACATATTGTGAGGACCTTTGACTCTGTTCCACAGCAACCTACTCAGGTCAGTCTTGCTGCCTCACCTGACTGCCAAGAAGTTGAGAAGTCCAACTTGAAATTAAAGCTACAAACCTTCAGAGAAGGTAGTATTCCTGCTGAAATACTGAAAAAAAGTGGCAGTGAAGATCCGCAACCATACATTCACAATCACATAATCCTCATCTAGACCAAGGGAAGGATATTCCGGGGAACATCAGAGACTCAGTAATCATGACCACCTACAAGAAAAGACACAAATCTAATACTCATCTGTCATAGAGGGAGTCAGTACCAGGATTTTCAACCATTTGCACACAGTGGCAGAAAACTGCATCCATCTAGAGGCATAGTGGTCATGATCTTTGCTGTATGAAAATTCTAAAAAATAAAGAGGGAGCGACACCTTCCTTTGACCTCACTAAAGCTTTTGATTACAGCTATTGCGAGGAACTGTAAAAGAACCTTCCTCAAATTTAGCTGCTCACAGTAATACATCTCCATCTTACATTTTGCTCCCCAATATCATGCAAGCCATGATACCAACCAGTGGGACTACAACAGAACTAATCTCAGTGAAGACCAGTACCAAGCTTGACTGCATCAATATTAAAGCAGTTTTCTCAATCTTTTTTGCAGCAAAATTAAACCTAATTTGTCGCAAACTTCTTGCAAGAGCAAACATAATTTTAAAAGTTAGTGGAAAACTTCATCCTACAATGACTCTACTCCAGACTCAATGTCATCTGGGCTTTACTAACTGGGCTGGAACATGCAGATGACACTTGGAGACCAAGTTTTAACAGATCATTAACTTGTTCACCATTTTGAGGAATATAGGGTAGCAAGAAAGGGGCTTAAGAAGGGGGTATGAGAAGGCCTTGGCGAGTAAGGTAAAGGAAAACCCCAAGGCATTCTTCAATTATGTGAAGAACAAAAGGTTGACAGGAGCGAAGATAGGACCAATTAGAGATAAGGGTGGGCAAATATGCCTGAAGGCTGTGGAAGTGAGCGAGGTCCTCAATGAAGACTTTTCTTCAGTATCCACCAATAAGAGGGAACTTGATGACGGAGGAATAGTACTGGAGGATTAGAGGGAAGCGAATGTTGTTCCCTTGTTCAGAAAAAGTAGTAGGGATAGTTCGGGTAATTATAGACCAGTGAGCCTTACATCTGTGGTGGGAAAGCTGTTGGAAAAGATTCTTAGAGATAGAATCTATGGGCATTTAGAGAATCATGGTCTGATCAGGACAGTCAGCATGGCTTTGTGAAGGGCATATCGTGTCTAACAAGCCTTGATAGAGTTCTTTGAGGAGGTGACCAGGCATATAGATGAGGGTAGTGCAGTGGATGTGATCTACATGGATTTTAGTAAAGCATTTGACAAGGTTCCATACAGTAGGCTTATTCAGAAAGTCAGAAGGCATGAGATCCAGGGAAGTTTGGCCAGGTGGATTCAGAATTGGCTTGCCTGCAGAAAGCAGAGGGACCTGGATGTAGAGGTAGAAGGGTGGACAAGTTTGCAGACGACACAAAGGTTGGTCGTGTTGTGGATAGTGTTGAGGATTGTCGAAGATTGCATAGAGACATTGATAGGATGCAGAAGTGGGCTGAGAAGTGGCAGATGGAGTTCAACGCAGAGAAGTATAAGGTGGTACACTTTGGAAGGACAAACTCCAAGATAGAGTACAAAGTAAAGGCAGAATACTTGGAAGTGTGGAGGAGCAGAGGGATCTGGGGGTACATGTCCACAGATCCCTGAAAATTGCCTCACAGGTAGATAGGGTAGTTAAGAAAGCTTATGGAGTGTTAGTTTTCATAAGTCAAGGGATAGAGTTTAAGAGTTGCGGGATAATGATGCAGCTCTATAAAACTCAGGTTAGGCCACACTTGGAGTACTGTGTCCAGTTCTGGCCGTCTCACTATAGGAAGAATGTGGAAGCATTGGAAAGGGTACAGAGGAGATTTACCAGGATGCTGCCCAGTTTAGAGAGTAGGCATTATGATCAGAGATTAAGGGAGCTAGGGCTTTACTCTCTGGAGAGAAGGAGGATGAGAGAAGACATAATAGAGGTGTACAAGATATTAAGAGGAATAGATAGAGTGGACAGTCAGTGCCCCTTCCCCAGGGCACCACTGCTCAATACAAGAGGACGTGGCTTTAAGGTAAGAGGTGGAAAGTTCAAGGGGAATATTAGAGGAATGTTTTTTACTCAAAGTGGTTGGTGTGTGGAATGCACTGCCTGAGTCAGTGGTGGAGGCAGATATACTAGTGAAATTTAAGAGACTACTAGACTGGTATATGGAGGAATTTAAGGTGGAGGGTTATATGGGAGGCAGGGTTTAAGGGTCGGCACAACATTGTGGGCCAAAGGGCCTGTGCTGAGCTGTATTGTTCTATGTTCTATAGCATTGAAGAAGTTATGACTTAGACTCAAAATCTACAAGGCAAATGTCCTCTACGAATAAATCCTACTACGCCACACTGCCTTCTCTTTATGAAGGCTCTCGCTGAGATGCTAGAAAAGAAATCACTTTGCAATTTTCAGGAGCCATCTCTCAATGAAACTTGACAATGGCCCCTAATGTGATTGGACTGGTACAAAACACATGACATTTTATTTTTTGAGATACAGTGCAGAAGACGCCCTTCCGGCCCTTTGAGTCACACCACTCAGCAATCCCCCCCACCAACTTAATCCTACCGAGCCTAATCACAGGACAATTTACCACGGCAAATTAACCAACCAGTAATCTTTGGACCATGGGAGGAATCCAGAGCACCCGGAGGAAACCCACACAGTCACAGGGAGAATGTACAAACTCCTTACAGCCAGCAACTGGAATTGAACCTGGGCCCCGATACTGTAAAGTGTTGTGCATTTGGACAGCAGTGAGTATTTAGCACTTCTTATCGATGCACCGAACCTGGATGCATCATAGCTTGGCACGGCAAACCCTCTGTCTGTGACTATAAGAAACTTCAGTAAGTTTTGGACATACTTGAGACCAAGATTGGGAACCAGCCTCTCTCTCCATGGACTTTCTACTTCTCACTACCTCAGTAAAGCAGCCAGCCTAGTCAAAGCCCCCACCCAGACCATTCTTTCCTCTCCATTGGGCAGATATAAAAGATTGCAAGTATGTACCACCAGGCTCAAGAACAGCTTCAACCCTGCTGTTAGACAACTATTGAAGGCTTCACTAGTACAATAAAATGGACTCAGCCCCACAATCTACCTTGTTGTGATCTTGCATCTTACTGTCTACGTGCATTACAATTTCTCTGTAGCTCTTATATTTTATTCTCCGTTTTGTTAGTGTTTTACCCTGCGCTGCCTCAATGCCCTGTGATATGTATGAACAATGTCCAAGATGAGCTTTCCACTGCATCTCACAGAATGTGACAATAAGAAACCAATTTCCATTACAACTCCACTCATCTGTCCCATCAGGCACTCCATTTCTCATCTGTCGAAGAGTCTGGTGTTCACCTGTGCCATGCCAGTCATGCCAGACATCTCAGAGCCCACAAAACTAGAGTGCAAGCAAGTAATCCACAATCCCAAGAGAATGTGTAAGAAGGAATTGAATTACATAAAATATAAACTTAATAATCAGTATGCAGTATAGTATGTTTAAGGAGACCAGCTTTACTTCTCACATGTACAATGAAAAATACAGCGAAATGCATCGCTTGTATCAAATCAGCGAGGATATTACTGGGCAACCTGCAGGTGTCAGCACTATCATAGTGTGTCCACAACTCAGAAACCCTAACTGTATGTGTTTGAAATGTGGGAACAAACTGGAGCACCCAGACGAAACCCATGTGGCCACGAGGAGAATGTACAAACTCCTTTCAGACATTGATGGGAATCAAACCCTGATCTTTCAGCTGGTGTTGTTATGGTGTCACACTAACTGCTACACTGAGCTGCCCTGTGTTTATGTGGATGTAAATCTAAAGATGGGTCATGAAATATCTTAACTGTAGACTGTGGAAATTACCCTATTTTACATGTAATTTTTCAGAGTTCAATCTCTCTGAAGAGCCCGAAGAATCCTGTATCTCTAAATAAATTTTTAAAAAATAGTAATTGCAGTAGTCTGCAATGTTTCCTAGCCTTCCTATGTAATTTACACTAATTTCAGCATTTAATGTTACCCCTGTAAAATGAATACTAAAGTAGGGAGACCATGCTTACCTTATAAAAAACTTATTATCACTACTAGATTGAAAAAGCTGGTATAAATTCAACAAGGAGCTTTTGGTTGATTTAGTTCTTTTTATATCTCAAGGTCACAGGACAATTCCTTCACTGCCAGAATATTGTACCTTGTAGCTCAGATAGCCTTCAAGGGGATATCAGCTTCCACCGATATGGAACAGCTGTGGAAGTATATTTTATTTAACTCAAGGAAAATTTATCAATTCATTTAAATGAGTTTTGAGAATCCATGGCCCTGGTTTGGTCAGCAGAATGACCAAATAAGCATGAAGTATAGTCTCTCAGTTGGTATACTACTGAATGTTCTCTGGCTTAGACAGCTAAAATCGTTTGCTCTGATTTTGCTGCAGTGCCCATAAATAATTCATTTGTCTAGCTATGGATCAAGCATATATGTTTGCTTTCTTAACATGTCCCAGTTTTCTTGTTCTAATGAAATTCACTATCTTAAAAAGAATATCTTATACTCTTACCTCAGCATTAATCCGTTAATCAAGATATTTTCCCTATGGTGAAGTGCAAGATTCAAGTGGAAATCCTAATGGATGTGCATTCTGCTTTTCTTGTTAGACACCGTGCAATTGTGAACAAGCCCTTCTGGTTACAAAAGCTATACCAGATATTAGTCCAGTAAGTCTTCATATTAACATCCTTCCTTAAATGAACCCCAATACTTTATCTGTGTTGTCACTAATATCCAATATAATTGACAAATTATCTCTTTACTTTTGTGTTCATTTCTCCTATCACTTAGCATCTTAGGATGTGGTTTACAATGTTAAAAATGCTATACAGTCGGCCCTCCTTATTCACAGGGGATTGGTTCTGGGACCCCCCCGCGGATACCAAAAAGTGCAGATGCTCACTTCCCTTAGTTAACCTGTCTCAGTGTGGTGGACTTTAGGACCCGGCAGAGCTCCAGACCTTATTTAACCTGTCTCAGTGTGGTGGACTTTAGGACCCGGCAGAGCTCCAGACCTTATTTAACCTGTCTCAGTGTGGGGGACTTTAGGACCCGGCGGAGCTCCAGACCTTATTTAACCTGTCTCAGTGCGGTGGACTTTAGGACCCGGCAGAGCTCAGGACCCATGGCCTGCAGTGTTTCTGTTCCGTTGATGGAAAACGATCACGATTGAAAATAAAGTGGAAATAATAAAGTGATCAGAAAGAGGTGAAACACCATCGGTCATTGGAAAAGCATTAGGCTGCAGTCGGTCAACAATCAGAACAATTTTAAAGGATAAAGTGACAGTAATGGAGCATGTGAAAGGCCCTGTCCCGATGAAAGCTACAATTATTACTAAGCAACGCAGTGGTTTAATTATTGAAATACATATGTTTCTTAAGTGTTTTATATGCATAGAAAGGTAAAATATATACTATATACTAAGACAAATGTTTGACTAACTGATGCTAAATAATACCGGATGTACCTGTTCCAACTTACTTATAATACCTAATGCAAAGTAAATGCTATGTAAATAGTTGTTATACTGTATTGTTTAGGGAATAATGACAAAAGAATAAAATCTGTACATGCTCAAACAATGAGCGCTGGAGAGAGAACTTCTGTTATTTTTTCAATCCTGATCTGCGGTAACCTACGCACATCCTCCTGTGTACTTTAAATCATCTCTAGATTACTTATAATACCCAATACAGTGTAAATGCTATGTAAATTGTTGTTATATTGTTTAGGGAATAATGACAAGAAAAAAATTCTGTACATGCTCAAGCAACAAGTGTTGGAGAGAGAACTTCCGGGTTTTCCCAGTCTGCAGTTGGTTGAATCTGCGCATGCGGAACCCGTGGATAAGGAGAGCTGACTGTATATTTCCTAGTCAGTGTTATTGATTGCAAGATGGTTGGAGTATAAAGCCTTGCCAGTGGGATCTCATCTAATGTACTGTCTACAGTTGTTAGAGTTACAGACTACTACACCTCTGAAACAGGCCCTTTGGCCCATTTACTCCATGCTTACCTGATCTTCTGCTTAGTCCCATCTACTGACACCCAAACCATATCCCTCCAACTTCTTCCATCCATGTAGCTATCCGAACTTCTTTTAAGTGTTACCATTGAATCCACATTTAACAATTCCACTGGCAACTCATTCCACATTTCCATTACCCTCTGAATGAAGAAGTTTCCCCTTAAATTCACCTTAAATATTGTACCTTTCACTCTATGAGCTCTAGTTCTTGTCTCACCCAACCTAGAGGGGAAATACCTGCCTGCATGCATTTACCCCATCTATACCCCTCATAATTTTGTATACTTACAAGATCTCCCCTCATTTTCCTGTGCTCCAGGGAATAAAGTCCTAATCTATTCAACCTTTCCCTATAACTAAGATTCTCAATTCCCAGCAATATACTTGTAAATTTTAACTTCTCTCTCTCTCAAACTTATTGATATATTTACTGCAGGTAGGCAACCAGAACTGCACACAATACTCTAAATTAGGCCTCATCAATACCTTGTACAACTGCAACATAACACTAATTCCTGCTCTCAGTACATTGATTTATGAGGGCCAATGTTGCAAAAGCTGTCTTTACCTGCGATGCCACTTTCAAAGAATTATGAGTCTTATAATTCCTAGATCTCTCTGTTCTACCCCACATCTTAGTGCCCTACCATCAACGTGTAGGTCTTAACTTAGTTTTACTTCCCAAATTCTCTGTAAAATTCCATCTACCATTTCTCAGCCAATTTTTCCAGCTGGTCAAGATCATATTATAAGCTTTGATAGCCTTCTCTGCTGTCCCCTATGCCCCCAGCTCTGGAGTCATCCACAAATTTGTTGATCCAGTTTACCACATTATTATCTAAATTATTAATGTAGATGATAAACTACAGTCCCTGCAGAACACCACCAGTCACAGGCCTCCAATTAGAAAGCCAACCCCCTACTACCCTCTGAATGGCTTCTCCCCCAAAGCTAGTGCTGGATCCGGGCAATTTTGTGTGATGAGAGACCAAGGTGAGGATGGTTATCCCAAACGCTGGAGTATCCGAGACTAGAATCAAGGTATGATCCAAAACTGAAATGATGACAGGGTTCTGAACTAAATGCTCGACGAGAATCCAAACCTGATCTGTCGATTGAGCACCAAACCTCTGTTCAGATGCTCTTTAAATGTTAACATTGAAATATTAAATATTAAGACTTGAATCTTTAAAGGGGCCACACCAGCTATCTATATTCGATAGAGTTAGAGTGTCTAGATTCCAGAAGCTGGTCCAGTTGTCTGCGTGTCATAACAGGAACCCCCTCCTGATGGCCCCGGTTGTTCAGAGAGGCAATGATGGTAGTCATGGATGAGAGCTGGATCCAAATTGTCCCTTTCAGGAACCCAGCATTGTTCCTCAGTTCTGAATCCTTCCCAGTCCGCAAGGAACAGCTGAACACTCTGAACAGTTCATGAATCTTCCCATGGTGAAAACCTGTTCCCCATCGATAAACCTGAGTGGCAGCGGGACTGATGGTGGTGGGGCTAAAAGATCAGTGGTCACAGGTTTTAATTTGAAAATGAGGCAAGTGGGATTGATTCTGAGGTTCTTGGGGAGTTGGAAGATGTAAGCCACCAGATTTACTTTCTTGAGAATCTTGAAGGGTCCAATGAACTTGGGTGCCAATTGCCTAGACTCCATCCAGAGAGGCAAATCCTGAGTCAACAGCCTAATCTGTTGCCCATGCTATAAAACTGGTCCTTATCTTCTCTTGGGTAGCCTTAATTTCAGCCGTCCAGGTAGATGCTAACAAGATCTCTCTTGCCCTAATCCATTTCTCCTTATAGCGTCGGATGAGATCATTGGTTGCAGGAACCCTAACCTTGGCCTTCTGCTCAGGGAAAAGTGACAGAGAATATCCAAATTGGCATTCTAAAGGGGTCATCCCATGCGCTGAATATCATGAAGTGTTCTGGGCGATTCCTACCCACATCAAATGATCATACCACTTGGCTAGTCTTTCAAAGGCTAGGCATCTTAGGGTTCATTCCAAATCTTAGTTCACCCACTCTGTCTAGCGATTGGACTGCAGGTAAAACCCAGAGGAAAGACTCACTGTTGCATCAATCAGCTTACAGAATGATGTGATTTGCAGACCACAATCCAACACATGTCCATCAGAAATCCGTGGATCCTGAAGACCTGATGAAGGACAATTCCACTCATATTTGCTGCAGATGGAAGTCTGTCCAAGGCAATGAATTTGTTGGCCTTCGAAAAATGATCCTCAATTACCATGGTAATGGTTTTCTGCTTAGAAGGAGGAAGACCCATCACAAAGTCCATGGAGGTGTGAGCCAATGATCTGTCCTGAACAGGTAAGAGATGAAGGAGCCCTTGAGGTTAGGTGCAGGGCTCCTTGTTCCAAGCGCACACTTTGCCTGCCTGCACATATTGACGGACCTCCCTTGCCATTCCAGGCCACAAGGATCCTGGCAATCCCTGGTCATTCTCAATGCATGACCACATTGAAGAACCTGAGCCCCGACAGAACTAGGAACAAACAGCCAACCTGGAGGGCCGTTCTGAGGAATCTCCTCTTGTGCCTGGGCCTTGTAAACAAATGTGTTGACTCCCCAACAAATTGGCACTATCACCTTGGCTTGGGGCAAAATGGTAATTGGCTACTCCCTTTGTTCAGGTTCATAAAACTCATGGGACAAGGCATCTGATTTCTGGTTCTTTTACTCCAGTCAATAGGTCAGGATGAAATTAAAGTGGTAAAGAAAAAACACCACTTGGCCTGTTTGGAATTCAGTTTCTTGGCCTCCTGAATATAAGCCAGGTTCTTGTGGTCTGTCCTTGGCCCCCTCAAGCCAGTGACACCATTCGTCTAAAGCCAACTTGACCGTGAGCGGCTCTCTATTCTGATGTTGTAGTTTACCTCTGCTGAGGGTAGCTTTCTGAGAGTGCCAGTTTATTGTCCTCAGGTGTCCATTGAGACAACACTGCACCCACTCCAACGTCCGAGGCATTACCTCTACAATGAAGGGATGGTTGATAAGGTTATCAAAGATGTGATAACAGCACATTTGGAAAGAGGTGAAATCATCGGACAAAGTCAGCATGGATTTGTGAAAGAAAAATCATTTCTGACGAATCTTATAGAATTTTTTGAAGATGTAACTAGTAGAGTGGATTGGGGAGAGCCAGTGGATGTGGTATATTTAGATTTTCAAAAGGCTTTTGACAAGGTCCCACACAGGAGATTAGTTTGCAAACTTAAAGCACACGGTATTGGGGGTATGGTATTGATGTGGATAGAGAATTGGCTGGCAGACAGGAAGCAAAGAGTGTGAGTAAACGGGACCTTTTCGGAATGGCAGGCAGTGACTAACGGGGTACCGCAAGGCTCAGTGCTGGGACCCCAGTTGTTTACAATATATATTAATGATTTAGACGAGGGAATTAAATGCAGCATCTCCACGTTTGCGGATGCCACGAAGCTGGGCGGCGGTGTTAGCTGTGAGGAGGATGCTAAGAGGATGCAGGGTGACTTGAATAGGTTAGGTGAGTGGGCAAATTCATGGCAGATGCAATTTAATGTGGATAAATGTGAGGTTATCCACTTTGGTTGCAAGAATAGGAAAACAGATTATTATCTGAATGGTGGTTGATTAGGAAAAGGGGAGATGCAACGAGACCTGGGTGTCATTGTACACCAGTCATTGAAGGTGGGCATGCAGGTATAGCAGGCGGTGAAAAAGGCAAGTGGTATGTTGGCATTCATAGCAAAAGGATTTGAGTACAGGAGCAGGGAGGTTCTACTGCAGTTGTAGAAGGCCTTGGTGAGACCACACCTACAGTATTGTGTGCAGTTTTGGCCCCCTAATCTGAGGAGAGACATTCTTGCCATAGAGGGAGTACAGAAAAGGTTCATCAGATTGATTCCTGGGATGGCAGGACTTTCATATGAAGAAAGACTAGATCGACTAGGCTTATATTCACTAGAATTTAGAAGATTGAGGGGGGATCTTATTGAAACGTACAAAATTCTAAAGGGATTGGACAGGCTAGATGCAAGAAGATTGTTTCCGATGTTGGGGAAGTGCAGAACGAGGGGTCACAGTTTAAGGATAAAGGGGAAGCCTTTTAGGACCGAGATGAGGAAAAACTTCTTCACACAGAGAGTAGTGAATCTGTGGAATTCTCTGCCACAGGAAACAGTTGAGGCTGGTTCATTGGCTATATTTAAGAGGAAGTTAGATATGGCCCTTGTGACTAAAGGGATCAGGGGTATGGAGAGAAAGCAGGTACAGGGTTCTGAGTTGGATGATCAGCCATGATGATACTGAACGGCGGTGCAGGCTCGAAGGGCCAAATGGCCTACTCCTGCACCTATTTTCTATGTTTCTATGCAACCAAAATGGGAGCTGTTGTGAACTACTGTGTGAGTTCTATGAAAGCAGTCTCCACTTTCGACATCCAAACAAAAGGGGCCGTAGATCTCCTGCTTAGTGCTGTCAGTGGAGCCGTTACTGAGTTGAAATTTCTGATAAACTTTCAGCAAAAGTTGGCAAATCTCAGGAATCACTGGATTTGTTTCACATTGGATAGTTGTGGCCAGTCTCTGACTGCCTGTGTTTTACTAGGGCCCATCTTGAGATTGTCATTAGAGATGACAAAACCCAAAATTGAAATGGTGGTTACATCAAATTCAGACTTCTCCAGCTTGGCACAAAGTCCATGAGCAAGAACGTTTTTTAGGATATCTCTGATGTGAGCAATGTGCTCCTCCATGGATTTCAAGAAAATTAGATTGTTGTCCAAGTAGATGAAGGTGTACTTATGGAGAGCTTCCCGGAACGCATCGTTCATAAAGGCCTGGAAAACCTCTGGCACGTTTACAAAGCTGAAGGGCACGACCAGGTACTGATTGTGCCCTGTTGGTGTGTTGCACACTATCTTCCACTCATTACCCTCCTTTATGTGAACCAGATTGTAGGCACTCCACAAGTCTAGCTTCGAGAATACTCTTGTCCCTTGGAGGATCTCAAAGGCAGTGTTCATAAATGGAAGAGGATAATGATTCTTGACAGTTATGTGATTCAGCCCTCTATAATCAAAGCATGGCTGCAGGCTCCAGTATGAAGAAGAAGCCAGCACCAGATGGAGGGCCAAATGAATCCCAGGGCAAAAGCCTCCTTTATATACTCCTCCATAGCACCTCTCTCTGGGCCTGTGAGCGTGTAATCAACCCCGTGGAGGAGAAGTTCCAGCGGTAGATCTATAGCACAGTTGTAGGGTCAGTGCAATGGAAGAGTCAAGTTTTTCCCTTGCCTCAGAACTCTTCCAAATCCTTGTAGATGGAAGGGACTTCTACTAGCTTGAGTGCTGCAATTATACCTGAAACTTCCTCCAAGGACACTCCTGAGGCTCCTCAGACAGCTGGGTGATTTGGCAGTCCCCAGAGTCTCCTCAATAAGTTCACAAGAGTCTTTAGTGAAAACAGACGCCAAATCCTCGTCGGTATCCTCATCCGCAAGACCAGTGTCTGCTACCAGATCTGCTTGGAATGAAGCAGACGGCCATCGGCAACAGTTAGGGGCATGGGCAGACTCAACTCCTGCAGCTCTATGTTGAGCTGGTGGGTGGTTCCCAAGTCCAGGAAAGTTACAGCTGCCCAGGGTCCAGAAAAGCATTCACCTCTTGTCAGTTCTTACGACAAAATCCGTGAGGTTGAGTGTGGCAGCTGCTACTGTCACAGCCCTCCCAACCCCAGGTGGACTTAATTGCTTTGGTCATTCAGCCTGCAGGCGACTGGTTTCCCTGCAGAATTAGTAGCAACCTCGACTTCAACACTGGAAGCTGTCGTTGGTGGCAATTCTTACGCAGTCAGTTTCCATGGCTCAACATGATGCAGAGCACGGAACTGGCTGGTCATTGTCCAAGGTCAGGGCATGGACCTGCAGTGCTTTGACGTCACGCTCGGGCTCGCCCTCTTCGACTTCTTGAGTTAATCTTACTCTTGCTCTACCAGGCAGGATGGACTGATCAGTCAGAGCCTCTAAATTCTCTATCAGATCCCCTAAGGCAAGTGCCTTGGAGTGTGCGGCAGTACAGAGTGACCAAGGCCTCCCTATTCAAGCCACTCTTTTGGGTCAAAGTCCAAAATTCAAACGCGTAGTTGGCTGCTGACCGACTGCCCTGACACACCTTCATCAGAGGCTCCGGGGCTCAATTCGCACTGCCAGGATGATGGAACACTCTCCTCAAGGTGGCCATCAATTCCTCTGAACCCAAGCAAACTGCCGACCTTCTCACCCAATGCACATTGGCCCAGGCCAGGGCTTTCCCAGTCAGAAGAGAGATTATGAAGCCTGCCAATTAGCAGGGTGGCCTGAATCTTTAAAGGGGTCATAAATTCACAGTTGGGAGTATGTTGTAATAGATTTTGCCCAGTTCCATAATGGGCATTCCCACAATGGACATTCTGCTTAACCCTAAGCAACACACACAAACTGCTGGAGAAACTCAGCAGGCCAGACAGCATCTATGGAAAAAAGTACAGTCGATATTTTGGGCCGAGACCCTTCAGCAGGACTGAAGAAAAAATGCTGAGGTGTAGATTTAAAAGGTGGGGGAGGTGAAAAAGAAAAGCACAAGGTGGCAGGTGAAACCGGGACAGGGAGGGATGAAGCAAGGAGTTGGGAAGATGATTGGTGAAGGAGATGCAGGCTGGAGAAGGAGCTGTCTGATAGGAGAGGTCTGAAGGCCATGGAAGAAAGAAAAGGAGGGAGGAGTACCAGAGGGAGGTAATGGGTGGGCAAGGAGATATGGTGAGAGAGGGGAAAGGGGAGGGAAATGGTGAAGGAGGGAGGGGGGCATCGCTGGAAGTTTGAGAAATCGAAGTTCATGCCATCAGGTTGGAGGCTACCCAGATGGATATAAGGTGTTGTTCCTCCAGTCTGAGTGTGCTCACATTGTGACAGTAGAGGAGGCCTTGGATTGACATATCAGAATGGGATTTGGAAGTGGAATTAAAATGGGTGAGGGGGGAAGGAAAAGATGTGCTTGGTGTTGGGATCTTGTTTGTGGTGGCAGAAGTTCCAGAGAATTATGTGCTGGACGTGGAGGCTGGAGAATGGTAGGTGAGGATAAGAGGAACCCTAACCCTGGTAGTGTGGCAGGAGGATGGGGCAAGCAAACATTTGTGAAATGGAAAAGATGTGGTTCAGGGCAGCACTAAGGTTCTGTCATCTCCAATGGGATCCCACCACCAAGCTTTCCCTCTCTCAACTTCCTGCTTTCCACAGGGATTGCTTCCCACACAATTCCTTTGTCCATTCATACCTCCCCACTGATCTCCTTCCTGGCACTTATCCTTCCAAGTGGAACATGCTACACCAGCTCCTACACCTCCTCCCTCACTACCATTCAGGGCCCCAAACAGTCCTTCCAGGTGAGGCAACACTTCACCTGTGAGTCTGTTGGGGTCATGTATTGTGTCCGGTGCTCCATGTGGCCTCCTGTATGTCAGTGAGACCCGAGGTGGATTGGGAATCTGTTCCGCTGACCACCTACGCTCTGTCTGCCAGAAGAAAGAGGATCTCCCTGTGGCCACCTATTTTAATTCCACCGCATTCCCATTCCTACTGTTGCAATGAGGCCACACTCAGGTTGGAGGAACAACACCTTATATTCTGTCTGGATTGAACATCAATTTCTCAAACTTCCGGTAATGACCCCCACCTTCCTTCTCCATTCCTCATCCCCTTTCCCCTCTCTCATCATATCTCCTTGCCTGTCCATTGCCTCCCACTAGAGCTCCTCCCACCTTTCTTTTTTCCATGGACTTCTGTCCTCTCCTATCAGTCGTCCGTTTCTTTAGCCCTGTATTTCCTTCACCAGTCAACTTCTCTCTCTCCCTCTCCCTCCCCCTCTCCCTCCCCCTCTCCCTCCCCCTCTCCGTCCCTCTCTCCCTCCCTCTCTCCCTCTCACCTATCACCTTGTGTTTCTCTCCTCCCCCACCTTTTACATCTACTCCTCAGCTTTTTTTTTCTCCAGTCCTGTCGAAGAGTCTCAGCCCAAAACATCAGTTGTACCCTTTTCCATAGATGCTGCCTGGCCTACTGAGTTCCTCCAGCATTTTGTGCGTGTTGCTTGGATTTCCAGCATCTGTAGGTTTTCACGAGGAAATCTGCACAGAATATCCAAAGAATCGCTTCTTCAAAATCTTTTTGCCTCTTACTCCAGGTGCCAACTCGTGCTTACTGAAAGTTTTGGACTCTGGATTTATTTGCCTTGAATACGATGTAAGTGACTGACTGCTGGGATGAGGGACTGATCCACTAAGGAGGATTGATCTTTCTTCACTGAAGTTTAGAAGAATCACACTGAACCATCAGAGCATGGTAGATAGAGTTACGACATAGACCCTGAAAGACAATGCCTCAAACTACAGTTTTTTGAATTGGAAGGTCAGAGACTCAAATTAATTTAGGTCTGAGATGAGGCAAGTTTCTTTGTAGAAAAGTTGGTATTTGTTTGGAACTTTAAATCCCAAATAGATGGACGTGGTTAGTCATTGTCAGGTGTCAACGTGGAGATAGACATTTAAGGTCCATATAAAGAGATCCAATGCAAAAGTGACCTTGGAATACTGGAAAAGTAATTATCAGACTGAATAGCAGAGCAGTCGTAAGGAGTATTCTTACGGTATTGCAGGTTTTTCTCAGTTTTCCACCATTTTCCACTATTCACAATGCATTTCAGGTGCAATGAAAAAATAGGCTGTTAACTCAACAGACTTCAGTGATGCTTCAAGCCCTCAGTACCCAACATTTATATACATTCCTTTTTAGCATTAATAATTACATATCAATTAACTGAGATAATTATGGGTGATTATTTTTCAGCCCAGTGTCTGCGCCACTAGTGCTCTTTTAAAGTCAGCTGTGTCTGGTTGCACAGAGCAGGAACCTAATTTAGATTCACATGGTTGTAGCTGAATCAAGGTAAAGAATCACAGGTGTCTTAACAAAATTTCCCATTGGCCCATGCAAGAATGTATTAAGACACAGAATTTAAGATTTTTTGAAATGGAGGTGTAACCAATAAAGAGGCAGAGCATTTTGAAAAGAATTCCAAAGCTTGTAGCCTAAATTGCTTGTTGTTTGTCAGTAACGGTGAAGAGATGAATCTGGACAAACTGACAGCTAGTGAGCTATTCCGAAGAAACATTAACTTGTATCTCTGTAAGTTGGGAATGTGCTGGAGATCAGATGCATGAATATCTGACCTCTTTCTCTATCCCTGTGTTGGAGGGTTGAGTGATTTATATATGATCTCACCTCTATGTCAGCTCTAGTAGGTACATCTGGTGTAATCTTCTTTTGAATGAATTTGTCGAGCTTTAACCAAAGAGCAGGAATAGCTGAGGTGTTTATTGTTTTTCCTTTATTTCAATTAATATTTGTGTCAATGTCAGCTGTGTTTAACAACAGATCTGCTTAATGTGGGTCAGGATTTGTGTATTATTGCCTGAGGAAAATCAGGAGTGCATTGGAGAATCAGAATCAACTTTATCTCTGTCTTATAAGACATGAAATTTGTTTTTTTTTTCAGTAATGCTTCAGTGCAAAAACATAAAATTACTATAAATTACACAATAAAAATGTTAGTGCAAAAATAATGAGATAGTTCACCTTCCAGCTTGTAATCCCTCCTTCCTCCCCTCCCCATACCTTTTTCTTCTGCCAACTTCCCAGTCCTTTCCAATCTTGAAGAAGACCCAAAGGTTGACTGTTTATTCCTCTCCATAGATGCAGCCCAATCTGCTGAGTTCCTCCAGCATTTTGTGTGTGAGGCTGTGCTCAATAATGGAAGAGAATTGAGATTTGAGAAGGGCTAGAGGTAGTTACTGACACGAGGAAGGAAAAAGAACACAAGAATGAGAATTCCCAAAGCCAAGTACTGTTCTAAATTCTATGCCCTAATACTTTCTTACATAGGTCAATGGGAGTTTTTGGTTGGAGCTACATTGAGCTGTGAATCTGCTAATGGTGACCTGAGCGATGGAAATTGTGGCAAAGTTTATTTGAAACTATTGATTCAGTTTTTGATGTTCCCAATCAATGTTTCAGTTCCAGTGTACAATCTGACTGAGAACAGATGCAATCAGAAGAAAACAGATAAATTTTTTCATAATTTTCATGATATTTTTGAAACAATTATATTCATTTATTTATTTGAAGATTACAGCATGGAATAGGCCTTTCTGGCCCTTAGAGTCACACCACTCAGCAACCCTTGATTTAACTCTAGCCTAATCACAGGATGATTTACAATGACCAATTAACCTACCTAATTGTTCATCTCTGGACTGCGGGAGGAAACTAAGGCACCCAGAGAAAACTCCACAGGGAGAGTGTACACAGACTCCTTACAGATGATGGAATTGAACTACGAACTCCAACACACCTGCCCCTCCCAAGCTGTAATAGCACCATGCTAACCACCATGCTAGCACAACAATTTAGAGTGGAACCCAATGAAACGTGAAATGAATGCTCAGTGTATTGTCCAGGATAGGGAGGGATGGCAATGCTGAAGCAAAGGCATAAGATGGCATAGAGCAGCCGAGTATACAACACTACAAAGGGCTTAATATCAGCAACGATTGTTCCTGCGTCGCATACAGCACTCACTATTGATTTTAAAATGATTAGCAAGATCAATAAGTTGCTACATCATGATTGTTGTGTTTCATAGACAAACTGAAATAAAATTAACAAATATAACATTGAATAATGAAACTCAGAAGCATTAAGCATAATCTGATGAGGCCTGTGAAGTTACTTGGAGATTTTAATTGCTTTTCTTGCTGTGGGCCATCTTGGCAGATTGTAACGGCTGCTGCATGGTCATTTACTGCAGGATGGGAAGCCCTTCCCTGTCAGTGCTGACACTGAGTATGATCATATTAGAGAGGCGGAGCTCTGCAGAAACATGAGGCACAACAGTGCAAGCAGCTCATTTCTTCCTTTATGTTTGGGCTAATTTCAACAGGAAGCCCTTTTTAACATAGTGGGGAGGGTCAAATATTGAGGCTTTACTGAATTGAAGAACCTTTAGTTAAGGACGGAGAGCTAAAAGAAAAGATTAGGCACAAACTGCAGCTTGACTGCAAATTTTCAATGGCAGACAGTGCACAGTGAGCTAGAGCTTCTGTCACTCTAACGGTTAAAAGGTTTTAAGCACTGCAGATTTTTGTCTGGATTCACTACAATGTCTGAGAAGGACTCTGTGACTGAAGGCCAGATTGCAGGTAAGAGAGATTGTACTGTTGTCAATTTAAACTACGCTGCCGTGATCTGAAATTACTACCAGGAACATGACAGTACTTGCTGTCTTTTTCTTTCACTGCAATTCTTTTATATATATATATATAGGTGTAGGATCGTGACTGCCTGTAATATCCTGTTAAGTGTCTCTGGCTTCAATGCAGAGCCCAGCTATTGTAATAGTCACATGGATGTGGACTTGTGGGATTCAATGCCGCATAAGATTACAATAACTGATTTGTTCCAGGTGAAGAAACCCTGTGGCATAATCTTTTCATCTGGCCTTCCTCTTTTTAGTTACTTACTGTGGGCCTTTAATTTTAAGAGCCAGAGTGAAGCCAATCCATCTTTGAGATAATGTATACTATAATCTCAAATATTGCTTTTTCTTATGAAAATCATTTATTTACTTTTATTCAGTAAAATGTAATGGTTAAGATTTCGACATTGCTCCTCTGTGTATTGTTTATGGTAATAATTGATTTTAAGTAAGCTTACTTAAAGTGAATTCTAAATAAAACTAACAGAAATTTGTGACAAGATTGTTTTAAGTCTTTTTGGGAGGGCATTCTCTTAATTCTACCTGAATAATGTTGATCTCCAGAATTACATGTTACAGCTAAAGCATGGTAAATGAAGCTGAAAGTCAAAAGGACATTTAGTAATAATCTCTTGAAAATGTTCAAAAAATTCTAAGTGTGTTCATTTTAACTTTTACACTTACTATGTTAATCACCTTTACAATTGTGATATTATTAGACCATACTAACAAGGAAAGCTTTCTGTTTGATACTTAGTCTCCAGAGATATATAGAGATGTTTTACTTCATTGTCTAGACGCCATGACTTCTACTGAAGACCTGAAAGGATGCAATTGCACTTAAAGAAATAGTTCCCAAGACCTGATGAATTTGTCTGTACTCAAGAAATGCCTCACATTGACAGCTGATGTTGAAAGATCAAAACCATAGTGAATATTCAGGAAGGAGTACTAAAAACAAAGATTAAAATAGAGGAAAATAGCTTCATATACTTTAATTTCCTTTAATACTTAAAAGTTATTTCCTCCTTTGAAAGATTAGAGAAACAATTATAGTCCAGTAATAACTGAAAGGAAATAATGTTTTAATAGATTTTGCAATTTATTTTGGACTATTAAAAAGATCAAGTATATGTTCCTTTTGAGTTACAATAATGCTGCTGTAATTTTTTATTATTACATGACCATGTTTATTGATTTGCCTTTTTGATAATCACTTGTCATAATGATCACAGCAATCTTGGTGCAATGGTCATCTTGCACTCTCTTGCTGCAACACAGCATCACTGAGCAGTAAGTGTGTATATAATCCCACTGAAGTACATGCCAAATTGCAAAGACTGTTAGGCGTGGCTTTCAGTCGATTTTCAGATGCAGGTCCACTTATATGTTCGTTGATCAGAAGGTGTGTTTCTTCTTCTTGGGATGACTTCCTGTGTCAGATTTGTGGATTCTAAGGTGGCTAATGAAAAGATCACAGGAACCATAGTTTTCCAAAACTGGGGCAGGAGGTGCTTGATGGAGTGTGAGAGTGGGTAATTTGTGCGGTGATGCTCTTCCTCTGTCAATTACACAGATTCTCAGTGCGCTCCTTATAAAAGGGCTCAGGTTTTTTATTTATACCATGCACCTCTGTCATGGACTAGCACTGGTCTATATTTTTAAAGAAGTTTTGATCATATCCATTGTATAGTGCCCATCCAGTAAGTACAGAGTTGAGTATCATTGTGATTCACTCAAAACTAAGGAGGATGGAGGGATCTGACCATGCAAAAATCATTATGTGTTGGGAACCGAGAATTACTTTATAATTGCCATTGTACTGAGATAGAGTGTAAAGCTTATATATGCATGTCATCCAGATATCATTCCATACATTAGTACATCGAGGTAGCAGAAAGGAAAGCAGAAGGCAGAACAAAGTGTGGCAGTGCTCAGTAAGGGCCATGTTGAGGTAAACTGGGTGACCAGGAGTTCATCTTTCAGTGTATGAGAGGTCCCTTGAGGAGCCTGGTAACAGTTGGATAGTGTCCTAACCAACATTTTAGTCCAAAAGGACACATGACAAGTCTTATACCCCTGAGATTATTTAGTGTAGTAGTTAGCGCAACACTTTTACAGCTTGGGGTGTTCCAGAGTTTGGAATTCAATTCCAGTGCCACCTGTAAGGAGTTCGTATGTTCTCCCCATGATGGCATGTGATTTCATGAGCATAGCTAGGAACAACTTACAAATCACACAATGGAATATGAGATTAGTGTAAATGGATGGTTGATGGGTAGTGAGACCTCAGTGGACCAAAAGGCCTGTTTCCACCCGAAATCACTGAATGATTCTTTGACTCTTATTGCCTTCACTCACAAAGTTTCCAATAGTTTGACTTTGCAGAGAGGAAAAACCTTTCAGTTTATTTCCCCCTTTATTACAGGTTAAAGATAAGTATCAAATCAGCTGCATACATGTCTCCCATGTTAGAGAAAAACTGTTGACTTTTGTAAGCTATCATTTGCTTTTAAGAAGCTACAAGTGTTTGTCAGATTTTCACAATTCATTTTGTAATGTATATAAGTATCTTGGATGAGAATTACAGGTTACAATTAGTAGATATGCAAATTGATGATCCATACATAATGAAGATTATCCAAGGATGCAGGGGGAGATTGAAAAATTGGACTGAGCAGTGGCAGATGGAATTTAGCCCAAATAAGTGCAAGATAATCCACTTTTAGGGGTCAAATTCTGGTAAAATGTATAAAATAAATGACAGGGACAGTAGGAGTGTTGACGTACAGAGAAACCTCGTCACGCAAATCCCGTAGTTTCTGAAAATGGCAGCACAAATGAACAAATATTAAAAATAGCATTTGGTATGTTTTTCTTCCTAGTATAAGATTTGGAACATCATATTGCAGTTGTACAATAGATTGGTTAGACTACACTTGGAGTGGTGTGAACCGTTCTCTTTACCACACTGCAAGGATGATGTGATAACAATGAAGAGAGTCCAGGCTGTTCTCTGGAATGGAGGGCTGTAGTTATAAGGGAAGAGTAGATTGGTTGAGTTCATTTTCACTGGGGTGTAAAAGACCGAGGAGACTTTATAAGATAATTAAAATTATGAGAGCCATAGGTAGTGTAGATAGGATCTTTACACAAGGTCAGGGGAGTCAGATGCAGAGATCTTGATTTAGACCTGATGCATGGTTTCAACTCAAAATGTTGACAGTTCTTTTCCCCTCATAGATGCTGCTTGACTCGCAGATTATTTATTGCTGTATGTCTGGAGGGCACAGGTTTCAGGTGAGGGGGGAGAAATTTAAAGAAGATTTGAGGGGGTAGGCTTTTCATAGAGAGGGTGATGAATGAGCTGCCAATATCTAATTCATAGTGGAGGCAGTTATTATCACAACATTTAAAAAATATTTGCATGGGTACTTGGACAAGAAAAACTCTAGGATGAGAAGGCTCAGTCCCAGAATAGAACTGAGGTGAGGAAGGCAGGAGAATGAGTTTGAGAGGGAAGTAGATCAGCCATGATGAAATGGTGGGTTAGACTCAATGGGCCAAATGGCCTAATTGTTCTCCTATGTCTTTATATTCTTACAGTCTTAATTCAGACAAATGGGATTAGAATAAATAGACATCATGATCAGCATGGAAGAGGTGGGTCAAAAAGTTCTGTTTCTGTGCTGTAATTTCTGAATACTGTATTCTATGAAATTCACCTCCTCTACTGTGAAGGTCACTTTCTGCTGCTGTTGATAAGGGTCATCAGTCTTGAACGTTACCATTGTTGATTCATTGTATTCCCTTGACACAAAGTCGATTCAGCAAACTCAGCACCACCTTGGAGTATGTGCATCAAACGTGCTGAAAATGGAAAGCACTTGCTGCAGATCCGGTCCAGAAACAAGCCAGTTCTCCATTGCTTTCAACATGAGGAAACTACTGTAATAATCACAATATTAACACAAATATGATGCTTTTAGTCGACCAATGTGCATTTGATGCCATCAAGGAGAAGGTACAGGAGCCTGAAGACACACACTCAACGGTTCAGAAACAGCTTCTTCCCTGATGCCATCAGATTTCTGAATGGACAGTGAACCTATGAACACCACCTCAGTATTTTTTCCTCTCTTCCTGCATGACATTTTTTATATAGTTACCGTATATATTTCTTATTGTCATTTATAGTGTTTATTATTGTATTGCAATGTACTGCTGTTGCAAAACAATACATTTCACGACATATGCTAGTGATATTAAACTTGATTCTTGATTTCTCCACCAGAAAAAGCAGGATCACCCAGTGGCCACCCATTGTAATTCCACTTCCCATTCCCATTCCGCCATGTCCAACCATGGCCCCCTCCACTGTCATGATGAGGCCACACTTAGGTTGGAGAAACAGCACCTTATATGCCGTTTGGGTAGCCTCCAACCTCATGGCATGAACATCAATTTCTTGAACTTCCGGTAATTGTCACTCCTTCTCCTTCATGATTTCCCATCCTCATTTTCCCTTTTCTCCTTATCTCCTTGCCCGCCCATCACCTCCTTCTCGTGCTCCTTCTCCCTTTTCTTTTCTCGATAGCCTCCTATCTGTCTCACCAATCAACTTCCCAGCACTTTACATTGTCCCTCTCCCTTCAGATTTCACCTATGACCTTGTGTTTCTCGTTCCCTCCCCCCATCTTTTAAATCTGCTCTTCAGTCCTGCCAAGGGATTTCAGCCCAAAACGTCAACTGTGCTCTTTTCCATAGATACTACCTGGCCTGCTGAGTTCCTCCAGCATTTTGTGTGAGTTGCTTGGATTTCCAGCATCTGCAGATTTTCTCTTGTTTGTTGAATCTGATTCTGATTGCATTTTAAATAAATTTCTTGTTTGTCTTCAAAATACTGATCAAAGAATTTATTCCTTTTTTAATAGAAGTGACTTTGAAAGCAATGAATAATAAGTAAATTCAGTAATGACTAAAGAAACCCTAGAGAGCAAATGTGAAGGGCTTTAATGTGCGGGCGGCAGGGGAGCTGTATTAGTAAGGATACTAGAAAATATCATTTGGAGAACAGGCAAATAAAGTAGAATTGCTTCAGTGTCAGGCTGACTTGTCACTTTTCCAGGAAAATCAGTACTCAGAAATGGTAAAGGAGTAGGATTTAGCTTTCTGAGTTTTTGGAGAGAAAGTAGACAAGGAGTGTTGTCCTTAATCAAGCTGAAAGGAATTGAAGATTTCAGAGAAATCATACAGTAATAGAACATATGCTTTGTGGTAGGGGTTCTATCAATCTGTGGCTAGTGTGGGGAAAAAACACTGCCTGCCTGCAAGAAAATCAGGAACTCAGGCATTTACTGTCCTTGATTGATGACCTTTAATGGGTGGGTCCCATGAGATGGGGTAAGAGGTAGTTTACAATAATAAAAATTGCACTTAGGATAGGGCCGTAATTTACCATTGCTATTGCTCTCACTAGAATTTGTCTGCTCTTTTTTGATATACTTCTCCTCCAGTGCAAAGAGTGGAGCCAAAGGATGTGCAGTATGTTGACCTGTTTAGCAGTTGCTCACACTTACCCTACCTTCAGCATCACCTGAAAGTCAGATCAACAACTGACTCGCCCACCAACTGAGTGGAAGTTAAGATCATGGCTTCATCTTACGTTTGAATGAGATGTCAGAATGGTGTCATCAGAGCCAGCTGCTGCTTGCATCAAAAATGCTAATCTAATGACATAATACTGTATCAGCGCTAAACACACTTGAAGCAAATGTCCCTCTCTGCTACTTTCACACACCAGTTAGCTCATTCTTTATGTCATCATATAATATTGTTGAAATTCATTTGCAAGAGATGACATTTCTGAAAACCAGCATTTTTGATGCAAGCAGCAGCTGGCTCTGATGACTCTGTTCTGATATCTCATTCAAACGTAAGATGAAGCCACTATCTTAACTTCCACTGAGTTGGTGAGTGAGTCAGTCATTGGTCTGACTTGCAGGTGGTGCTGAGGGTAGGGTACGTGTGAGCAGCTGGTGAAGCATTCTATCAAAAAAGAGCAGACAAATTCTACAGTGAGAGCAATAGAAGGAGATGGGGATACATTACACTGTGCTGTGCATATCTCCCAGACTTACTGAATAGTCAAATCTATCCCAGAGACATTACCATCTCTTCTCCAATGGTCACAAAATCAATGGCAATTCTTTTAATCCAAGTGTTTAATTAGAGGAATGTGACAGGTGCTGGCCGCAACCCAAGTGGTGCAGCATTGCACTATAATATATGACGCTCACAGCTGCGGCATGATTTGCTAAAAGCACTTATCCATTATGAAAAATCAATGACATTGGCTATAGATGGCTGAAATCAGATGCATTTGTGAGTTTCATGTTGAAGATATACTGGTGATTAGTGAGAGCTTACTGGAATACATCAGTAAACTCCAAACATAAATTCTGCAGATGCTGGAAATCCAGAGCAACACAAACAAAATGCTGGAGGAGCTCCAGGGTCAGGCAGCAACTATAGAATTGAATAAACAGTCAATGTTTCAGGCTGAGACCCTTCATCAGGACTGGAAAAGAAGGGGGGAAAATGCCAGAATAAAAAGGTAGGAGTGGGGGAGAGAGGAAGGAGGATTGCTAGAAGGTGATTGGTGGAGCCAGGTGGAGAAGAAGGGTAAAGGGCTAGAGAAGAATGAATTTGATAGGAGAGGAACCTAGACCATGGGAGAAAGGGAAGGAGGAAGGGTACCAGGGGGAGTTGAGAAGAGTAAGAGTAGGGAATAGAAGAGGAAGGGGAAGGGAAAAAATATTACCTGAAGGAGAAATCAATATTCACACCATCCGATTGGAGGTTAGCCAGATAGATTGTGAAGTGTTGCTCCTCCATCCTGAGGGTGGCCTCATCATGGAGCAAGAGGAGGTCATGGACCCGTGTGTCAGAATGGGAATAGGAACTAAAATGGTTAACCACCGGGAAATTCCTCACTTGGCAGATGTAGCAGTGGTGCTTGTCGAAGCGGTCTTCTAACTTATGACATAGAGAAGCCTGCATTGGGAGCACTGTATGCAATGCTGTTGCTTCACCTGGAAAGACTATTTACAGCCCTGAAGGGAGGTGAGGGAGGAGTGAATTGGCAGATGTAGCAGGTGGTATGTAAAGATGTGTTTGCTGGTAGGATCTCTTTGGAGATGGCAGAAGTTGCAGAGAATGACTTATTGGATGCAGAGGCTCATGGGGAATGCAGAGGTTAGGACAAGAGGAACTCTATCCTTAAGGCAGTAGGGAAATGAGATGAGCGCAGATGTCTGAGAAATGGAGGAGATGCAGGTGAGGGCAGCATCAATGGTAGAGGAAGAGAAACCTCGTTCTTTGAAGAAGGAGGACATTTCTGATGTCCTGGAAATAAAAGCCTCATCCTGGGAACAGTTGCAGCAGAAACGAAGGATCTGAGATAAGGAAATCACATTTTTACAGAAAATATGGGGGGGGGGGAGAGAGGAGAGAGGTATAGTCAAGATAGCCATGGGAATTGGTAGGTTTATAAAAGATATTGGTAAACAGTTTTGTCTCTGGAGATAGAGGCAGAGAGATCAAAAAAGGGGAGGGAGGTATCAGAAATGGACCATGAACTTAAGGACATGGTGGAAGTTGGAGGCAAAATTGATGAAATTGTCAAGCTCAGAATGGATGCATGAAACAGCACCAATGCAGCAGAAGAGTTGAAGAGCATTACCAGGGAAGGCTTGGAATATGAACTGTTTTACAATGTATGTATTATTGAACTCTTCCTTTGCTTTGAGAGAGGGTTTAAAAATGAGAGTAAGGTTTTCTTCTAACAGGTGCTTAGTGACAGAGGTTGCAGAAGCATCACACACATTATTCAGAGCTGTTTACTGAGGTTCAGCTATATTCTGCTAGGGGAGCACAGTAGTGCAATTGTTTTACAGTGCCAGCAATCACCACTCGGGGTTTGATTCCCGCTGCTTTTGTACACTCCCCCATGACTGTGTGGGGTTCTCCCCACATTTGGAAAAGATGTCTGATTCGGGTTATTGAGTTGTAGGCATACAATGTTAGCACCAGAAGTGTGGCAACACTTGGGGGATGTCCCAGCACAAAACTTACACTGTGTTGGTCATTGATGCAAAATAACACACCAATATATGTTCATCTACATGTGACAAATAAAGATCATCTTTGTTGATACATAAAAATATGACTGTTCGAAAAAAAACACAAAGGAAATTACAGCATAGAAATACGTGTTTCACCCCAACAAATCCACATTGGCAACTGCCTAAAATTTATTCCTTTTTCCTTCCATTTAATTTTCATAGTCTCACAATCCCTGGGCGAGGCTCAGTTTTAATCTCTCCCTCTCAGGTGTAGAGTGCCCTCCTGCATCAAATTATCCACCATTGTCCCTGTACCAGAAAACATGCCAGAACAACTGGTGTTCTGTCACACTCTCCTCAATAACAAGTAAATGCTTTCAGAAGCTGGTCAAAGATTACATCTGCAGCTTGCTACTACCCAAACTGGACCCCCTACAATTCACCTACCGGCAAAACCCATCAACAGATGATGCAATAGCCACTGCTCTACACACTGTCCTTACACATCTGGAGAAGACAGATGATGCAATAGCCACTGCTCTACACATCTGGAGAAGACGGATGATGCAATAGCCACTGCTCTACACATCTGGAGAAGACGGATGATGCAATAGCCACTGCTCTACACATCTGGAGAAGACAGATGATGCAATAGCCACTGCTCTACACATCTGGAGAAGACAGATGATGCAATAGCCACTGCTCTACACATCTGGAGAAGACAGATGATGCAATAGCCACTGCTCTACACATCTGGAGAAGACAGATGATGCAATAGCCACTGCTCTACACATCTGGAGAAGACGGATGATGCAATAGCCACTGCTCTACACATCTGGAGAAGACAGATGATGCAATAGCCACTGCTCTACACATCTGGAGAAGACAGATGATGCAATAGCCACTGCTCTACACATCTGGAGAAGACAGATGATGCAATAGCCACTGCTCTACACATCTGGAGAAGACAGATGATGCAATAGCCACTGCTCTACACATCTGGAGAAGACAGATGATGCAATAGCCACTGCTCTACACATCTGGAGAAGACAGATGCTTATGTGACGATGCTGGTTTTGGACAGTTCAGCATTCAAAAGCACACTTCCATCCAGGCTTGACAGGAAGCTCAGAGACCTTGGTCTTAACCCTACCTTGTGCATTTGGATCCTGGACTTCCTGTCAGATCGCCGGCAGGTAGTAAGAGTGGGCTCCCTCACCTCCAGCCCTCTGACTCTCAACACAGGAGCCCCTCCGGGCTGTGTACTAAGTCTCCTCCTTTATCCATGACTGCGTCGCCACTCACAGCTCTAATCTGCTAATTAAATTTGCTGACGACACCACATTGATTGGCCTAATCTCAAACAGTAATGAAGTGACCTACAGGGAAGAAGTCCTCCCTCTGACATGGTGTTATCAAGAAAACAACCTCTCCCTCAATGTCACAAGAACAAAGGAGCTGGTTGTGGATTCCCGGAGGAATGGAGACAGGCTAATCCCTAATGACATCAATGGATCTGGGGTTGAGAGGGTGAACAGCTTTAAGTTCCTCAGCATCTACATCACCGAGGACCTCGCGTAATCTGTATGCATCAGCTGTGAGCTGAAAAAGGCACAACAGCGCCTCTTTCACCTCAGATGGTTGAGGATGTTTGGTACGGGCCCCCAAATCCTAAGAACTTTCTACAGGGGCACACTTGAGAGCATCCTGACTGGCTGCATCACTGCCTGGTATGTGAACTGTACCTCTCTTAATCACAGGACTCTACAGAGAGTGGTGCAGACAGCCCAGTGCATCTGTAGTTGTGAACTTCTCATGATTCAGGCCATTTACAAAGACAGGTGTGTAAAAAGTACCTGAATAATCATTGGGGACCCAAGTCACCCCAACCACAAACTGTTCCAGCTGCTACCATCCAGGAAATGGTACTGCAGCATGAAAGTCAGGACCTACAGGCTCTGGGACAGCTTCTTCCACCAGGCCATCAGACTGATTTGAGTGTATTTCTATGTTACATTGACTGTTCTATTTATTTAAATTATTATAAATTACTATGATTGCACATTGCACATTTAGACAGAGACTTAACGTAAAGATTTTTTTACTCCTCATGTATGTGAAGCATGTAAGAAATAAAGTCATTACAATTAAATGAGAGGCATTGATCACATGGATAGTCAGAGGCTTTTTCCCAGGGTTGAAATGGCTAACACGAGAGAGCACAGTTTAAAGGTGCTTGGAAGTAGGTATAGAGGAGATGTCAGGGGTAAGTTTTTTACTCAGAGAGTGGTGAGTGTGTGGAATGGGCTGCCGGCGATGGTGGTGGAGGCAGATACGATGGGGTCTTTTAAGAGGGTCCTGGATAGGTACATGGAACTTAGAAATATAGAGGGCTATGGGTAACTCTAGGTAATTTCTGCAATTCTGCTGTTGCCTCTTTAATTCATATGTTTTGGTTTTGCCCTACAATTGAAAAGTTTTGGCGGGAAGTATTTCATACCTTTTCTGCCTTGTTTGGTATTATTGCAAATGAAGATATAACTTTAAATACTCCTAACCTACAGGTTTTAGTTTTTACCTCTCTTTTAGCAAGAAGAGCAATCTTGCTTAAATGGAAGGAGACTACCCCTCCTACACATCTTCAATGGCTACGTGATATTATGTCTTATTTAAATTTAGAAGAGATCCGCTGCTCAGTCTTAAATTTGAAACAATCTTTTTATGATATTTGGGGACCTTTCCTAAATTACTTTTCCGATTTATAAAGTTTAACAGTGCATAGACTTTTATGTATATTTTTATCTTCTCTTCTTAAGTGAGTATGTTTTTTTTTCTAATTATCCATTGTCATCCATCAGCTTTTTTCTTTGGTAGTTGGTAGGGGGTTGACTTTTTTTATATAAAAAAATTCTTTTTGATGTATGACTTATCTTTAAATTTTTGATTACAGAGTGGTATACCTTTATATGTTATGCTATTTTGATCAACTTTATTACAATATATGAATATACACAAGTTATGTTGAGATGTATCTATGTGTTGCACTCTGTAAATCTTGTTTTTATTCTTCTGAATAAAAATATTGTAAAAAGAAAGGTAATTTCTAAAGTAAGGACATGTTCGGTACAGCATTTTTGTCCAAAGGGTCTGTATTGTGCTGTAGGTTTTCTATGTTTCTATGTTTCTAATTCAATTCAATTGTGTTTTCTCGACTAGATCTACATTCAGTTTTGTAACTATGGACCTCAGTCTGCACATCTCAATTTTTCATCTATCCTGGACTTGCCCTATGCTTTCATATTTGTAATTCCTTCAATTACTCAAATCGATACAGTCCATTGTAAAAAAAGATCAATATTAATATTGGATCAAACTAGTTAAATATATTTTCAAAATTTTTAAAGATATGAACAATTATAAGCCCAAGGAACAGGGTTTCCATCTGTACCAATAAAAGGCAATAGTTAACAATAGTCAAGTTGTTACAAGTACCTGGCCTTGAAATTATTTGAATTAACTTTCATTGCAGATTTATGTTTGTTTCTTAAAGAGTGATATAATAATTTCCTAGTGTACAATGTACAGTCGTTACTGATAGAGTATTTGGCACTTTTAACAGAAAGAATCTGTTTCTTTTTTCCAAAGGAGAAGTGGCATGTTGGATGGTTGGTGTTACAATTAGACCTCTATGGTACCACACAGAACAACGAACCACACAGGCCCTTTGCCCCATGATGTGTCAACCTTTCAGCTCACTCCAAGATCAATCTAACCTTTCCCGCATAGCTCTCCAATTTTCTTTTATCCATATACCTAAGTGTATGTTAAATGGGCCTAATGTATTTATATCTACCAACACCTACCTGCACCCTCCCTCCCCTTCCATGGCAGTCCATTCCATGCACCTATCACTCTCTGTGTAAAAACCCTATGTCTGGCATCACCACTGTACTTTCCTCCTATCACCTTAAAATTATGCTCCTCGTGTTAGCTTTTGCTGCCCTGCGAAACTTGTACTGACTATCTTATGCCTCTTATCATCATGTAAACCTCTAACAAGTCACCTCTCATCCTCCATTGCTCCAAAGAGAAAAGTCCTAGCTCACCCAACCTATCCTCATAAGACATGTTCTCTAATCCAGGCAGAATCCTGGTAAATCTCCTCTGCCCCATCTCTAAAGCTTCCACATCTTTCCTGTAATGAGGTAACCAGGAAAGAACCAATAATTAAGTTGTTCAACATGTTCATACACAGTGGTAAAGGAAGGAGACTTGTTGAGTCCCTTTGAGGGGATAGTGCATGTCTTGAGATTTTGCTGAATGAGTCTACTGCCAGGTTCAAGGTTACATTTCCCACAGCCCGGAACATTAGCAACTAAGAAATCCCCAATACCACTTGGTCCGGAAGTCCAGGACAGTATGTGAACAAACGCTAGCTATTTGCTAGTGGTTGCCACTATGAGACTGCTGATGGGCTCCTGCTTAATTGAGACCAATGCAATCAAATGGATGGAATGTCACTTTTGACTTGGATTCTTTTTTTTGTAAGGCATACAGATTAGAAAACCTACAGCACAATACAGGCACTTTGGCCCACAATGCTGTGCCGAACATGTACTTACTTAGAAATTATCTAAGGTTACCCAGAGCCCTCTATTTTTCTAAGATCCACATACCTATGCAGGAGTCTCTTAAAAGACCCTATCGTATCTGCCACCACCACTGTCGCCAACAGCTTATTCCACGCACTCACAACTCTTTGCGTAAAAAACTTACCCCTGACATCTCCTCTGTACCTACTTCCAAGCACCTTAAAACTGTGCCCTCTCATGCTAGCCATTTCAGCCCTGGGAAAAAGCCTCTGACTATCCACATGATCAATGCCTCTCATCATCTTATACACCTCTGTCAGGTCACCTCTCATCCTCTGTCGCTCCAAGGAGAAAAGGCCAAGTTCACTCAACCTATTCTCATAAGGCATACTCCCCAATCCAGGCAACATCCTTGTAAATCACCTCTGCACCCTTTCTATGGTTTCTGCATTCTTCCTATAGTGAGGCGACCAGAACTGAGTACAATAGTCCAAGTAGGATCTGACCAGGGTCCTATATAGCTGCAACATTACCTCTCAGCTCCTAAATTCAATCCCACAATTGATGAAGGCCAATGCACCGTATGCCTTCCTAACCACAGAGTCAACGTGCACAGCAGCTTTGAGTGTCCTATGGACTCAGACCCCAAGATCCCTCTGATCTTTTACACTGCATAAGAGTCTTACCATTAACACTATATTCTGTCATCATATTTCAACTACCCAAATGAACCACCTCACACCTCAAATTTCTTACTATCTCTTCTTTCAATGTCGACTGTACTTCTTCCTATAGATGCTGCCTGGCCTGCTGCGTTCCACCAGCATTTTGTGTGTGTTGCTTGAATTTCCAGCATCTGCAGATTTCCTCATGTCTGCACCTCACACTTATCTAGGTTGAATTCCATCTGCCACTTCTCAGCCAGGTTTTGCACCCTATCAATGTCCTGCTGTAACCTCTGACAGCCCTCCACACTATCCACAACATGCCCAACCTTTGAGTCATCAGCAAATTTACTAACCCATCCCTCCACTTCCTGATTATGGTAGAAACATCATCCTTGGAATTTGAAGGATATTATTACTGAGGTATTTTGGAACAGAACTTACCCTGCTTCTTTGATCCTGTCATTAATCACACTCATTTAGGCAAATGTAATGTGATCCTTTGTTGATTCTATTCTATATGTGAAGAACTGAAGCGAGGTGCAGTGAGGTTTCTGAGAACTGAAGAGAAGGTATCATATTGAAAAGGACAGAGGTTTCTTGCTGAAACTGTTACTAGTTAAACCTGAGAAAGGAAGGAGAAGTCCCCTCAGACCTTCCCATTCCATGTGAGTTAGTATTACACACTATTGGGAAGAGTGGGAAATCGAAGGGTACCCTAGCTGTACCTCCTCCGCTTCCTGCTCTTGCTCTTTAGAGAGACAAAAGGCAGTGGACCCATCTGTTACAGGAGAAATCTAATAATTGATGGAATCAGCGGTATTTGAAGAAGCCTGTTTTCTCAGTTGCCTACTGTATCCCAGCTCCTCTGAGTGAAAGCAGAGAATGTAAAAGGGAAATCAGTGTTATTATAAACAGAGCTTGAAGTATATAGGGGATGGGCCATGTACCTCAAATGCTTAATTATTCCAAGGTCTTTCCTGCTTTATAACTTATTGGAAAATCAAAATAAGCTATTTTTAAAATAATGCCTTTACACCAGAGTTACATGTTTAGAATTGAATTCTTTCAAAAGATTTCATGCATTGAATGCCTGCTTTCAGTATCCTTAGCATTTTCACCTAGCAGGATGGGTTTTCAAAAATGGATTGTTAACAAAATAGCATCAAGGAAGCACAGTAAATAATAATAGGTTTCTCCAATCAAATTATACATTTACAGAAATAAAGCAAAAACCTATCTTGTTTAAAATTTTGCTTTTCAATTTTTTCTACAATCCTTCAATATGAAGAATAAGATTGGTGGGTTATACAATTTTATATATTTTGTGAGGGATTGTGTTTCAACAATACTCTTTTTCCCTTAAGGTTGTAAATCAATGTGTTTTATGACAGTGGTAAATTAGCAGGATGAGATCAGGTCTTTTTGATACATTTTCTCTTGGGATTATCAACATTATTCTTTAACAAGATGGTTGGGTAAGTCACTCTGTCATTCTGTGGGTATTGTTAGCTCATTACCTTGATGAGAAATTGCTCATTACTGCAGTCCTGTGAATGCTCCCTGTCCCTGCTTATTCACTTCAGAAATAAATAAATTCAGGCTAGCAGAAGGGAGGAGCGCTCTACACCTCCTTTGTATCTTCACCCTGCCACCCTACATGCAATTTTAATGGCAATTAGTACAATATATACTTTCTCAATAAACAATAAGCTGTTGTTATGCAAAGACTCAGACGGACAATCCAAGCAGTTCTGGATGAGGCAAGTTGGCCCTTTTTTAAATGATACCACTCCTTTCTTAATACAGCCAGCCCTCCTTATCCATGAATTACGCATGCGCGTAGGTTATTATAAATAATCTAGAGATGATTTCAAGTATACTGGAGTATGTGCATAGGTTATCATGGATTGGGATCAAAAAAAACTGGAAGTTCTCTTACTAAGCAAGTTGGAACAGGTACATCCGGTATTATTTAGCATCAGTTAGTCAAACGTTAGTCTTAGTATATAGTATATATTTTACCTTTATATGCATATAACAGTTAAGAATCGTATGTACTTCAATAACTAAACCACTGCGTTGCTTAGTAATAATTGTAGCTTTCATCGGGGCAGGGCCTTTCTCACTTTATCTTTAAGAATTGTTCCGATCGTTGACCGACTGTAGCCTAACGCTTTTCCAATGACCGATGGCGTTTCACCTCTTTCTGATCGCTTTATTATTTCTACTTTATTTTCAATTGTGATCATGATTATTTTCGTGAACAGAAACACTGCAGATTCAGAGCTGTGCTGGGTCCTAAAGTCACTGCACTGAGACAGGTTAAATAAGGGACTTGAGCATTCACATTTTTTGGTATCCGCGAGGGGTCCCGGAACCAATCCCTCATGGATAAGGAGGGCTGACTGTGCCTTTGAACTCAATGCTGTCATTTCATTTCTGATTGTACCACTGTCCTACTCCTCGGTCTAAGTATACCACTGTGCAGCTGGGTGTTGGAATTCCTAACAAACTGACCTCAGATAGTCAAGATACAGAACTGTTCCTCCCTCCCGATCATCATCATCAACATGGGTGTCCTCTGGGACTTTGTGCTGAGCCCACTGCTGTTCACTCTGCACACTCATGACTTCATGGCTAAACACCCAAGTGATCACTTTGTCAAGCAGGTTGATGACATGATTGTGGTGAAGCTCATCACTAAAAATGATGAGGTGACCTACAGAGAGGAGCTAGAAGAGCTCAAGGCCTGGTTCTTGGCAAATAGTCTTTTTCTCGATGTCACCAAGGCAAAGGAGATGGTATCAACTTCAAGAGAACTGGCATTACACTCCTTTACACTGTGTATTAGAGTTAACATTAACCACCCTTGAATCTTGTATCTTCAGCTGTCACGGGCCTAAGCAGCCCTCCCCAATCTTCATCACTTCTTTACAACTCTCAGAAAACATTGTTCTTAAAAGCCTATGTTAATGCCTCCTCTTTAGGCAAACATTAATGCTTTTACTTGGGCAGTCTCTCAGGAATGATGATGATTTCCTTCCACTGTAATTTTGTGGGTTCTAAGTGGCAGATGAAGCCAATGTGTGATCCACAACATCAGGTGCCTGATGAGCTGTGTGGATAGTTTATGAGTTGGTCCATTCCTTTTACCATTTAGGCTGAAAGCTTATGTACTCCTGATATTGTGGTTATCAATATCATACCGATTGTCCCATTTCTGGTTTGAGTAGTCTTAGTTGAAAGATTCACAAGAGTCAATAGGATTCCCAAGAGTAAGTGTCATATTTCTCCATGGTGAGCTTTGAGCGCATACCTAGTCTGTCCATCTGGAAATCTCTTCCCATGACTAAGTTCGGAATAGTGTGTCAATTTTGCAAGCTTGGTATTGAGCATGCAATCAGTGAGGCCAGCCCAACAGAGTCAACTGAATATAATTAGGGCTTTTTTGGTGGAGATGTATCTTGGGAGGGGTCACCAACATTAGCTTACTTGTCATTTCTATGACTTTAGAAGACTTAACAGAGGCAGTGTGGCTTCTGTCCAGTGTCTTGATGTCTCTGTTGCAGGAAATCAAGTCTGAGAAACATAAGGGAAGGCAGGTCTGAGATCTGATCTTCAAATACTATCAATTGAAGGCAATGTTGGTACACTTAAGGTGGCAGAAAATTCAGTCATGGAATGTCTACCTTTGCTGAGGTAGAGCACTGAGGTATGAGAAGGCACTTGTACTTTCCAGGATTCCGTCAAGAACCCTTTTGTTGGAGGACAGTGTTTATTTTATTTGTTTATTGGTTTATCATTGTCACAGGTATCAAGGTACAGTGAAAAGTTTGCTTGCACATGTTTATACAGAACAGATCATTACACAATGCATTGAGCTAGAACAATGTAATAATGCAGAATTATGTGTAAAAGCTACTGAAAGAAGCAGAGCAGGTACATGATAATATGTAAGATAATAGTAAGATAGATTGTGAGGCCAAGAGTCTATCTTATCGTTGCACTTAGCAGGGGAAATTGAAATGGGAACCTTTGGCTTGAGGGCGGGTTTTTTATCTCAAGTAGGATTTGTATGAAAAGCCTTGGGATTATTTTGTACAATTTTAGGAATGCAATATCAATGTCAGTGAGCATGCAGGGTTGAAGATGACGGAAACAACTGGGTGTGAAAATTAAATGATTTCAGTAGTTCAACTAGTCAAGAATTATGAAGGTATTGACAATTATCTTGAATGCTGCAATGAAAATGAAGATTTGGAGGATGCAGTCATCGATAGTACTGTATGGAGGCAGTTCATTATCTGCATGAGGGATTTGTCTTTTTTACGCTTTTTAACTATTTTTACGAAACCTCAGCTAATGCCACTTAGTTGTACCAAAATGTACTGATCCCAATGTGTCTCAAGTAACTGAAATCCATTCCTACCTTTACTATGACTGGTACTGCCATTGGCCTCAAGCTGCAACCTTTCCAGATTCAACTTGTTTTTGAACATTAGAGGGATCAAAAACAAAATGACCAGTAGAGTTTCAGAACATTGTCTACTCACTTTGTTTTCACTGTTGCTTTTATTTTGAACCGAAGAGAGTCAAGATTATATGCTCAATACCTGTTCATTTACCAGATTACGATAGAGATCTGCAATTGAGTAATGACATAACATGATTTGTGGAATTTGTTGCCACATGCAGCAGTGGAGCCCAGGTCATTGGGTGTATTTAAGGCAGAGATTGATAGGTTCTTGATTAGACATGGCATCAAAGGTTACGGGGAGAAGGCTGGGAACTGGGGCTGAGAAGGAGATAGAATAAAGGATCAACCTTGACTGAATGGCGGAGCAGACTCGATGGGCCAGATGGCCTAATTCTGCTCCTATGTCTTATGGTCTTATGATGAGTGGAATGTGGTAATCAGTCCCACAATTATTTTTTATTAGGGAAATTGGCGGAATCTTAAAATATCTTCTAAAATATCTACAAAACTACTAGTAATTCACAAAGTGTTATAAAATAAAATCAGAAATTGATTTGTGAGGAAGTCATAACAGTGGGTAATGGAATGTGGGTGGGGAACTGTGTCCTGTTAGAGTGATGGGAAGAAAGGGACATTAATGTGGGGAATGAATCTGTGGTCACCTGTCTTTAGATGAATCTGGTGGGATCCTTTTCCTAATTTCCATCTGGAGCAACAATCTACTAGAGCAGGGGTTTCCAACCTTTTTTATGTCATGGGCCAATATCATTAAGCAAGGGGTCCATGGACTCAACATCATTTGTGGGAGGGAAAGATCTAGTGGTAAACTTACATTCATGTTCTTTTCGCATTAATCGAGTCTTGAAAAGCAACCAGAAAGCTCAATTGTTCCACAAAGGCTCTCATTCTTAAACTTCAGTTAAACATTCAAGAAATTGTGTAAGTTTCCAAAAATACTTGTTAATTCCAGTTTTCTCGATGATCTCATAGAATGATGGGAAAACTGCTGCAAAAATTCTTCCCAGTGTTTCAACAATTTGTGAAACAGCCTCCATTCCAAAATGTTAATAGAAATGACTATTGTAGAAACTTGGACTTCTTAATCATATTTACACCTGATATTAACACCAGTATTCATTTTTATTCTTCTGATTCACTTGTAGTTTTTAAAATTAATTTTATCCCCTGCCCATTATTATTCTGGCATTTCCCCCTTCCTTTCCAATCCTAATAAAGGATCCCAGCCCAAAATGTTGACTGTTTATTCACTGCCATAGATGCTGCCTGAGTGGATGATTTCCTCCAGTATTTTGTGTGTGCTTATTATCTAAATGCAAACTGTTGTTGTTTGCAACTGCTATTTCCAAATAAGGTGGGTGGATGCTTTTACGTAGTCTAACTGGAACCAATAAGTGGATTGGTTTACAAAGATTGCTCAATAAAGTTATAAAGGACATACCAGGCAGCTGGTTGCTGCTTGGTTTGGCTTCCAGGCTGGGCTTGCACAACTGGGTCATGATGTTTAGAACTGAGGTCATTCATAATGTTTAGAACTGAGGCAAGACTCCGAGTTTAAGAAATATAGTGCCATATACTGTTACTTTACAGTAGTAAGAATGAAAGAAGGCATATGGCATATTTACTTTCATCGCTCAGGGCAGGAAATTTAAAGACACAATAGACTGCAGATGCTGGAATTTGGACCAAAATTGGTCTGGAGGAACTCAGCAGGTTGAACAGCAGTTGTGGTTGAAAAAGAATTGTTGACATTTCAGGTCAAAACCTTTTGTGAGGTCCTAAAATGTCAACAATTCCTGTCTACCTACAGATACTGCTTGATCCTCTGAACTTCTCCAGAAGATTGCTTATGGCATAGAGTATAAAGGTTGATACATTATGTTGCAGTGTTACTGGTTAGACCATACTCAGAGTACAGAGTGCAGCACTGGTCACCACACTATGAAAAGAACGCGTTTGCACTGAGTTGGAGGACTTTAATTAAATGGGATTAGTGTAGATGGGCAAAGTGGTCAGCAAAAGGATGCCAGGCCAAAGACTCCTCTTTTATGCTCGACAGTTCTGTGACAATAAGATCTGGGAGAACCACTCACAAACTGGAAGACCTAGCTGGCTCTGTGCTGAAGTGACCATGTAGATGTGTTACACACACAAACTGCTGGAGGAACTCAGCAGGTCAGGCAACATCTATAGAGGGAAATGAAACAGGGTGGCATGGTGGCGTAGTGGTTAGTATTACACTTTACAGTACTGGTGACCCAGGTTCAATTCCTGCCGCTGCCTTTAAGGAGATTGTACTCTTTCTTCTTCTCTGGTTTCCTCCCACAATCTAAAGACATACCGGTTGGTGGGTTAATTGGTCATTGTAATTTGTCTCACAATTAGGCTAGGATTAAATCGGGAGGTTGCTGAGTGGCTAGGCACTGTATCTCAATAAATAAATAAATACATACATACATTTGACATTTCGAGTCGAGAACCTTCATCAGAGTCACAGTCTAAATGGTTGACTGTTCATTCCCCTCCATGGACGTTGCCTGACCTGCTGAGTTCCTCCAGCAGTTTGTGAGCATTGCTCAAGATTTCTAACATCTTCAGAATTGAATTAAATTGAATTGACTTTATAACTTACATCCTTCATATGCACGAGGAGTAAAAATCTTTACATTACGTCTCCGTCTATATGTGCAATGTGCAATTTATAGTAATTTGTAATAAATACTATGTACAACAGGACAGTCAATATAACATAGAAATACAGTTGCGTCAGCATGAGTTAATCAGTCTGGTGGCCTGGTGGAAGAAGCTGTCCTGGAGCCTATTGGCTCTGGCTTTATGCTGTGCTAAGGATTCCTGACGGTAACAGCTGGAACAGTTTGGGGTTGGGGTGACTTGGGTCCCCATTGATCCTTCAGGCCCTTTCTACACCTCTGTCTTTGTAAATGTCCTGAATAGTGGGAAATTCACATCCACAGATGTGCTGGGCTGTCCGCACCACTCTCTGCAGAGTCCAGTGATGGAGGGAGGTACAGTTCTCATACCAGACAGTGATGCAGCCAGTCAGGATGCTCTTAACTGTGCCCCTACAGAAAGTTCTTAGGATTTGGGGGCCCAGAACAAACTTTTTCAACTGTCTGATGTGAAAGAGGCACTGTTATGCCTTTTCCACCATACAGCCAGTATGTACAGATCCCATGAGATCCTTGGTGATGTTTATCCCGAAGAACTTAAAGCTGTTCACCCTCTCAACCCCAGACCCATTGATGTCAAAAGGGATTAGCCTGTATTAAGGGCTGAATATTTCATATTTTGGTGTAAATGTAACAAATATTCGGGACTCATGAATCTATTGTAATCGAGTTGTTATCTTGGCATGATGAATCAATTTATATTGAGTATTTACTATTGAGCTTAACACTTATATGAAAGCATATTGTTGAATTCTCTTATCCACTTATTGTCACTTGATACCTATGTTCTACCCCATAATTTTCAAAGTTCCAAATAAATTTATTATTATTTAAGTAATTCTATTATTATGGAAGCTGCAAGAAGTTTCAAACAGCTGGGAGTGCACATCGCACAGAATCCCTCATCATCCCAGAATACATCCCACACAGTTCAGAAAGCTCACCAATGCCTCTACTTTCTGAGTAGGCTGAAGAGAGTTGGACTTAGCACACCTGTACTCAGATCATTCTACAGATGCGCTGTAGAGAGTATCCTAACAAGCTCCATCACTGCCTGGAATGGAAACTGCATTGTGATGGATTGGAAGGCTCTTCTTTATCAAAAACATGGGGACTTTGGTCTATTTTGTCATGTGCCTCCAAGTACTCTGAAACCTCATCCATAATAACAGTCTCCAACATCTTTCCAACTACAGAAGTTGGGCTAACTGGCCTATAATTTCTATTTTTCTGCTTCCCTCCCTTCTTAAAGAGTGGAGTGACACTTGCAAATTTCCAGTCCTCCAGAACCATTGCAGAATCTAGTGATTCCTGAAAGATCATTACTAATCCCTCCACAATCTCTTCAGCTAACTCTTTCAGAACCTTGGGGTGTGGTCCATCTGGTCCAGGTGATTACCTTCAGACTTTTCAGCTTCCAAAGCACCTTCTTCTTAGTAATAGCAACAACACTCACTTCTGCCCCCAACACTCTCACATTCTGGCATTCTGCTAGTGTCTTCCTCAGTGAAGACTGATACAAAGTTCATCTGCTATTTCTTTTTCTTCTATTATTACCTCTCCAGTGTCACTTTTCAGTGGTCTGGTATCCACTCACGTCTCTCTTTTACTCTTTATATATCTGAAAAATGTTTCGTATCCTCTTTGATTATATTGGCTAGCTTACCTTCATATTTCATCTTTTCTCTCTTTACAGCTTTGTTTAGTTGACCTCACAATAACAAATAAGCAAGTAAATCAATTACAGTGCATGTATATTGAATAGATTTTTAAAAATGTGCAAAAACAGAAATACTGTAATTTTTTTAAAAAGTGAGGTAGTGTTCAATGTCCATTTAAGAATCGGATGGCAGAAGGAAAGAAGCTGTTCCTGAATCACTGAGTGTATACCTTCAGGCTTCTGTACCTCCTACCTGATGAAAAAGGCATGGTCTGCGTGCTGGAGGTCCTTAATAATGGACACTGCCTTTCTGAGACACTGCTCCCTAAAAATGTCTTGGGTACTTTGTAGGCTAACACCTAAGATGGAACTGAATAGATTTGGTCTTGTGCAGTAGCCCCTCCATACCAGACAGTGATGCAGCTTGTCAGAATGCTCTCCACAGTACAAATATAGAAGTTTTTGAGTATATTTGTTGACGTGCCAAATCTCTTCAAACTCCTAATAAAGTATAGCTGCTGTCTTGCCTTCTTTATAATTACATCAATACATTGGGACCAGGTTAGATCCTCAGAGATCTTGACACCCAGGAACATGTCCTCTCATCGCCACCTAAGATTCTACCAACAATGGTTGTATCATCAGCAAATTTATAGATAGTATTTGAGCTATGCCTAGCCACACTGTCATGGGTATATAGAGAGTAGAGAGTAGGTACAGGGCTAAGCAGACACTCCTGAGGTGAACCAATATTGATTGTCAGCAAGGAGGAAATGTTATCACCAATCCACATAGATTGTGGTCTTCCGGTTAAGAAGTCAGGGATCCAGTTGCAGAGGGAGGTACAGAAGCCAACGTTCTACAACTTCCCAATCCGGATTGTGGGAATGATGATATTAAATGCTGAGCTATAGTCGATGAACAGTTTCCTGTTTGTGTTGTCTAGGTGCCATCATCCCTGTTAGTGTCTCCTTCCAATCCATTTGGGCCAGTTCCTCACTCACACCTCTGTAATCTACTTTACTCCACTGTCATACTGATCCAAGTTTAGCTTCTCCTTCTCAAACTGCAGGTGAATAATAACATGTTAGGATCACTGCCTGCCTTTACCCTAATCTAATCTAAGTCATTACATAACAGCCAATCCAGAATTGCCATCCCCTGGTAGGTTTGCCCAAAAGCTGTTCTAGAACCATCTCATAGGCATTCTACAAATTTCCTCTCTTGAATATTGAAGTGCTTGTATGTCACCAAATACTACTTAAGATTTCCAAAGAAATATAATGGAATCAATGAAAAACTACTCACAAAGATGGACACACAACCAATCTGCAACAGCCAAAAACATTGTGCAAGACATTCCATCAGGCAGGTGGTTCTATAGCAGCAGGACAAGAACAAGAAGCTGTTACAATGGGTAGAAGCTTCTTTCCCCAGGCCAGAAGACTACTAAACATCCTGCCGCTAACAAGGTCCCATCACGTATGGAGCGTCATTAGTGTTATACTCTTTACTTTTTAATTTGTATCATATATATTTATTTTAAAATTTATTTGTGATAATATTACTTCATGTGTTATGTGTGTGAGTTATACTGTATGTATTGTATTATACATCCTGGTCTGGAGGGAAGTCGTTTCATTTGGCAGTATACGTGTGTATGGGTGAATGACAATAATCTGAACTTGAACTTGAAAAAAATAATAACCATTGAGGACATCTGTTGCAGAGTCCCTGAAAGTCAGTCCATAGGTAGCGGAATCAGTTCAGAGTTGAGCTGTGTTAAGCTGAGTGAAGTTATCCACTCTGGTTCAAGAGCCTGATGGTTGAGGGGCTAGACCTGTTCCTGAACCTCATGGTGTGGGACTTGAAGCTGTTGAATGTCCTTCAGATAGCAGTACCAAGAAGAGATCCTGACATGGATGGTGGGGGTCTTTGATGATGGATGTTGCTTTCCTACAACAATACTCCTTTTAGATTTGTTCAATGACAGTAAGGCTTTACCTGTGATGGACTGGACCATATCCAATACTTTTTTGAGATTTTTTCATTCAAAGGCATTGGTGTTCCAATACCAGGCCTGATGCAACCAGTCAGTACACTCTTCACCATGTATCGGTAGAAGATTGTCAAAATTTTAGATGTCATGCCAAATCTGTGCAAACTTCTAAGAAAGCAGAGGCACTGCCATGCTTTCTTTGTAATGTTACTCATGTGCTGGACTTAAGGTAGGCCGGATGCTGGTGGCCGGAGTTGGGGACGCCATAAGCGGTGTGTGAGGAAGCGGAAGCGAGGTGAGCGGGCAGGAGTCCGTGCCAGGAAAAAAGTAAACCCTAGCTGACCGACCCTCCTGTCCATTCTGCTCTCCAATGTCTGCTTGCTGAGGCAATCAGGCCTGCAGTCCTCGGAGCTGCCTGATACCGCTGGCCAGAGGCAGGGACAATGTAAGCGGGGTGCGAGGAAGCGGAAGCGAGGCGAGCAGGCAGGAGTCCATGCCAGGAGAAAAGTAACCCCTCGCCGGCCGGCCCTCCTGTCCATTCTGCTTCCAATGGACATTAAATTGACCACATCTGTGGCAACGAAATACTCGGCGGGAGTACAGAAATGGACGGAATCTCAGACACCGCCATTCAGCTGTTTATTTATGTAACAGATTTTCCCCCCAAACCATCGGACTACCAACCGATTGACCTCTGCTGTGCCTATTGTCTTGTTTATTATTGATTGTAATTCCTGCACTGTTCTGTGTACTTTCTGCAGTCCTGGGTAGGTCTGTGGTCTAGTGTAGTTTTAGTGTTGGTTTACATAGTTCAGTGTAGTTTTTGTAGTGTTTATGTAGCACCATGGTCCTGAAAAAACGTTGTCTCATTTTTACTGTGTACTGTACCAGCAGTTATGGTCGAAATGACAATAAAAGCAACTTGACTTGACGACTTGAAATGCTAAAATTGAAGACTTTTAAAATTACTGACCCTCTCCTGGACTGACTCATAGATCTCTCGTTTCCTTGATTAGCGGTATCTTCAACTGTGTGTTTTATATATTTGTAATTGACCTTTTTCATGTTTATTGTAAAAATATCAACTACCATGAAGATGAACTGAAAACAATTTAATTTTAAAAATAGCATTAACAGGAAATTATTTCGTAACTGAAGTTGCTGAAATGGTAGAGTTCTTTGTCTTTCTGGTTCCTTTAACAGTCTATTGACAGATAACAAGATTAGCAAGTCAATGGGAACAAATTAAATTGAATTCTGGTGTCTGCTCTTTTCTCAGGAGAGAGCAACAATGAAAATGGTAAAGGGTGTTAAAGGCTATGGGAAACTATGACACTGTAATCTAAAAGACCTGAGGTCATCTTTAACTGGCAGTGGTGGATTGCTGCCTGTAAGGAGAGCAGCCATTTGCACTAACATTGTGTTACCTTGGAAAAGAGGCCAGTCCAGTAGAGCTCAAACCTACCACGTTGCCAAACAGCAAAGTTAATATTATTTGCATACACATTAAAACTGGGCACAAGTCAGTTTTGTTCCATTTCCCATTCCTCCTCCTTCCCTTTCCCCTGTGGTCCACTCTCCTCCTATCAGATTCCTTCCTCTCTGCTCTTTACCTTTCCTACCCACCTGACTTCACCTATCACCTTCTAGCTTGTCCTCCTTCCCCTCCCTCCACTGGCATCTTCCACCTTCCTTTTCAGTCCTGAAGCAGGGTCTAAGCCTGAAATGTTGACTATGTGTTCATTTACATGGATGCTGCCTGACCTGATGACTTCCTACAACTTTTGTGCCTGTTTTTTCTGATTTGCAGAATCTCTTGTGTTTGTGATCCGCTTATACATTGGTTATTAGCTCTTTGCTGATGAAAGTTCTGTGTATTTTTTTGTTTATGCTTTTAATAATCTTCAAAAAGGAATTAGGCTCTAATCATTGCTGCTTCAAGTTGTTGAAAACAAACTCACATCCACCATTTTAGCTGGCAACTTGTAGCGTACTTGCATCGCTTCTGAGTTTGCTAACGTTCCTTGGGACATTTTCCACCAGTGTGTCCTCTTAAAATTCTCTGCCCCACATTCAAATCCCTCCATATTCTAGCCACTCCCTAACTCCATATCTTCTGCAGAATTTTCTGTAACTCCATTGCTGGACTTTCCACACAGTTGGTGGCTTGAGTGTGTCTATGAGTAAGGTGTTTGCGCTTAAGTTTATTTATGTGAGTGTATCAGTGTCAAGTTAAGTTTATTGTTATTAAACTATATCCATGCACATACAGTAACTTATATAACCATATAATGTAGATAGAAAGAAGACGTTTCTCTGTACCAGGCTTGGTCGATCGGTCAGTCGGGTGCACACAAAAGTATTCAACCCCTTGGAAGTTTTCATATTTTATAGCTTTATGACGTTGAATCACAGTGGATTTAGTTTGGCTTTTTTTTTGACACTGATCAACAGAAAAAGGCTCTTTTGTATCCAAGTGAAAACAGATGTCAGCAAAGCAAAATTAATTATAAATATAACACACAAAAGATTTGATTGCAAAAGTGTTTACCCCTTTCAAGTCAGTATTTAGAAGATGCACCTTTGTCAGCAAATACAGCCTTGAGTCTGTGTGCATAGGTCTCTATCAGCTTTGCAAATTTTCTTTACAAAACTGGTCAAACTCGGTCAGATTGCATGGGGATTGTGAATGAACAACCGTTTTCAAGTCTAGCCACAAATTCTCAATCTGGACTCCAACTTGGCCACTCCAGGATATTAACTTTGTTGTTTTTAAGCCATTCCTGTGTAGCTTTGGCTTTACGATTGGGGTCATTGTTTTGCTGAAAAACAAATCTTCTTCCAAGTTGCAGTTCTCTTGCAGACTACAACAGGTTTTCCTCCAGGATTTCCCTGTATTTTGCTGCATTCATTTTACCCTCTACCTTCACAAACCTTCCAGGACCTGCTGCAGTGAAGCACCCCCACAGCATGACGCAGCCACCACCGTGCTTCACAAGAGGGATGACGTGTTTTTGATGAAGTGCGGTATTTGGCTTACACCAAACATAGTGTTTAGTCTGATGACCGAAAAGCTCCATTCTGATTTCATCAGACTACAGAACCTTCCTCCAGCTGTCATCAGAGTCTCCCACATGCCTTCTGGCAAACTTGAGCCAAGATTTCATGTGAGTTTTTTTTCAACAGTGGCTTTCTCTTTGCCACTCTCCCATAAAGCTGTGACTGGTGAAGCACCTGGGCAACAGTTGTTGTGTGCGCAGTCTCTCCCATCTCAGCCACTGAAGCTTGTAACTCATCCAGAATTGTCATAGGTCTCTTGGTGGCCTCACTCATTAGTCCCATTCTTACATGGTCACTCAGTTTTTGAGGATGGCCTGCTCTAGGTAGATCTACAGCTGCACAATATTCTCCCCATTTGTTGACGATTGACTTAACTGTATTCCAAAGGTTATTCAGTGACTGGGAAATTTTCTTATATCTATCTCCAGTCTTGTGCTTTTCAATCATCTTTTTGCGGAGTTGTTTTTGTCTTCATGGGGTAGTCTTTGCCAGGATACTGATTCACAGCAGTTGGACCTTCCAGATATAGGTGTATTTTTACTACAATCAATTGAGACACTTTGACTGCACACAAGTCTCCAAAAACAGATTTCCATTTAACGAATTATGTGACTTCTAAAACCAATTGGCTGCCGCAGTGATGATTTACTGTGTCTGACTTGAAGGGGGTGAATACTCATGCAATTAATTATCTTGTGTTTTATATCTGTAATTAATTTAAATTACTTTGTAGAGATCTGTTTTCACTTTGACACAAAAGAGTATTTTTTGTTGATCAGTGTCAAAAATAAAACAATTTCAGTCCACTGTGATTTATAATAGAACCTGAAATCAATAAAACATGAAATCTTCCGGGGGGGGGTGAATTCTTTTTAGGAGTGTGTGTCTGTATTTATGTATACATGTGTATGCATGTGTCTGATTATCAATATGTTTCAAATTATGTGTAAAGTGCATGCTTTTGTTATATTTTTGTGAGATCTCTCTATGTATATGGATGTCTATGCCCTTACGTGGTTGAATATGTGCATCTATCTTTGTGCATGTTCATGTGCATTGGTGTTTGGAATGTGAAGTACCAGTTAATGTCCCTGTAATGTTTTTTCAGTTGATTTTTGCTTGCTATTGTGTCCTCATGCTTTTCCCACGCTCACTGCCAAATCTGGAAGCATTACCACAGTGTCTCTGCAAGTCTGTCCACAGTTGAAATCCTGTGGAAGTTGCTTACGATAATGAACTGTAGAATTGGATGACATTTCCCAGCAATAGTTCCAGTCCACCCAAAGGTGCACGTTTGGATTCCTTGAAAATGTGTCTGCATCCTAGAGTCAGCTCAGAGTAGTTATCCCTGCTGGTTCAGGAGCCTGATGGTTGTAGGTTAATAACTGTTCCTGAACCTGGCGGTGCGTGACTTAAGGCATCTCTACCTCCTCAGAGCCCTGAAGACTTCCTGTGGATTGGACAAATTATGGGAGGGAGTTTCTTTTTTAGTTCGGGAAGGTGAGGGATGAACATAAAGGTTCAAGGTTCAAAGATACATTTATTGTCAAAGTATGTATGCAGTTTTCAAGTCTGAGAAACTTCTCCTCCAGATAGCCATGAAACAAAGAAGAAGCTTGGAGGTCAGTTGATAGAGAAACTTCAAACCCCCCTGCACAAAAAAGAACAGCTTTATGATCATCAACCCCTCCCCTCACACAAAACACAACAATAACATTGGCCCCCAAATCCCCTCACCCTGCACAAAAAGCTAACAAGAATTCAGCAAGAACATCAACGACCCAGATACCCCTCTACAGAAAATGCCACAGAAAACATCGACTTCCAAATAGCCCTCCCCTGCACAAAAAAAACCCAAGAGAAAATGGGCAAAAACACAGAATACAATAACAGTAAGAGTGGCAAAAAGTTCACAGTCCCATCCATAAACACAGAAAACCTCAGAAAATCCTCCAATTTCATCGAAAGAGAAAGACCTAGAGGCTACCCTCTGGGCACAGTGATAGGCCACATAGGCAGAGTGATCAGAAAGCAGGCAGTGCCCTCCTCATTTGCCTCAATGGTTCAATCGCCGAACAATGGAATCAAGCATCTGCCTGCACCCTGCCCCGTAGCCTCCTTGCCTTGAAGCTCACCCTTCCTGGCTCCTGGAATCCTCTGGGAGACAGTAAAACATTCATTGATGTAAAATTACACAGAGTTAAACTGGGTTGATTGAAATTGGAAGCTGGTCACAAGAGAGTATGTATTTAAACCAGATGACAAATTACAATAATGCTCGAAAGGGAGATTAGAGGCTCAAAAGTAGCTGTTCACTTCTGTTATAATAGGGCTGCTCAGGTTGTCTGATAGCATTTAATTTCCAAAGGGAGATTATATCGTGTTTTCACTAAAGGGCAAATTGCTTTGTAGCTATTTAGTTAACAGTGTTTGATTTTTGGGCATCTGAGTCAGGATAATCTTGCCCTGTTTAATTAGACGTAGCAGTTCCTATATACAGGTTGCTCAGAGTGATATCGTAGGCAGCAGCCACAAGGTAAGTGAACAAGTAAAATGCTTTTGCTGGCGTTGGTTCACAGAAAGATTTTCCAAGTCTGGATAGCTCAGCAGTGCAAAGATTGGCATGTCGAATACCCTCAGCATAGTTGTCCATATCCCAACTGGATTCTTTACCACCCAGTAGACCTCCTCTGCGGTTTTGGTAGAGCTCACTATCCCGGTGTTATCGCCTGACTCCACCGTCAATACTTGCTTTCAGTATTCAACATTGTTTAACATCATTTCCAGTACACAATTATAAAGAAGAACAAAATTGTTACTCTAGATCTGATGCAGCATGAAAAGCACAGTAAGATAAAGAACAGAATAAATATAAATAGATAAGATAGCTTACATACACAGATTGATTGTGAGTCCATAAATTGACATTAGGCACAGGAATGTCTGTGCATAGGTGACTGACAGGAAGTGATAAGTAGTGTTAGTTGGGGGTGCAGGGGGTGGGCTAGTGCATGGAGGTACTGATGCTTGGGGAAAGTTACTGATCCTGGTGTGGATGTTATACCACCTTGTCCCTGATGGGAGTGAGACATAGAGTCCATGAGCAGGGTGGGTGGGATCCTATATGATGTTACTGTCCCTTTTCTGGCACCTTTCTGTATATATGTCCTTGATGTGTCCTGTTATAGAACCTTCCTATCTACTGCAGTGCAGTTTCTACACCACACTGCAATGGTCTCTACTGCACGTCTGTACAATGAATCGAGTACGAATGTGCAAAGTCCAGTTCTCTTCAGAAAGTAAAGGATCTTGAAAGCTTCCTTGACTGTGCAGGATACATTCTGGGACCATGAGAGGCAGTGTGTGATGTGCACTCCGAGGAGGTTGAAACTAATATGTTTCACCTGCTGTGCTGCTGATGTAAAGGGGTTAGAGGTGTGCAGTCAATAACCAGTTCCTTTGTCTTAAGGATGTTTGCAGGAGCCCGCTGTCAAAGCTTTCAGGACCAGAGCAAGCCAGTAAAGGCAGGGACACTGTGGGCGTGCTGGTCTGTGCTGTTTCGGGGCTGCCTCTATGGAAGGCAAGCTGGATTGTATTCGTCTGTACAGTAGTCTACAGGACTTCACACTCAGGAACTTGGGCCAGGTTACATTTCTGAATGACTATGTTTAGGGTTGTCTTATATGTGCTAAATGTGCTTGTGCTGTGTGTGACTGTTGGTTCTGTGTTTTGTACCTTGGCCCTGGAGGAATGCTTTGGTTGTATTCATGTATGGTTGAATGACAATTAAACTTGAACTACTTAATTGTTTGGAATCTCAGCAATATCCATGCATCAGAAACACAGGATATTTTTTACTTGGAAAATAAAATGGAATAAGTTAATTGTCCTTCAGTCAGGATTGTGGGGAATGTAAAACAATGAAACAAATACCAGATACCAACATTCTCCCAAACATCTTTTTGAGTTTAACCATTTGTGCTGCATATGAAAATCTGGGAATGGGAGGTAGAAGAGATTGGAAATTGAGAGATCAGTACAAATATTTCGATGGCAGGCAGGGAAAATTAGGACACTGGCATTGATGCTGGGGAGACAGGAGACTGACCCTTATGTTAAGATAATTCGATTGTAGGATTGCAATTTTAGGATTTATATTTTGATTGTGAGTTGAATGGATCAGAATTGTAATACTGATACTTGATTAGTGCGGCCAGGGAACGAGACACTGACGCTAATTTTTGGATGGACAAATAGGGAGGGTGTTGTGACTGTGATCTAAATCACCAGAGAGACACTGAAGCTGGTGATATAGAAGTTGAGGATGTAGGGATTGTTCTGGGTGCACTGACAATTGGACAGTGGCAGATGATCTTTGGATTATCCAATTTGTTATTCAAATATTGTTGTTTGCTTGGAAGTTGAGAGGACTGGGACACCAGTGCTGATAATTGGATGATAGTGGAAAGGCAGAGCTATCCTAGAATGCCCTTTGATTATTGATTACAGGACAAGGTAACACAGGTTTCTGTGGGGAAAATTATTTCCAGGAAGTTCTCACTTGAAAAAAACGTACTTTACCATGTAGCAGGTGGGGTTTTATTTCAGAATTCTGTATTTGTTGACTGTCAGTTACTCAGGTGTTTAGCACTTGATGAGGCAATTTGATCTGATGCTAGTTTCTGCCTGGACAGCATTGCTGGCTGTCTTCTTGGTATGCAACTTGAACAACAGAACTACCCTGCAAGAAGTTATCTGTAAAATCAATTATAAACTAACTTCTGCTGAAATACCTTGTCCAGAGTAAAACACCTGTGGCTCTTTGATTGGCAGGGTAATTAGAGACAAAATCATATGGTTGAATGAGAGCCATGAGGTATCTGTCCACGAGCTTCATTATTGATTTACAGAGGCTGTTTGATGCTGAGGCCAAGAGCATTGTGCCCTAACTTGTTAAAGGTCTGACACCACAACAGCGTGATGCTAATACAGGAGCTTGGAGCTCAATTGCGATGTCATCTGTAAGGAACCTGTACAGGTCCTCTCCATGGAATACATGGGTTTCCTCCAGGTGCTCTGGTTTCCTCCCACCATCCGAAGATATACCTGGCAGTAGGTTAATTGGTCATTGTAAATTGTCCTATGATTATGCTAGGATTGAATCAGGGATTACTGCATGTTTCCAGTTCCATTTCTGAATCAAGTTCAAGTACAAGTTCAATTATCATTCAACCATACATGAATATAGCCAAATGAAACAGTGTTCCTCTGGGGTCAAGGCGTAAACCACTATACTAATACCACACAACACGCTGCACGTAGCACAAATAACACATATGGTTACAATTTCAGAAAAATATATAGTCACAAAGAAAAGAAAATAATATAGCCCATGTGCTTGACTGGTATGACTGTAGCACTGAATAAATATGGAATTTTGGGTCCCTTCTTTGAAACATTTGCGATTCATCTGAGGTACTGCATGAAGAGGTTTTCACTTGATTCTGTCTGAAGCTGTGTACTGGCAACTGAGTGTGAAAACCCAACTCCACTTAGAGCCAAAGCTAAGGGTGTCTCCTGCCTCAAGAGAGTTGTTCTGCTGAACTCTGGTGTCAGCTGGAGTCGTATCTTTCAAGCTGCATTTGCACTTTAACTGGAATGTGATTACATCAGTAAACTGCTCCCAATTCAGAGATCTACTGAATAAAATCTGTCAAATCTCATCGGATGTTCAGCCAAGTTAAATCGCCAAAATCAGTCTCCCAGCTGCAACGAAATGAGTGGGTGGCAAATTTTTAGCTACAAGAAAGAAAACAAAATGTAAACACAAGAAAGTCTGTAGATGCTGGAGACTGTTGACTGTTTATTCATTTGAATAGAGGCTGCCTGTTGGAGAGTTCCTCCAGCAATTTGCGAGTGTTCCAATAAAAGAAATTCTATCTGTCTTTCATCAATGCATTTATATTTTTGAATCTTTTGTTGAAGACATTGACCATTTATCTACTTTCCTGAAACGGAGTCAAAGTTCTACAGGAATGAAACAAGAAACTCCAGCATACCAAGCTGATGACTTGAATACATAAAATACACCAGCTGGAAGTGTCACACTGTTGTAGCACTGATAAATCCCAAGGAATGAAAGGAAACAAAGCTAAAAAGCTAAAAATTAACAAAGTTAAAAAATTACCTTGGCAATATAAGAATTTACCTCTTTTTGCTCATGAAGAATCTGGGATATTCTAGACTGTATCTTTAGATATGCAGAGTCAAATATTAGTGATTTTTAAAACTTGATTTAGGGTTGTAAAGGAACATGTCATTGCAGATGTCGGAAGGAGTCAGAGTATGAATACTAAATGCTACAAAAAGCTGTAAACTCAGCCAGCTCCATCTTGGGCACTAGCCTCCCCCACATTCAAAAGGCAATCTCTCAGAAAGGCATCATTCATCATTAAGAACACCCATCACCTAAGACCAGCCCTGTTCTCATTGCTACCATCAATGAGGAGGTACGGGGGCCTGAAGTTATACCACTCAGCATTTTAGGAACAGCTTCTTCCCCTCCACCAACAGATTTCTGAACGAGCAATTAACCCATGTACACTACCTCATTGTTTTTATCTCTTTTTGCACTAATTAATATATATTTAATATGTAATTTATGTAGTTTTTATGAATAAATAGCAATAAATAATGAGAATATAAGATATTGAGATAGAGAGGCCTTAAAGTGAGATCACTGGTTGTGGAGGAGCATCTCAATGCTTGGACAGTGAGTGTAGTTAACCCCTTTTATTCAAGAGCATGATGGTTAAGGGGTAGTAACTGTTCTTGAACTTGGTGGTGTGAGTCCTGAGGCTCTTGCATTTTGAAACTGATAGCAGCATCAATAAGAGAGCATGGCCTGGGTGGTGGGGGTCCGTGATGATGGTTGTTGCTTTTCTGTGACAGCGTTTCATGTATACGTGTGAGTGTGTATGTATGTGCATACAGTTGCATGCATGTTGAGTATCTGTGTCCGGTATGTGTGTGTTCTTGGGCACCTGCATGGATATAAATTCACATCCCCATATACATTAGTGCGTAACAAGACAATGCATCTGTGCACCCTTCAAAATTGGGCAAGATACACATTCTTTATTTGTGATTCTGTTTTGATAACTTTTCTTTGGACAAATTTCTGACTTCTGAGTGTCTCAGCTGTGACAGTAAAATTTGGAAGTATTTATTTTCTATGACTATTATCTGAGCTAGTTCTGGAGTCTAAACGAGTTCTTTAATTAAATTAATAACAATTTCACAGTATTTTGTTCAGTTAATTAAAAATACACCCAGTGAATAGCAAGTAATTTCATGGCTTGCTCCAGCCTCTAAAAGGCAACTTCTATTGATTGCATTGAATGAAAATAATTGCTATTTGTGATCAAAAGGATAATGTTTAAATAGGTATTTGTTTTAGCCAATTAGTTAACATTCTTCTGAGAAACAAAAAGAATTAACTGACTGCTTGTATTGCAAGTAATTAGTTTTTCATTTCCTATTCACAAATGGCAGTCAAAACACGATAATCATTAAAATGTGACTAGAATTTGAAGAAAATTATTTAACTAACACCTTTTGGGAAAATAGCTGAAATCATATGGAATTGTGAAACGATCAGGAATGATCAAAACACATGATTGAGAAAGACTAAGCCTTCTATACCCCATTCTATTGTTTTGTTTCATGGTGTTAATTGAAATTGCCTAAAATAATGATGTCAGTCTAAATTCAGTTAATCGGATTTTAGTTAGAGAGCTTCTGATCTTGGGACGCGTTAAATGTCAATGTCACTATATCTCAGAACCTGAATGTTAAGCAGAAAAGCTGTTTCTATAGCCTAAGTTTGTTACTAGCTTTAATTGCTTCTTTTCTGATCCTTCTGAGAAGTTTGTAGCAATTTCTGTAATTCAGAAGACCAGCCAGGAATGAAGGGAAGAAGCTGCCCACAAGTGCATCTGCAGTGTAGCAGGGAGTGGGAATAGATTGGAGATGGGGTGGGAATGGGTTGGAGATGGGGTGGAGATGGAGTGGGAATGGGTTGGAGATGGGGTGGGAATGGGTTGGAGATGGGGTGGGAATGGGTTGGAGATGGGGTGGAGATGGAGTGGGAATGGGTTGGAGATGGAGTGGGAATGGGTTGGAGATGGGGTGGGAATGGGTTGGAGATGGGGTGGGAATGGGTTGGAGTTGGGTTGGAGATGGAGTGGGAATGGGTTGGAGATGAGGTGGGAATGGGTTGGAGATGAGGTGGGAATGGGTTGGAGATGGGGTGGGGATGGGTTGGAGATGGGGTGGGAATGGGTTGGAGATGCGGTGGGAATGGGTTGGAGATGGGGTGGGAATGGGTTGGAGATAGGGTGGGAATGGGTTGGAGATAGGGTGGGAATGGGTTGGAGATAGGTTGGAGATGGGGTGGAGATGGAGTGGGAATGGGTTGGAGATGGAGTGGGAATGGGTTGGAGATGGGTTGAGAATGGGTTGGAGATGGGGTGGGAATGGGTTGGAGATGGGTTGGAGATGGGGTGGAGATGGAGTGGGAATGGGTTGGAGATGGAGTGGGAATGGGTTGGAGATGGGTTGAGAATGGGTTGGAGATGGGGTGGGAATGGGTTGGAGATGGGGTGGGAATGGGTTGGAGATGGGGTGGGAATGGGAGGTGGGTTGGAGATGGAGTGGGAATGGGTTGGAGATGGAGTGGGAATGGGTTGGAGATGGGTTGAGAATGGGTTGGAGATGGGGTGGGAATGGGTTGGAGATGGGTTGGAGATGGAGTGGGAATGGGTTGGAGATGAGGTGGGAATGGGTTGGAGATGGGGTGGGAATGGGAGGTGGGTTGGAGATGGAGTGGGAATGGGTTGGATATGGGGTGAGAATGGGTTGGAGATGGGGTGGGAATGTGTTGGAGATAGGGTGGGAATGGGTTGGAGATGGGGTGTAGATGGGGTGGGAATGGGTTGGAGATGGGGTGGGAATGGGTTGGAGATGGGGTGGAGATGAGGTGGGAATGGGTTGGAGAGGGGGTGATGTGGGAGGTGGAGACAAAAACTCTATGTGGGTACAAGGACAGAATGGGTTCAGACTTCTGTTATCTAGAACCTTGGCACAGCAGAATTTGGATCTTAAGGAGGCCAAAGGCAACAATAGAGCCATGAGAAGCAGCATGGAAATGTCCTAGATTCTTCCTGACCCTGGGTCAGACTCCAGTTACTGTGGTCCTGACTTTGAGAGCTTTTCTATGCCTTCAAAGACTCCAGCAAACTTCTACGGATGGACAGTGGAAAATATTCTGTCTGGTTGCATCACAATTTGGTCTGGAGATCCTAATGCACAGGATTGACAGAGGCTGTGAAGGGTTTGTGGACTCAGCCAGATCCTACAAGCATAAGCCTCCTCCTATCAAGGACATCTTCAAAAAGTGATGCCTGAAGAATGCAGCATTCATCTTTAAAGACCCTCACTATCTGGTACATACCTTCTTCTCATTTCTACCATCAGGAAAGAAGTACAGGAGTCTGAAGACCCACTCTTAATGTTTTAGGAACAACTTCTTCCCCTTTGAATGAACCTATCAACATGACTTCTATCAACATACACAAAATGCTGGTGGAACGCAGCAAGCCAGGCAGCATTTATAGGAAGAAGTACAGTCGATGATTCGGGGCAAGACCCTTCATCAGGACTAACAGAAAAAAGAGATAGTAAGAAATTTGTAAGTGGGAGGGGGAAGGGTAGACCCAAAATTACATTAGGGGAAGACAGGAGGAAGAGGGATGAAGCTAAGAGCTGGAAAGTTGATTGGCAAAAGAGATACAAGGCTAGAGAAGGGGGAGGACCATGGGATGGGAGGCCTAGGGAGAAAGAAAGGGGGAGCGGAGCACCAGAGGGAGATGGAGAATTGGCAAGGAGTTATTGTGAGAGGGAAAGAGAGAGTGAGAGAAAAAAAGTATATATATATAAATAAATAGGGATGGGGTAAGAAGAGGAGGAGGTGCATTAACGGAAGTTAGAGAAATCAATGTTCATGCCATCAGGTTGCAGGCTACCCAGACGGAATATAAGGTGTTGTTCCTCCAACCTGAGTGTGGCTTCATCTCGACAGTAGAGCAGGCCATGGATTGACATATCGGAATGGGAATGGGACATGGAATTAAAATGTGTGGTGTTACGTACCCGTGGGTATCTTGTACTTGTCACGTGATAATGGTGTTGAAGCTATACTGGACTTAAGGTAGTGATCTTGTGATGGTGGAGTGACATCATTTTCCCGCCAGTAGAGGTCATGTGACAGGTTTTTTTTTACAGAGTATAAAAGGAGGACCCCTCCCTGTGAGGAGGGGCAGTTCGTGGCTGGATTTGCCAGTTTGGCTCCATGCCACTGCGTGGTCCAATATTATGACGCAGTTTGGTTGAAAGATGGAGTTTTATTTAATGCCTAAAGTTTAAAAGGTCATTGCCGGCAGTTTCTTTATAATACTGCCAGTTAAAAATCAGTGGAGAGTGAAGATCGGAGTTCGGGAGTTAAAAGATCGAGGAAAGTCGATTTCGACGGTGAAACAGGTTTGACCTTGTTTGATCCTCATTTGGAAGGAAATCATTGGCTGTCCCTCTGATAACCCCTGTGAATAGCAGAAAGGGTTTGGGTACAGTTTTGTCAAGGAAAGGTCAGTGCCTTTAAGCCGTTTCATTTTCATCTTTGTAAATTCTCCGGGGAAAAATAGTTCGACTGGGAATCACAACAACACGACGTGAAAGAGAATTGAAATCATCTAAAAAGTCTCTCCTTTAATGGACTGTAGGCATTTTGACCTTTTGCAGTATTACTTTGAAGAACTGTTTTTGCACCATTGCTTTAAGAACTGTTCAAGCTGCTGCACAACAGCTGATTTCCGGTTACGTTAGTGGTTTGTTTACTTTGGGGGGTTTGTTTTTCAGTGTTTAATAAACGTGTTATTTGTTACAAAAACCCCTGCTTCACTTATATATTTATTGTTGCTGGATCCGTAACAATGGCCACTGAGAGGTCCTGCTTGCTCTGGTGGACCGAGCGTAGGTGTTCAGTGAAATGGTCTCCCAGTCTGCGTCAGATCTCACCAATATATAAAAGGCCACACCGGGAGCACTGGACACAGTATACCACACCAGCCGACTCAGAGGTGATGTGTCATCTCACCTGGAAGGACTGTCTAGGGCCCTGAATGGTGGTGAGGGAGGAAGTGTAAGGACAGGTGTAGCAGTTGTTTCTAGTAAGTACCAGGAGGGAGATCAGTGGGAAAGGATGGGGGGAACGAATGGACAAGGGAGTCGCGTAGGGAGTGATCCCTGAGGAAAGCAGAAAGGTGGGGGGAGGGCAAGATGTGCTTGGTGGTGGGATCCCGTTGGAGATGGCGGAAGTTACGGAGAATTATATGTTGGACATGGAGGCTGGTCGGGTGGTAGGTGAGGACAAGAGGAACCCAATCCCTAGTGGGGTGGCAGGAGGATGGGGTGAGTGCATCCTCCTCCTGCTGTGTATCCCTTTTTCCAATCAACTTTCCAGCTCTTAGCTTCATCCCTCCCCCTCCTGTCTTCTCCTATCATTTCGGATCTCCCCCTCCCCCTCCCCCTCCCCCTTTCAAATCTCTTACTATCTCTTTCTTTCCATTAGTCCTGACGAAGGGTCTTGGCCCTAAACGTCGACAGTGCTTCTCCCTATAGATGCTGCCTGGCCTGCTGCGTTCCACCAGCATTTTGTGTGTGCTGCTTGAATTTCCAGCATCTGCAGATTTCCTTGTGTTAACATGACTTCTATTCCTCTTTTGTGCTATTTGTTTTTCTACTGCAACTTATAATAATTTATGTTTTGCTACAAAATAACACATTTCATGTCATGTTTATGATAATAAAGTTGATTCGGATTCAGACTCAGGTAGAGGTCAACATCATGGACATTCTTGGGTAATAGCAAAGGTACTCCAAGAACAGATGGTAACAGGCCAAGTGCTGGTCGGACAGATTTCTGGTCTCAATGGTAATCCTGTGACAGAGGTCTAGAGCACAGATAAGCCTGGGACAGATTTCAGTTCTGCACGTGTTCCTATGGTTGGTACCAAGGCTTAGCTTTGTGGTGATGAAGTTGATGGTGAAGCTTTTTTTCCTGTATAGCTGTCCATGAGGTGAATATAGTTTCTGCTTAGGAACCTTAGCTTTTCTGCTTAACATTCAGGTTCTGTGATATAGTGACATTGTCACCCTGCAAGGTCTACACAGGCAGGCACCACCCAGTTTCCACCCACCTAGCAGGAGTCACGTGCCACTCATTTCCAACACATCACCTGTAGCCTATTTAAACCCAGTTTTCAACCGCAGTCCTTTGCTCACCCATTGAACCAGCCAGCCTCAACCTTGTTAGCTTCTTGTGTTAAATATTGGCTCTCTCTCGCTTTCTGGCCTTTCGTAGTTTGTTACTTTGCAATTTATTATTGTTAGTTATCACTCACTGTTAAATGGTCTCTGTTGCTCTGTGATTGGGTCAAGCCTGCTGTACATTTCTTGACAGAGCCAGCAAATCCTGAGATAGGAGTATGGTGATAATGACATATTGAGCTTGGTAACTTGCAGAAGGGTGTCCTTTAGATGGGTTTCCACGATACACAGTTCACAGCCGGTGGAGGAAATGAAACCTCATACCTATCAACCAAACAATTCTGTGCAGCTTGTTACCAAGCTCAAGTTTTATACATGAGCTGCTCCTGCTCAGGCAAGTGGAAATTTATTTAGTTATTTAGAGATACAGCTCGGAATAGGCCTTTCTGGCCCTGCAAGCTGAGACGTCCAGCAACCTGACAACCCTGATTTAACCGTAACCTAACCACGGGAAAATTTACAATGACCAATTGACCCAGCCAGGAAGTCTTTGAACTGTTGGAGGAAACTGGAGCACCCATTCCACAGGAAGGACATACAGAGACACCTTGTAGAGGATGCTCGGATTGAACTCTGAGCTCTGACACCCAGAGCTGTAATAGCATTGCACTAACCTCTATGCTACAGTGGCACCCAAAAAATAATTCCATCATACTCATCGTTGTAGGTCTAGATATTCCTGCTGGGGTGTGTGTGTCTGTGTCTGTCACTTACCAGCAGAAGAGAGTGGAGGGGCTCTGGCAAAACACAAACTTACCAATGATGGGATGATATCAACAATACTTTGTCCTGGGGTCCTCAGTCTTCCTATCCTGGCACCAGCCTGGGAAACCTGTTGGGAAGTAAGTACTTGCATTTAACTTTGCAGTTGCTTTCACCTTCACTGCCTGTCATACTACATTCCCCCATCACAAGCTCTGTTCTAACCAACTTTTCCACAACCACCAGCCTGTCCATGAAGCATCTCCCCACCCTTTCCTGATTCCCTCCTATTGAAGGTGTTGGGTCCAGTTTTCCTTTTCTCCTGAGAAAATTCCCCTGGTGCTGATTCTGACATCCTTCCCTTCAAAGTGCTGGACTTCCCCGATCCTCCCAGTACCACATTCCACCCTCTCTCTGCTCCAATTCATCAGTCCCTCTCTTGCTCCCAGCTTTCTATTTTCCCTCTCATTGGCCAACAGACACAGTCTTTTCCCCCTTCTTCTTAAGCTCCGTCACCCCACTGACAGCAGCTTGCCGGAGTCCACTGTGCTGGGCCAGTCTTTCAGATTTTCTCCAGCTGTAGCCCATCTTCTTGGTGTACCCTTCCTCTCTAAGAGCTTCTGTTCAGGTTTCTGTAGCTCTGGGTGTTTTAGCCCCACTTCCAGCCCTCCTCCTTTTTCACCCAGGCTTGGGACAGTGCGTGGCAGATTTTCTTTTCCCACTTTACAAAGAACATCAAATGCTGGTCTCCTCCTCCATCACACCAAATGCCAAACTTCATCACCCGCCCACTCCTGCACTGACGTAACCTGGCCTCCACAGCTTGGCCTCAGGAAAGAAAAAAAAACCTCAGGCAAAATTTTCAACAAAGAACCAATGATCAAAATAGTCATCTAGTGTGATCTTCAGGAGGGTATTATCAAACTCTGTTCTTTGTAAGGGGATGTTAGGATGGAAAGTGTGGGCAAATGGACAGGTTTTAGGAAAAGAAAAAGAGCTCGAGAGGCAGAAAACCTTAGGGATGGAATATCTGAGCTTAGACTACTGAAAGTGGGTGGGAGTTGCCAACTCTGACAAGTGGCTGTACTGCTATACGGTGGAGTGATTAAAGCTGGCAATTAAGATCCTCCATTTTATAATGCTTCTGGGTATTCAACAAGTCTATTGTTGTATTTGTGCCTGCATTTAGTTAGGGATTGAACTCATGACTGTTATAACGCAGACATTTCTTATATTTGGATAGGATTCAAAAATCAGTCCTTGATTACAACATATTCACAGCATTTATAGATACACTGTACAATATATGGAATATAGAACTAATTTCAGGCTAGGCATCCAAATGCGATTTAGTCAGAATATACTAATAATATACCATGCTGTTGACACTACATGACCAGTTCTGCATTGGCAAGCAGCCTTTATTTGATCTCTTTGACCAAATCAATTCAAATCAAAAATTGAATTCAAGTTTAGTTATCAATCAACCATACATGAATACAATTGAACGAAACAGGGTTCCTTGTGACTAAGATGCAGAACATACACAGGACTCTCAAAATAGTGAGGAAAAAAAAGCAATCACACAAAATAAAAATACATATATCGTCCAAGACCCTGACAAATCCCGCAAATTAATCGTACAGGTTCCTGGCAGGGTGCGGCCACTGCAATCCTGCCTGTCGTGTCACCGATCAAACACTGGAGGGCAGCACCGACAGGAGAGGCCAGGCATCCTGCGACACTATTTCCAGCGTCTCTCCTGGACTGCAGCAGGCAAACCTGCTGCTTGAGGCCAGGTCCTCGCTACAACTGAGATAAAACAGCTTTTTGGAAAGGCAACACGAGTGAATCTGCAGATGCTGCAAATAAATAAAAACCACAAAATGCTGGCAGAACTCAGCAGGCCAGACAGCATCTACGGAAGGAGGTAATAACGACGTTTCGGCCCGAAACTTCTTCTCTACCTCCTCCCGTAGATGCTGTCTGGCCTGCTGAGTTCTGCCAGCATTTTGTGTTTTTTATTTTTTTTGGAAAGGGTTTTTTCTAAAACAAAGTAATCTTTATTCATAATTTAAAAAATTATTTACAAGAAGAAACCATCCAATGCCTTTTGATTCTTTAGGCTCCTAGTCACTGCTTTCCATGCTGTTCTTTTACATTCATACACATCAATAGCACCGCTGCCCACTCTGAGGTGGTATATTATCTACGAGGATAATTGAGAGGCTTCCCCCACCCAGCTTCTGTAGGAGACGAATCCTACCCTGTGGACTTTCCCCACTAAGCCTTTGCAGTGGCTGCACCAAGCTTTGGTCTGCCCCTCAGCACGTACTCCTGCAGCCTGGAACGTGCCGGTCAGTGGTATTCCTCCAGGGACATCTCGACATGCTGGAAGACCAACAAGTTGAGGCAGAGCAAAGGGCATCTTTCACTGAAAGGATTTTGTTCTGCTTCTGGTTTTCTGTCATCCTGTAACCCTCCAGAGGTCACTGGTTTCCACAAAGCCCCCTTCTACCTTCAGCAGTGTCACTGTATCAGACTATTTGGCTTAGAATAGCTGAAGAGATGCCTAACTTAAATATGTCCACATTGCAACAAGCTCATTAGATTGCAATCATTCTATTTGTTTTGTAAACTCAGCTTCCACAATTCTAATTCTCAAATTTAAATTGCTTTTGAACTAATTTTGTAATTAAATTAAATTGTCAAACTTTTCACAAGAGCTGGAATGCATTCAAGATGATGAATACTGTTCATACTGAATATAAACTGATTTCTTTGTTACAAATAAAAAATACTGATTTCTTCAGAATGGATGAAATTTATATAAACTGAATGATGAATGTTCAAATGTTCAAAAAGCCCATAAGAAAAAATTCATTACTACTCATTCAGATCACTTGCGAAGGCCACTTTAAAGAGAATGTTGACAGGAAAAACACTATTATATTTCTCCGGCTTCAAAGACAACAATGTGAAACTGAGATCCACACTCAGGAAGCATTTGTGTCTCTTAATCCCTTAGTCACAGTTTTCAGCACTGAAGCCTTTTACTTAGTTAACAGCTCCAGTGAGCTTAAAGAATAGATTGTTGGTTACTTTTAGCATTTTACTTTCCTAATAATTAAATACACATTCTAGAAGATGATGCCCAAAGGTATTTTCTCTTCTGCAGTTTATTCAAAGAAATATCTGCTGTGGTCTGCGAATGGAAAGGATGCAACCCCTTGACCTCGAAAAACAAGTTGCACCCAAATGCTCACACGTTGCAGCTGCAGGCAGACAAATAATAGGCCTCCATTCTAACAGCGTTTCTGATTAGCCCATGGTTCAAAAGATAGAACCCAACAAGGGGAAAAAACAAGGGACGATTTTGTGACAATCTGCTAGCCCAGTGTTTTTTATTGTGTAATGAAACAATGAAAGTATGTAAAGTGCCATAAAGATTCGAGTCCATTTGAAAAAAAATCGGTGAGCCTGAGCTCTTCAATACCTTGTTATTTGTATTTGCGAGTCAGGTTTATTTATGGTAGTCATTTTTACTTTTATTTTGGTATGAGTGATTATCTCAATCTCGCCATGTAATACACATTTCTCCTGATTTGAATTGGTTGAGATTATTCACCATACTTAGATCATTTTTGTAGCAACCTCATTTGTTAAAAATACTGTGATGTGACTATGACAACGTGTTTCCCAGAGCAATTGATTTTAAAAAAATGTAAATTCAATTTCAAACTCAGATATTTGAGTAATTGATATAAGAACCAAATCTAAGGTGCATCTCAAACACTGTATGCAGCTAAAATAAAAAGATAATGTGATGGCAAATCACAGCAGGAGTATCAATATCTATAACAAGAGATCATAGTGAGGCTTCATCCAATGATGTTTTACCGACATTCACTCAAATACAGTATAATAAAAACAACTATTGTTCAAATACTTGTAAGTAAATCAGAATAAATTGTTTTGTGTTGTATATGAATAAATGTTTTCTGAACACTCTTCAATAATTTTAATGCTCATCTTCTTGACAGAAAATGCCTATTCATCACCAGCTAAAAGCGTGGGAGATCCTGGCATCACTCCACTCAGCCCTTCAATGTCTCCGGTAAGATAATGTGTTTCTTCTCTACAAATTTCTTGCATTCTTTTTGATGAATTATTACTATTTGAGATATCTATCAGAGCAGAATTAATAGCTAGTGAGATTGTAAGTAACATTGCCGATATCAGAGGATTTACTTCATGATATCTTAACATGACATAATGATTTAGATTTTTTTCCCAAGTTTACATTTGGTTGGAATCTTTTATTTAATCTTTATTTCCATATTTAATCAATTCATTGCTTTCCATGACTTCAGCAGTCTAAAGCCCAAGCTTCAAAAATTCCTGCCTAAACCTTTGTATCTCCTACTTCCAAACATCCATTAAAATCTGATTTTTTTTTTGATAATTTGCAGGCTGAGTCAGGGGTGAGGAAAGCAAATGCAATGTTAGCAATCATTTTGAGATGGCAAGAACATGAGGCTTTATAAGGCACTGGTGAGACATCAATTGGAGAGTTGTGAGCAGTATTGTGCCCCTTATTTAAGAAAGGATGTGCTGACATTGAAGAAGTTCACGAGAACGATTCCAGGAATGAAAGGTTTATCATATGTAAAGCAGTTGATGGCTCTGGACCTTTACCTACTGGAACTGAGAAGAGCGATGGGGGATCTCATTAAAACCTATTGAATGTTAAAAGGCTGGATAGAGTGGATGTGGAAAGGATGTTTCCTATAGTTGGGGAGTCTAGAACTAGAGGGCACAGCTTAAGAATAGAGGAATTTCCATTTAGAATGGAGTTGAGGAGGAATTTCTTTAGCCAGAGGATAGTGAATCATTGGGTGCATTTAAGGTGGAGTCTGATAGGTTCTTTATTAGTCAGGACATGAAAGGTTATGGGGAGCAAGCAGGAGGTTAGGGTTGAGAGGGAACTGGATCGACCATGATGAAATGGCAGAGCAGATTCGATGGGACAAATGGCCTAATTCTGCTCTTATGTCTTATGGACATTTTAGGGCCAGACACTTCATCAAACCTGGAAAGGAAGGAGGAAGAAACTGGGATAGGAAAATGGGGGAAGGGAACAAATACAATGTGGAAGATGATAAGTGAAGCCAGGTGGGTGAGTGGGGAAAGGAGATGAAGTGAGAAGCTGGGAGGTGATGGGTGGAAAAGTTAAAGGTCTGAGGAAGAAGGAATCTAATGGGTGAAGACAGTGGATCATAGTAGAAAGAGAATGAGGAGGAGCACCAAAGCGAGGTGATAGACTGTGAGGAAGAGGGGCAAGAGGGGAACCAAAATGGGGAATGGAAAAAGAGAAAAGAGGGAGGGGGAGAAATTCCTGGAAGTTAAAGTAATCGATGTTCATGCCATCAGGTTGGAGGTAACCCACACAGAATATGAGGTGTTGCTTCTCATTGATGAGGTGGTCTCATGGCAGTAGAGAATATTGTTATATGTTTGAACATAAAATGGTACAAACTCTTTACCCCATCACGTAACTAGTGTCTATGTGGTGTCCATGGTTTTGATACAAGGGTGTCTTTCTTTGAGTCACCTTGGTAATGAGGGAATTAATTGGAAAGCAAGAAGAAAGACAGACGAAATTCTGTACTTCCATGAAATAAACTTCCTGAGATGTCAAATGGTGCCAAATGTATTTCTTTCCCCCCACAATCACAAGGCATATCAAAACATTTTCTTCTTCCTCTATTCCCCACTTTTGCATTTCACCTCTTCTCATTTCCAGGGTCCCCCCACTTCCCTTTCCTCTTTGGCTCTTTCTCTTCTCCTATCAGATTCCTTCTTCTCCAGCCAGTTATCTTTTCCATACACCTGGCTTCACCTATCACCTTCCAGCATGTCCTCCTTCCTATTCCTCCATCTCTTTATTCTGGCATCTTCCCCCTTCGCTTTCAGTCCTGAAGAAGGGTCTCGGCCTGAAACGTCACCTGTTTATTCATTTCAGGCTGGTAACAGGCCCTCAGGCCCATCAATCCTGCATAGCCCAATTACGGTCAAATAAACCTACTTATTATTGTCATACGTACCAAGATACTGTGAAAAGCTTGTCTTGCTTACCATTCATACAGATGAATTCAACAGTGTAATGATGTAATACAAGAAAAAGAATGAAAGATTTCAGAATAAAGCGTTACAGTTACAAATAAGATGCAGTACAGGTAGACAAGCTTCAAGATCTTAACAAGGGAGATTGTAAGGTCAAGAGTCCATCTTATCACAGTGGGGACCATTAAATAGCCTTGTAACAGCAAGATAGGAGCTGTCCTTGACTATGGTGGCTTGTGTTCTCAGGTTTTTATACCATCCATATGATGGGAGGTACAAATGAGAGAATGTCCAAGGTGGGTGTGGTCTTTGATTATGTTAGCTGTTTTACTGAAAAAGTGAGAAGTGTAGGCAGAGTTCATAAAGTGGAGGCTGGTGCACATGTGATTGCAGTTGTGGGCATAACAATTGCCATACCACACTACAAAACATCCAGATAAGATACATTCAATGTTGCAGCGATAAAAATTAGTCAGGGTCAATGGAAACTTATCACATTTCTTTAGCCTCCTGCAGAAGTAGAGGCAGGCACTGGTAAGTTTTGTTGGCCATGGCACCTATGCAGTTGGTCCATGACAGACTGTTGGTGATGTTCAGACCTAACAATCTGAATCTTTCAATCTCTTGACCTCAGTACTATTGATGTAAACAGAAGCATGTGCTCTACCCCATCCTGAAGTGAATAATGAACTCTTTTTGTTTTGCTGACATTGAGAGAAAGGCTGTTGCCATGACACTGTAAACCCAGGCTCTCCACCTCCTTCCTGTACTCTGACTCGTGCACTACAGTCATGTCAGGTCCAAATCTAAATAGAGCAGAATCGGGCCACTTGCACATGTTTATAAAGGGAGTCAGGTAGGAGTGAGGTTGAAGCAGCAGTTTTGTGGGGCACTCATTATGTGCTGTGTTGTATGACAAGGGTGATTGACCGTGATCATCCTCGGCAAATTTTTCTACAGAAGTGGTTTGGCATTGCCTTTTTCTGAGGTGCCCACCTGCATTTAAACACACATAGAATGAACCATTCTGAGAATCCTTTAGTGTATCAAACTAATTCAAGGACACCGGTCAGAACTCTCATTGCAGAGGACATTACGTTACCATTTACCTTTGTTCCGTTGCTTTACAGACATTTTGACCTGTCCTCAAGACTAGCGTTTGACACTTAACAATTCAAGGAAAGATAGATTTTAATGCCAGAATGGGTTTCATAATCCATAAAGTGAACAGTGTTACCATTTTGACAGTAATTATAATGAAGCAAATCTTTTTTAGTATAATTCTACCAGCAAGCAATGATAACAAAGATGAAGATAGCATGAGTTAAAAATGATCTCAAAGATATTTCTTCTTACAGAAAGAGTCGGAACAAGCTGAGTCCGTGCACCACTCATATGTTGTGGTGGTGGCTATTGATTTTGGCACAACTTCCAGTGGATATGCTTACAGCTTCGCCAGGGACCCCGAGTGCATTCACATCATGAGGTAAGAGCTGCAGTGCAGAGGCACTGCTGATATTCAGCTGCTTTCTTCTCTGACATAGTCCCAGACAGGGGAGGATAATAGAAGCCTTCCAGGAGTACCAGGGAATTCACTCATTTAAATGTTTAATGCGAGAAATGGTGTTGAAAACAGAAACACTTCTTAGGTAATTAAAATAAATGCAGCTGGGCGTCTGTTCGACACAGGAAAAGAAAATAGTTTTGAAAGACATGTTTTCTTACACCATCTAAAATCTAGGAAGTTTAAACTGCTGAGTGCCATTGATGTCTTTACACTGAACACCCTGCTTTCCAGAATTTCCAAGTTCAAAGTACAAAGTATACACATATGACCATATACAAGTCTGAAATTCATTTTCATGCAGGCATTGGCAATAAATATAAGAAACACAATAGAATCAGGGCAGGGCAGACAGCAACCAATGTGCAAAAAAAAAACGAGCTGTGCAACTATGAAAAGAAAGAGAAAAAGCAATATAATTACAATAATAAATAAGTAATAAGTATTCAGAACATAAGATGAAGAATCCTTGAAAGTGAATCCATTGGTTTTGGGAACAGTTCAGTGTTAGGGCAAGTGAAATTAGTTAAAGTTATCCCCTCGGGTTCAAGAGCCTGATGGTTGAGGGGTAATAACTGGATGTGGATAGAAGAATAAATTGAGAACTAAACAAGGAAAGCCAAAGTGTAAAGGCCATCATCACAAGTACTTTTAATTCCCCCTTCACCTTTCTGAAATTAATGCCGAAATACATGATTATTTCCATGTAACTCAAAACTGGAAGCCATGGTGCTCACTTTCTCACTTTGGTTTTTATAACTTCTTTCCTTGCACACTGCAATCTCTGATACCGAATAGATATTAATGAAAGAAAACTAAGAAAAAGATTTTGATGAGGTGTACCATCGAAGTATCTGATTCAAAGGTACATTTAATGTCAGAGAAATGCATATAATATACACAGTGAAATTATTTTTCTTCACAACTGTTCACAAAAGCAGAGGGGTGCCCCAAAGAATGAATGACAGTTAAATGTTAGAACCGCAAAGCCCTCTCAAGTTCCCCCCTTCCACGCGCAAGCAGCAGCAAAGCAACAATTCTCCCCCCCCCCCCACCAGCAATAAAAAAGCATCGGCACCCCCCACCGAGCACTCAAGTGTGCAACAAAGCATCAATAAAGACACAGACTTGCAGCACCTGAAAGTCTACCCAGTAACTCAACACACCACACCACAGGCTCTCTCGCTCCCTAATACAGGAAGAAGAGGTGTCCCTGTTTCACAGCCAGAAGGGAGACACACCAAGCAACTCGGTGATTTATGATGTTAAAAGCTTGTTGTGTCGCTTTTCCCGAGCTCTGTGCCCGAAGAACTCTAGTCTCTGGGCACACAGCCAGCTTGCTGCTTTCAATCTCCTGTGCAATCCCATGACACACCAGATTCCTGCCGAGGCACCAACCTCAAGTCCATCCAACTCCAGAACCACGAAACTCCGAAACCCTGAAGGCCAGCTAGTCTTCTAGGCCACCTCCTTGGTATATCGAATAGCGGCCAGTCATGAGACCCCGAGAGCGGGTCCCATTCCCGCAAAGAACCAGTCGGCATGCAACTCCAGGCCAGTGTCTTCAAAAGAACCCCAAAAAGGAAAAATAGAGATATTAAAGATAGAAGCTGTTTCCGTAGATGCAAGCAAAGGAATTGCCATTAAGCACCACCTCTGATAGAGTTTCACTTGAAAGAGAAAAGATTAAAGATTAGCTTTGTCACATCTACATCAAAACTTGAAACATCCAAGGAAGTAGGTCACTTACATCAAATTAATTCAGAGGATTGTGCTGGGGTCAGCCAGCAAGTGTTGCCAAGTTTCTGGTGCTAACATAGCTTGCCGACAACTCTAATGCCAACTGTACATCTTTGGAATGTGGGAGGAAACTGGAGAATATACAAACTCTTTACAGACAGCAGTGGGAATGAACCCTAATCGATGATCATTAGTGCGGTAAAGAGATTGTGCTAACCATTACGCTAGCATGCCACCTATTTGATGCATGATCTGACTAATAGGCATTTATACTAAGCCCATTTTCCTTTTGATGTAATTGCCTTGCACTGGACAAGGTTAGTGGAGCAGTGCTAACCTTGCACTGGACAAAGTTAGCAGATTTTCATAACCAAGGCACTTTATTGAACATGGTGCAGGAGTTCCCGCTGCTCCTACACAGTTCTCGTGACACCAGTCCTGATCTCCTGCAGACTGTGTAGAACTTGCATGTTGTCCACAGGTGCTCTAGTTTCCTTACATACAGGTGGGTTAATTGGTTACTGTACATTGTCCATAATGTAAGAGAGAGGAGATTGAAGGGGGCTAATTGATGGACATGTGGGAGGAAGAATTGGTTACAAAATATAGTTGAGAGGGGACAGTGCATGAGGCTGGGGAGGAGGTCAAATGTGGGCATTATTAAGAAAACAAAGTGGGCTTGTATGGAGCCCAGTGGTCGGAGGGAATTGGGTATGTTTGGAAAGATGGTCTAATGTTTGGGTGGAGATCAGGAGTAGGACTGGCACTGCAAGATAAATGGCAGAGTGAGTGGAATGGAATGAGGAGGAGATTGTAGACAGGGCTGGGAAATGGCCGGAATGCACTGAAGAGGGAATGGCGAGGTTGGAGATGACAGAGAGCAGAGAGGGAAATAGAAAGAGGCTGATGGGGAGATGTTTGGAGATGAGAACGATGGGGAATCTAGGGAATCAGGGGTGTGTCCATGGGATATTGTAGAATGAACCCTGGGGTTCATTGTGAGAGATGATTAATGAAATGGACAAAGTAGGTAACTGATTGGGAAACAATACAAGGAGCTCTGGAAGACACCTGAAGGGATTGAATAGCATGGGGGGGGGGGAGGTGGAAGTGGGTGGTTATGGTAACTGAGAATATTAAATATAAATGAGGAATGTGCCTTAAAGAAGAAACGCCAGTCGTGTAAGAGCCTTCACTGCCCGAATCTAGCAATGGCCCAGATACAGTTGGGTCCTTTAGAAGCTCAGGAAGTGGTTCTTTTGCAGTGGATTTCTGCATTGTCTGTAAATCTTGTGTATGCAGTAAAAATTTTCAATTCAAGACAGGAATATGATTTTATTATACATCCTGTATTAGATGGTGATGCAGCTGGTTAGGACACTCTCCTGTAAAATCTGGTTAAATTAAATGGCTCGGCCAGATCTTGGCCAAGCTATACTGGAGAGCCTATAGTTACAGAACAAGCTATAACAAAGTGACCCTTTGAATCTTGCATTTAGTCCAATTGTGGTGAGTGAATGTTGGATTTGTACCAGCAAAGAGGCAAATCTGACCTTCAGTTGTGTGTTCAGAATCTTCATGCCCTACTGCATTCACATGTTCACTGAATCCTGTAAGTACTCGATGCACTTGTTCAGAATTCAGGAAAAGATTGGACTGCAATAGGAAGTGTTTCATACTGTAGGTACTTAGTGGAGATTATTTTTGTCCTTGTTCCACTGCAGTTGTGACCTATTGAGAGGCTGATCTGCAATTATAATGAAAAAAAAACTAAATCAATTACTGAAGGTTCTCCCCAAAACCCCTGTAAAACTTCTGGCCAACTCCAGAATCCCATATAGCAAGATCAGAACTGCTCCTCTGTCAGTCCGGCTGAAAGTGGATGAAATTCAAGGAATTGATGCTCAAAACATTAGGTTAATGCCCCAAACCCTATGCAATAAACATAAAGATTTGTTCTCAACCATTATAAATAGCCTGCCCCAAATAAATTTTCTTTTCATTAAAGCATTTTCATTCTACATTTATAACATAAGTCTGTTCACTGCAGTACCATTCCCCTAAGAGCCGTAGATTTATAGCAGTCAGTTCCTCTCTGCACTTCTAAATGATGACATGTGTGAAGTAAAGCTTTGTTAATACGACAAGCCACATGAGAAGACTAGTTTGATTGTACAACTTTAGACCTAAATGTTAATTTGCTTATAGGTGTTAACTCAGACACCTGTCGTTCTAGCACCCAGACTCTGATTAAACACCATTTCATTATATGAGAGCTCCTTGAAACTAGCTGTGCCCCATTGGAAGGATTCTTTGTTTTCGGCCCGTCATTGTGAATTGAAAAATCCTCGTGGTGGAGATCCACAGGAGCAAAGGTGAACTGTCTTCAAAGAAGTACCTTCGCAGCACCCTCTCCACCACATCTTTCTCCAATAATAGCTGGTACAATTCCACATGTAGACAGATAGGTAATGTAAAGATGTTTACTCATGTATATGAAGGATGTAAGAAATAAAGTCAATTTAATTCAACACCATTCTTCTTCCAACCAAAAAGAACACCCAGAGGCAAGCAAGCACTCCTTTTCTCCAACTCAAAGTCAGGCAATATCCATAGAGCCATAAAGTTATAGAACACTACAGCAGTGAAACAGGCCCTTCAGCCCATCTAGTGTGTGCCAGCCTGGTCTTCTGTTTCATCCATCTACTTGTACCTGGACTATAGACTTCCATACCTCTCTCATCCATGTACCCATCTTAATGTTTGGTATGGAGTGTTGAGCACCTTTGTGTGGACTGCTGCCCTCTCCTCCTTCCACCCACTGATGGAAATGATTATTCATTCAAGTTTTTGTTTCAGGAGAATTGTGATGAAAATTTCTAGAGTAAATATTGATAGAATGTTGATAACATCTTTCATAAACACCTCTTGAAACTTCAAACAACAAATTATTAAAATAGCAGGGAGCACTCAAAATGCTCCATATTAACTGTTTTTCTTCCATCATGTGCTGTTATTCAAAGAGGACACCGACTCAACTACAAACCACCAAAGTACAATGGAGACTCATTAATATCAGTTGAGCGATGTGGAACTCAGTTTCTTAACAATTCATCGGGCAGACACTCTTAATATAAATTTTAGTTGGTAGATACTGACTTCAGGAGAACTCATGTCATTCACAGTGAAGAGTGTGACTCACTCGCTCACAGACAACCTCTCGTGATCCCAGAACACATCCTACACAGTCACGAGAGCTCACCAACCCCTCTACCTTCTGGGGAGGCTGTGGAGAGCTGGACTTTTGTAGATCCATACTCGGTTGTTCTACAGATATACAACAACATCCTAACAAACTGCATCAGTGCATGGGATAGACACTGCACTTCAGTGGAGAGGAAAACTCTATAATAGGTGGTCCTTTTACTTCACTGCACCAGCCTACCAGCTATCAAGGACATACTGTGCCTATTAAAAGTATTCACCCCCCCTTGGAAGTTTTCATGTTTTACACATTGAATCACAATGGATTTAATCTGGCTATTTTGATGCTGATCACAGAAAAGACCCATTCATGTCAAAGTGAAAACAAATTTTACAAATTGGTCTAAACTTATTACAATTATTAAACAAAATAATTGATTGCATAATTACTCAGCCCTTTCAAGTCAGTATTTCATAGATACACCTTTGGCAGCAATTACAGTGTTGAGTATATGTGGACAGGTCTCTATCAGCTTTGCACATCTGGACACTAATTTTTCCCCATTCTTCTTTCCAAAACTGCTCAAGTTCTTTCAGATTGCATGGGAATCATGAGTGAACAGCCCTTCACAAGTCCAGCCACAAACTGTAAATTGGATTGAGGTCTGGACTCTGACTTGGCCACTCCAGGACATTAACTTTGTTGTTTTAAAGCCATTCCTGTGTAGCTTTATCTTTATGCTTGGGGACATTGTCATGCTGAAAAACAAATCTCCCAAGTCACAGTTCTTTTGCAGGCTGCATCAGGATTTCCCTGTATTTTGCTGTGTTCATTTCACCCTCTACCTTCACAAACCATCCAGGGCCTGCTGCAGTGAAGCATCCCCCCCAGCATGATGCAGCCACCACCGTGCTTCATGGAAGGGATGGTGTGATTTTGATGATGTGCAGTGTTTGACTTACATCAAACATAGGATTTAGACTGATGGCCAAAAAGCTCCATTCTGATTTCATCAGACTATAGAACCTTCCTCCAGCTGCCACATGCCTTCTGATAAACTCTAGCGAAGATTTCATGGGAGTTTTTTTCAACAGTGGCTTTCTCTTTGCCACTCTCCCATAAAGCTGCAACTGGTGAAGCACCTGGGCAACAGTTGTATGTGCACTCTTTCCAATCTTAGTTGTTGTATGAACAGTTTCTCCTATCTCAGCTACTGAAACTTGTTGTCATAGTCTTTTGGTGGCCTCCCTCACTAGTCATCTTTTTGCACAGTCACTCAGAGTTTTTAAGGATAGCCTGCTCTACATCTGTGCCATATTCTTTCTACTTCTTGATGGTTGACTTAACTGTACTCCAAGGGATATTCAGTGACTTGGTAATCTATGTATATAAGCTATCTTATGCATTTATATGTATTGTGTGTTTTATCTCTAGTGTTTTTTTTTGTACTGCATTGGATCCGGAGTAAGAATTATTTTGTTCTCCTTTACACTTGTGTACAGGAAATAACTTTAAACAATCTTGAATGTTCGGTTTTGAATTTTTACCAAGATAGAAGTCTATGCTGCACACAGACCAAACCAGTGATGCATCCAGCCTGATTACTGCTTCCATCCGGCCCGCTACTTAGCAAGGAAAGACTGGTACTCTCCTCTGTCTTATCTCAGCTTGTCTAGAGTAACCTACCAATGCTTGCTCTATAACTGGTATTGGCATGGCCCTCCCTGCAAATGTATTGAGAGCAAGTAAATGCAAGACCAATGTTCCTGACCTTTAAACTAGCCGATGAAACAGTTGATGAACAATCGGGATAGTTATGAATATCTCTGGTATTGACTAATACTGAAAAATTTTCAAAAGCTTTAAAATATTAATTGGACTACTAAAATATTTAAAGTTATTATAGTTATTACAAAAATAAAGAAATACTAGAAAGTAGATGAAATAATTAAATACATTCAAATCAACAATTACTTTGTCAATTGGATGGCACAGTTTGTAGAGCGGGTGCTTCAGTTCTGATCATGTGGAATTTGCACGTTCTCCTTGTGACACATGGGTTTCCACCCACATCCCAAAGATAGGAGTTTAAATGGATCTGTAAATAGTCTCTAGCATGTTGATGAGTAGACAAGAATGTGGGATTAGTATAAATGTATGACTGATGCTCAATGTGACCATCACCTCTGGTGGCATGTACTACACACTCACTACTCTCTGTGTAAAAAAAACGTACCCCTGACATCCCCTCTACTTTCCTCTAATCACCTTCAGAATCATGCTCCCTTCTATTAACCATTTCCACCCTGTGAAAAAGTTTCTGGCTGCCCATGCAATCTCTGCCTTTTATCATCTGGTATATACAGTGTCTACCAAGTCACCAATGAAATGTTTATTTTATCTTCCAGTGAAGTGCTTGGAGATGTCCTACTGCGTAAACATGCTTTGTAAATATCACTCCATGTTGTGATCATGATTGCCCCACCCAAGTCAGCTGTCTCTGGATACCTGTTCAATCTGTGCAGTTTGCTAGCTTCCTTTAGGATGTTGCCAGGGTGTGAAAGGATACCCCCCACCGCCAAACTAAATTTACCCTTTGTATTAAAGTGTTGAATCCACCACAGCCTCTTTTCTGCCTGAAGGGGGAAAGCTCATGTCTTAATATTTGCATACAGAGATCTAAGTGTTTGAATGCACAGAACATTCAACTTTACAAATTAACATTACGGAATTATATTTGTGCAATCAAACAATGAAAACATGATATTCTTAAAAGTGCTCCTGCGTAAATATTTATGGATATTTAGATAAAAGAATCCTCAGTGTTCAAATAATTACAAAGGCATTTAATGTTTAAATAAATTAAACAGAAGTTGTGTTTTTTATAAAGAGTTTTATTGTACTCAGTAAACAATGCAGGCAAATACTGCTAGTGTAAATGTTTTGTACCCAAATAAGAGAAACATACACTCAGAGGTCACTTTATTAGGTACACCTGTACATCTGCTTGTTAATGCAAATATCTAATCAGCCAATTGTGTGGCAGCAAGTCAATGCATAAAAGCATGAAGACATGGTCAAAAGGTCTATTTGCTTTTCAGACCAAAAATTAGAATGGGGAAGAAATGTAACGCAAGTGACTTTGGCTGTGGTGTGATTGTTGGTACCAGATGGTGTGGTTTGAGTATCTCAGAGTCTGCTGATCTTCTGTGATCTTCACACACACCTGTCTCTAGGGTGTGCAGAGATTGGTGCAAAAAACAAAAATACATCCAGTGAGTGGCAGTACTGCGGGCAACTTTGTGTTATTCACGAGAGAGCTCAGAGGAGAATGGCCAGACTGGTTCAAGTCGTCAGAAAACCACACATTACAACAGTGAAGTGCTGAAGGACATCTCTGAACATACAACACGTCAAACCTTAAAGTGGGTGGCTACAGCAGCAGAAGATCACACTGGGTTGCACTCCTGTACCTAATAAAGTAGTTACTAGGTGTATATTTCGCTTGGTTGTAGGAATGAAGAATTGAAAGCTGGTCCAATTCATTGATATAGTTCACCAATGTGACCCATCAACAATGAATTACATGATAAAGATGGATCTTGTTATTTGTGTTTATTTCTTGCAGACAAAATGGTCAATGAAGACAATATTGAATGCAATAAATCTGGAACATGATATACTGCAGTTTTTAAGGGGACTACTGTTTATAAGCCAGTGAAGGTCCAACATGAATTGCCCTGGTACATTTGGACATCTAGAAGCTCGTGAATCTCTGCAACTCTACCTAGATCATTAGAAATATTTAAAGTGCAGGTAGTTAAAATTGTGCAAAATCAGGGGATTGAGGGCTGTAGCAATCTGACACAAAGTTAAATCCAAAGGGTTTCTACAGTTACATTAATAGCAAAAGGGTAGTGAGGGATAAAATTAGTCTCTTAGAGAATCAGAGTGGACAGCAATGTGTTGAGCCAAAAGAGATGGGGGACATTTTGAATAATTTATTTTCTTCGGTATTCACTAAGGAGAAGGATATTGAATTGTGTGAGGTATGGAAACAAGTTGGGCAGTTATGGAGACTATGATGATTAAAGAAGGGGAAATCCTGGCACTTTTAAAGAATATAAAAGTGGATAAGACTCTGGGTCCTGACAGGATATTCCCTAGAATCTTGAGGGAAGTTAGTGTAGAAATAGCAGGGGCTCTGACAGAAATATTTCAAATGTCATTAGAAACGGGGATGGTGCCGGAGGATTGGTGTATTGCCCATGTGGTTCCATTGTTTAAAAAGGGTTCTAAGAGTAAACCTAGCAATTATCAGCCTGTAAGTTTGACGTCAGTGGTGGGTAAATTAATGGAAAGTGTTCTTAGAGATGGTATATATAATTATCTGGATAGACAGGATCTGATTAGGAACAGTCAACATTGATTTGTGTGTGGAAGGCATGTTTGACAAATCCTTTTGATTTTTTTGATGATGTTACTAGGAAAGTTGACGAGGGTCAAGCAGCGGATGTTGTCTATATGGACCAGTAAGGCCTTTGACAAGGTTCCACATGGAAGGTTAGTTAGCAAGGTTCAATCGTTAGGTATTAATATTGAAGTAGTAAAATGAATTCAACAGTGGCTGCATGGGGATGCCAGAGAGTAGTGGGTGGATAACTGTTTGTCAGGTTGGAGGCCGGTGACTAGTGGTGTGCCTCAGGGATCTGTACTGGGTCCATTGTTGTTTGTCATATACATTAATGATCTGGATGATGGGGTGGTAAATTGGATTAGTAAATATGCAGATGATACTAAGGTAGGTGGCGTTGTGGATAATGAAGTAGGTTTTCAAAGCTTGCAGAGAGATTTAGGCCAGTTAGAAGAGTGGGCTGAAAGATGGCAGATGGAGTTTAATGCTGATAAGAGTGAGGTGCTACATTTTGGTAGGACTAATCAAAATAGGACATGCATGGTAAATGGTAGGGCATTGAGGATTGCAGTAGAACAGAGTGATCTAGGAATAATGGTGCATAGCTCCCTGAAGGTGGAATCTCATGTGGATAGGGTGGTGAAGAAAGCTTTTGGTATGCTGGCCTTTATAAATTAGAGCATTGAGTATAGGAGTTGGGATGTAATGTTAAAATTGTACAAGGCATTGGTGAGGCCGAATTTGGAGTATTGTGTACAGTTCTGGTCACTGAATTATAGGAAAGATGTCAACAAAATAGAGAGAGTACAGAGGAGATTTACTAGAAGGTTACCTGGGTTTCAACACCTAAGTTACAGAGAAAGATTTAACAAGTTAGGTCTTTATTCTTTGGAGTGTAAAAGGTTGAGGGGGGACTTGATAGAGGTATTTAAAATTATGAGGGGGATAGATAGAATTGACGTGGATAGCCTTTTTCCATTGAGACTAGGGGAGATTCAAACAGTGGGACATGAGTTGGGAGTTAGGGGGCAAAAGTTTAGGGGTAACATGAGGGGGAACTTCTTTACTCAGAGAGTGGTAGCTGTGTAGAACAAACTTCCAGTAGAAGTGGTAGAGGCCAGTTCGGTATTGTCATTTAAAGTAAAATTGGATAGGTATATGGACAGGAAAGGAATGGAGGGCTATGGGCTGAGTGCAGATCGGTGGGACTAGGTGAGAATGAGCATTCGGCACGGACTAGAAGGGCCAAGATGGCCTGTTTTCATGCTGTAATTGTTATATGGTTATATGGTTATAAAGGAGGATCTGAGAGCAGGCTGGATCTGCCTTGTTTATTTTGAATGACAAGGCAAGCTTGAAGGGCCAGTTTGCCTTCCCCTCCTTCTATATTCTTGCATTGTTGCGACGAGTTGGAGGTCAGGTGTCATAGAAACATAGAAACATAGAAAACTTTCAGCACAATACAGGCCCTTCGGCCCACAAAGTTGTGCCAAACATATGCCTACATTAGAAATTATTAGGCTTACCCATAGTCCTCTATTTTACTAAGCTCCATGTACCTATCTAAAAGTCTCTTAAAAGACCCTATCATATCCGCCTCCAGCACCATTGCCCGCAGCCCATTCCACGCACTTACCTCTCTCTGAGTAAAAAAACTTAACCCTGATATCTCCTCTGTACCTACTCCCCAGCACCTTAAATCTGCGTCCTCTTGTGGCAACCATTTCAGCCCTGGGAAAAAGCCTCTGACTATCCACACGATCAATGCCTCTCATCATCTTATACATCTCTATAAGGTCACCTTTCATCCTCCTTCACTCTAAGGAGAGAAGGCCGAGTTCACTCAGCCGATTCTCATAAGGCATGCTCCCCAATCTGGGCAACATCCTTGTAAATCTCCTCTGCACCCTTTCTATGGTTTCCACATCCTTCCTGTAGAGAGGTGACCAGAACAGAGCACAGCCCTCCAAGTGGGGTCTGACCAGGTCCTATATAGCTGAAACATTACCTCTCTGCTCCTAAATTCAATTCCACGATTGATGAAGGCCAATGCACCATATGCTTTCCTAACCACATAGAAACATAGAAACAAAAAGAGTCAACCTGCGCAGCTGCTTTGAGCATCCCATGGACTCAGACCTCAAGATCCCTCTGATCCTCCACACTGCCAAGAGTCTTACCATTAATAGTATATTCTGCCATCATATTTGACCTACCAAAATGAACCACTTCACACTTATTATGAGTTGAACTCCATCTGCCTCTTCTCAGCTCGGTTTTGCATCCTAACAAAACTGACAGCCCTCTACACTATCCACAACACTGCCAACCTTTGTGTATTCAGCAAACTTACTAACCCATCCCTCCACTTCCTCATCCAGGTCATTTATAAAAATTATGAAGAGTAAGGGTCCCAGAACGGATCCCTGAGGCACTGCACCGGTGACCAACCTCCGTGTAGAATTTGACTCGTCTACAACCAATCTTTGCCTTCTGTGGGCAAACCAGTTCTGGATCCACAAAGCAAAGTCCCCTTGGATCCCATGCCTCCTTACTTTCTCAATAAGCCTTGCATGGGGTACCTTATCAAATGCCTTGCTGAAATCCATATACACTACATCTACTACTCTTCCTTCATCAATGTGTTTCATCACATCCTCAAAAAATTCAATCAGGCTTGTAAGGCACGACCTGCCCTTTACAAAGCCATGCTGACTACTCCTAATCATATTATACCTCTCCAAATGTTCATAAATCCTGCCTCTCAGGATCTTCTCCATCAACTTACCAACCACTGAGGTAAGACTCACTGGTCTATAATTTCCTGAGCTCTCTCTACTCCCTTTCTTAAATAAAGGAACAACATCTGCAACCCTCCAATCATCTGGAACCTCTCTGTCCCCATTGATGATGCAAAGATCATCATCAGAGGCCCAGCAATCTCCTCCCTCGCTTCCCACCGTAGCCTGGAGCACATTTTGTCCAGTCCCCGTGACTTATCCAATTTGATGCTTTTGAAAAGCTCCAGCACATCCTCTTTCTTAATATCTACATGCTCAAGCTTTTCAGTCTGCTGCAAGTCATCACTCCAATCACCAAGATCCTTTTCCATGGTGAATGCTGAAGTAAAGTATTCATTAAGTACCTCTGCTATTTCCTCCAGTTCCATACACACTTTCCCACTGTCACACTTGATAGGTCCTATCCTTTCATGTCTTATCCTCTTGCTCTTCACATATTTGTAGAATGCCTTGGGGTTTTTCTTAATTCTGCCGGCCAAGGCCTTCTCATGGCTCCTTCTGGCTCTCCTAATTTCCTTCTTAAGCTCCTTCCTAGTAGCCTTATAATCTTCTAGATCTCTAACATTACCTAGCTCTCTGAACCTTTTGTAAGCTTTTCTTTTCTTCTTGACTAGATTTATTACAGCCTTTGTACACCACGTACAACACACTGGAGGAACTCAGCCGGTCGGGCAGCATCCGTGGAAACAAGCAGTCAACTTTTCGGGCCAAAACCCTTTGTCAGGACTGAAGAGGGAGGGGGCAGGGGCTCTATAAAGAAGATGGGAGGAGGGTGGGAAGGAGAAGGCTGGTAGGTGCCAGGTGAAAAAACCTGTAAGGGGAAAGTTCAAGGGGTGGGGGAGGGGATGCAGGGAAGGGATGGGCAGGAAAGGTGAAGAAGGAATGTAAGGGGAAAGAACTCTGGGTAGTAGAAGAAGGTGGAATCATGAGAGAGGTGATAGGCAGCTGGAGGAGGAGGCAGAGTGAAATTGGGATGGGGTAAGGGAAGGGGAGAGAATTACCAGAAGTTGGAGATTTCTATCTCTCTCCAACACTATTGTAAAGGAGATAGAATTATGATCACTATCTCCAAAATGCTCTCCCACTGAGAGATCTGACACCTGACCAGGTTCTTCTCCCAATACCAAATCAAGTACCGCCTCTCCTCTTGTAGGCTTATCTACATACGGTGTCAAGAAACCTTTCTGAACACACTTAACAAACTTCACCCCATCTAAATCCCTTGCTCTAGGGAGATGCCAATCGATATTTGGGAAATTAAAATCTCCCATTATGACACCTCTATTATTATTACATTTTTCCTGGATCTGTTTCCCTATCTGCTCCTCAATATCCCTGTTACTATTGGGCGGCCTATAAAAAACACCCAGTAAAGTTATTAACCCCTTCCTGTTCCTAAACTCCACCCACAGAGACTCTGTAGACAATCCCTCCATGACATCCACCTTTTCTTCAGCCATGATAGTATCTCTGATCAATAGTGCCACGCCCCCACCTCTTTTGCCTCCTTCCCTGACCTTTCTGAAACATCTAAAACCCAGCACTTGAAATAACCATTCCTGTCCCTGAGCCATCCAAGTCTCTGTAAAGGCTACCACATCATATCTCCAAGTATTGATCCACGCTTTAAGCTCATTCGCTTTGTTCACAACACTCCTTGCGTTAAAATAGACACATCTCAAACCTTCGATCTGAGTGCGTCCCTGCTGTATCACCTGCCTATCCTCCCTCTCACACTGTCTACAAGCTTTCTCTATTTGTGAGCCAACCTCCTCTTCCCCAGTCTCTTCAGTTCCGCTCTCACCCCCCCCCCAACAATACTAGTTTAAACTCTCCCCAGTAGCCTTAGCAAATCTCCCAACCAGTATATTAGTCCCCTGGAATTCAAGTGCAACCAGTCCTTTTTGTACAGGTCACACCTGCCCCAAAAGAGATCCCAATGATCCAGAAATCTGAATCCCTGCTCCCTGCTCCAATCCCTCAGCCACACATTTATCCTCCACCTCATTCTATTCCTATTCTCACTGTCGCATGGCACAGGCAGTAATCCCGAGATTACTACCTTTGCAGTCCTGCTTCTCAACTTCCTTCCTAACTCCCTGTAGTCTTTTTTCAGGACCTCTCCCCTTTTCCTACCTATGTCATTGATACCAATATGTACCACGACCTCTGGCTGTTCTCCCTCCCACCGCAGAATATCTTGGACATGATCCAAAACATCCTGGACCCTGGCACCAGGGAGGCAAATTACCATCCGAGTTTCTTTCCTGCATACATAGTTAGGGGGCCTGTCTGACCCCCTAACTATAGAGTCCTCTATCTCTACTTCCTTCATCTTCCCTTCCCTACCCTTCTGAGCCACAGGGACAGACTCTGTTGCAGTGTACAGTGCTCAGGTGTCAATGTACCTGACTGTGTGCTTTGCAGCTGGATGCTGTACACGTCATGTTGTCAGTGTTATCTTTATTTGCATAGTTTGGCTGCTTTTTCACATTAGTTGTTTGTCAGTCTTGTTTATTTTATTTTATTTATTGAGATACAGTGCGGAATATGCCCTTTCTGGCTCTTCAAGCCGTGCCACTGATAACCCGATAACCACTGATTTAATCCTGGCCTAATCACAGGAAAATTCACAATGACTAATTAACCTATCAAACAGTAACTCTTTAGACTGTGGGAGGAAACCAGAGCACCAGAGAAAACCCACACAGTCACAGGAAGAGAGTACAAACTCCATGGATTTTTAAAATATAAATTCTATTGTATTCTTGGAAAATTTTTCTTGTAAAAGCCTGCAGAAAATGAATCTCAAGACAGTACAGTACATAGAATCTTTGAACTTATCATTCAAATGTAGAATTGTGAACAAAGGTAAGTACTTGACTTATTTTACTGTCATGTTTATTAAGAATTTTAAAATATTTCAATGCTTTTTATTTGGTTTATATTTTTATATTGTTTATTTGTTTCAATTAATAGTATTTTGAATAGTATTTAAATATCTATTGACAATTGGCAACAATTAAGAATACTTCAAGAGCCTGTGTTTGCAGCAAATTATCAAAGACCAACAGGGCGTTCTGGAAGTGCTGCAGCAGGCTGGGCTGGAGAGGCCTCAACACACATGATGTCCACTCCACTTCAACGATAACGCTTAGAACTACAGGAGCAGTTGCCACAGCCCTCTACCTCTTTGCTTGGCAGGGACTGTCTGCAGCAAGTCTGATCTGAATTTGTAGCTGCAAAGTGGTTATACTGCAGCTGTCTCTGGTTCTGCAGTTTCTGTAACCTGTGCAGCTTGAAAATGTCTCTGAAGTCAGCTGAAAGATAAGAGCTTAATTTCATCATGAACTAACAAGCAGCTAATTACCACCGTTGGGACTATAGAGGTGGTACCATGTTGGCGTAGCAGTTAGCGCAATGCTATTATAGCTTACGGTGTCAAAGTTTGGAGTTAATTTCCAATGTCATCTGTAGGAAGTCTGTACGTCCTCTCCGTGGAGTGCGTGTGTTAATTCTGAGTGCTCTAGTTTCCTCCCACAGTCCAAAGACATACCAGGTAGTAGATTAGCTAGTTGTCCTGCTAGGGTTAAATCAGTGGGGTGCTGGGCAGGGCAGCTCAAGGGCCAGAAGAGCCTATTCTGTGCTCAATAAATTAAATAAATAAATAACATGAAATAAAATTAAAAATACAGCAACAAGTCATTGAGAGTTCAAGCTGGGAATGTTGGGAATGATCCCAGGGGAAATGAGTCACAACTAAAAATATTCATTCATTTTCTTTCTCTTTGAAAAATGCCAGATGTTTGCTGATGTTTCTGCAGTGTGTGTTTGTAGAGTTCATTCTCAAAATCGCTCAATGTTGGAAAATGCATCTTGGGTCAATGATTCCTGCTGGGCCAGCTAATGTTTACTTGAGATCTTACTGTGTCCAAACTTGATAGAACACAAGACTTAAGGTGTTGCCTGCTGGAGAATTTGCCTAACACAACTAATAAAAAAGAAAGCAGCAAATAATTTGCTAGTGCAACTCTATGGTTCAGCAGCATCTGTGCAGTTCTTCCGACAGATTGTTACTCCATGTTCCAGCATCTGCAGTCCAGCATGTTTCCTAATTAGCAAAAAGCCCTTTTCTTCATGTGGATATGGAGGGGATTTTACTGGGAAATGAGACAGGCAGAGCCAAGGAGGGGCAGGGTGGTGTAATTAAAACTTTAAGAATTAGATGAGGGCTTTGGGAAGAAGAATGAGACTGGTTGATGGCCAACTAAGAAGGAGAAAGGAAAGGTTGTGGGAATAGTATTAGACTGAAGTTGAAGAATTATTTATTATTGAGATAGAGTGTGGAATAGGCCCTTCCAGCCCTTAGAGCTGCGTTGCCAAGCTATCCCTGATTCAACCCGAGCCTAATCATGGGAGAACTTACAATGACCAATTAACTTACAACTTTAGGCTGTGGAAGGAAGCCAGAGCACCCAGAGAAAACTCACGCATTTCACATTCTTTCAGATGACATCAGAATTGTGCTCTGCCACCCCGAGCCATAATAGCATCTCGCTAACTGTGTTGCTGCTGTGGCACCTGAGATCAAGGCTAGGAGGGACTTGGGAGAACAAGCATAGGGGATAAGTTTTAACAAATTGGACCAACTGAATTGGGTTCCTTGAGCCAGACTGGAACTTGATCCTGTGCAGCCCCTTTAACTTTTAAGGTTTATGGTTGGCCTTCCTTGAAGGATAGGTGTTCTCTCATACACTGGAACTTATTTCTAAGTACTTCTGGATTATAATTCAGACCAACAGATCAATAATCAAAGCTTATGATCTGAGTCCACACATTTACGTTTTGTGTTGTTATTACCCAAACACGGCTTGTTGAAGAGAGAGCAGCTACAACCTCACTGTATTACTTTCTTATTAGGCGCTGGGGAGGTGGTGACCCTGGTGTATCCAATCAGAAGTCTCCTACCACTATCCTCCTGACGCCCGACGGGAAGTACCACAGTTTTGGTTATGCAGCCAGAGACTTTTACCATGATCTGGATCCAAATGATTCAAAACAATGGCTCTACTTTGAGAAGTTCAAAATGAAGCTCCATACAACCAGTGTAAGTTTGTTAACTTCACTTCAATCAGTTTGAGTCAAATCGAGTTTATTGTTGTGTGCACAAGTAAGGCAAGATACAGGTACTGTAACAACATTGTCTACAGCAGCATTACAAGCACAAGGTTATAATTTAATGTATAATTTTGCTTTATTACTGATGCATTATCCTTTAAAAGGTGAAATTATTAGTCTTTGGGACTGCTGTTGTTTGGACAGATGTGCAGTAACGTAGATAACCTAATAGTTCGTAATGGTCTCCTTTCCTACTGAAGATATGGGGTAATGACCTCCTTCACTACTGAAGACATGGGGTAATGACCTCCTTCACTACTGAAGGCATGGGGTAATGACCTCCTTCGCTACTGTAGACATGGGGTAATGACCTCCTTCACTATTGACATGGGGTAATGACCTCCTTTCCTACTGAAGGCATGGGGTAATGACCTCCTTCGCTACTGAAGACATGGGGTAATGACCTCCTTCACTACTGAAGGCATGGGGTAATGACCTCCTTCACTACTGAAGACATGGGGTAATGACCTCCTTCGCTACTGAAGGCATGGGGTAATGACCTTTCCTACTGTAGACATGGGGTAATGACCTCCTTCACTATTGACATGGGGTAATGACCTCCTTCGCTACTGAAGACATGGGGTAATGACCTCCTTCGCTACTGAAGGCATGGGGTAATGACCTCCTTTCCTACTGAAGACATGGGGTAATGACCTCCTTTCCTACTGAAGACATGGGGTAATGACCTCCTTCGCTACTGAAGGCATGGGGTAATGACCTCCTTCGCTACTGAAGACATGGGGTAATGACCTCCTTCACTACTGAAGGCATGGGGTAATGACCTCCTTCACTACTGAAGGCATGGGATAATGACCTCCTTCGTTACTGAAGACATGGGGTAATGACCTCCTTTCCTACTGAAGACATGGGGTAATGACCTCCTTTCCTACTGAAGGCATGGGGTAATGACCTCCTTTCCTACTGAAGACATGGGGTAATGACCTCCTTCACTATTGACATGGGGTAATGACCTCCTTTCCTACTGAAGACATGGGGTAATGACCTCCTTCGCTACTGAAGGCATGGGGTAATGACCTCCTTTCCTACTGTAGACATGGGGTAATGACCACCTTCGCTACTGAAGGCATGGGGTAATGACCTCCTTTCCTACTGAAGACATGGGGTAATGACCTCCTTTCCTACTGAAGACATGGGGTAATGACCTCCTTCGCTACTGAAGGCATGGGGTAATGACCTTTCCTACTGTAGACATGGGGTAATGACCTCCTTCACTATTGACATGGGGTAATGACCTCCTTCGCTACTGAAGACATGGGGTAATGACCTCCTTCGCTACTGAAGGCATGGGGTAATGACCTCCTTTCCTACTGAAGACATGGGGTAATGACCTCCTTTCCTACTGAAGACATGGGGTAATGACCTCCTTCGCTACTGAAGGCATGGGGTAATGACCTCCTTCGCTACTGAAGACATGGGGTAATGACCTCCTTCACTACTGAAGGCATGGGGTAATGACCTCCTTCACTACTGAAGGCATGGGATAATGACCTCCTTCGTTACTGAAGACATGGGGTAATGACCTCCTTTCCTACTGAAGACATGGGGTAATGACCTCCTTTCCTACTGAAGGCATGGGGTAATGACCTCCTTTCCTACTGAAGACATGGGGTAATGACCTCCTTCACTATTGACATGGGGTAATGACCTCCTTTCCTACTGAAGACATGGGGTAATGACCTCCTTCGCTACTGAAGGCATGGGGTAATGACCTCCTTTCCTACTGTAGACATGGGGTAATGACCTCCTTCACTATTGACATGGGGTAATGACCTCCTTCGCTACTGAAGACATGGGGTAATGACCTCCTTCGCTACTGAAGGCATGGGGTAATGACCTCCTTTCCTACTGAAGACATGGGGTAATGACCTCCTTTCCTACTGAAGACATGGGGTAATGACCTCCTTCGCTACTGTAGACATGGGGTAATGACCTCCGGTAATGACCTCCTTCACTACTGAAGACATGGGGTAATGACCTCCTTTCCTACTGAAGACATGGGGTAATGACCTCCTTCGCTACTGAAGACATGGGGTAATGACCTCCTTTCCTACTGTAGACATGGGGTAATGACCTCCTTCACTATTGACATGGGGTAATGACCTCCTTCGCTACTGAAGACATGGGGTAATGACCTCCTTTCCTACTGTAGACATGGGGTAATGACCTCCTTCACTATTGACATGGGGTAATGACCTCCTTCGCTACTGAAGTCATGGGGTAATGACCTCCTTCGCTACTGTAGACATGGGGTAATGACCTCCTTTCCTACTGAAGGCATGGGGTAATGACCTCCTTCACTATTGACATGGGGTAATGACCTCCTTCGCTACTGAAGGCATGGGGTAATGACCTCCGGTAATGACCTCCTTCACTACTGAAGGCATGGGGTAATGACCTCCTTTCCTACTGAAGGCATGGGGTAATGACCTCCTTTCCTACTGAAGACATGGGGTAATGACCTCCGGTAATGACCTCCTTCACTACTGAAGACATGGGGTAATGACCTCCTTTCCTACTGAAGACATGGGGTAATGACCTCCTTCGCTACTGAAGACATGGGGTAATGACCTCCTTTCCTACTGTAGACATGGGGTAATGACCTCCTTCACTATTGACATGGGGTAATGACCTCCTTCGCTACTGAAGACATGGGGTAATGACCTCCTTTCCTACTGTAGACATGGGGTAATGACCTCCTTCACTATTGACATGGGGTAATGACCTCCTTCGCTACTGAAGTCATGGGGTAATGACCTCCTTCGCTACTGTAGACATGGGGTAATGACCTCCTTCACTATTGACATGGGGTAATGACCTCCTTTCCTACTGAAGGCATGGGGTAATGACCTCCTTTCCTACTGAAGACATGGGGTAATGACCTCCTTCGCTACTGAAGGCATGGGGTAATGACCTCCTTTCCTACTGAAGACATGGGGTAATGACCTCCTTTCCTATTGAAGACATGGGGTAATGACCTCCGGTAATGACCTCCTTCACTACTGAAGACATGGGGTAATGACCTCCTTTCCTACTGAAGACATGGGGTAATGACCTCCTTCGCTACTGAAGACATGGGGTAATGACCTCCTTTCCTACTGTAGACATGGGGTAATGACCTCCTTCACTATTGACATGGGGTAATGACCTCCTTCGCTACTGAAGACATGGGGTAATGACCTCCTTTCCTACTGTAGACATGGGGTAATGACCTCCTTCACTATTGACATGGGGTAATGACCTCCTTCGCTACTGAAGTCATGGGGTAATGACCTCCTTCGCTACTGTAGACATGGGGTAATGACCTCCTTCACTATTGACATGGGGTAATGACCTCCTTCGCTACTGAAGTCATGGGGTAATGACCTCCTTCGCTACTGTAGACATGGGGTAATGACCTCCTTTCCTACTGAAGGCATGGGGTAATGACCTCCTTCACTATTGACATGGGGTAATGACCTCCTTCGCTACTGAAGGCATGGGGTAATGACCTCCTTTCCTACTGAAGGCATGGGGTAATGACCTCTTTCGCTACTGAAGACATGGGGTAATGACCTTCTTCACTACTGAAGGCATGGGGTAATGACCTCCTTTCCTACTGAAGGCATGGGGTAATGACCTACTTTCCTACTGAAGACATGGGGTAATGACCTCCTTCACTATTGACATGGGGTAATGACCTCCTTCGCTACTGAAGTCATGGGGTAATGACCTCCTTCGCTACTGTAGACATGGGGTAATGACCTCCTTCACTATTGACATGGGGTAATGACCTCCTTCGCTACTGAAGTCATGGGGTAATGACCTCCTTTCCTACTGAAGACATGGGGTAATGACCTCCTTTCCTACTGAAGACATGGGGTAATGACCTCCTTCGCTACTGAAGACATGGGGTAATGACCTCCTTTCCTACTGAAGTCATGGGGTAATGACCTTCTTCACTACTGAAGGCATGGGGTAATGACCTCCTTTCCTACTGAAGTCATGGGGTAATGACCTCCTTCACTACTGAAGGCATGGGATAATGACCTTCTTCACTACTGAAGGCATGGGGTAATGACCTTCTTCACTACTGAAGTCATGGGGTAATGACCTCCTTCGCTACTGAAGGCATGGGGTAATGACCTTCTTCACTACTGAAGGCATGGGGTAATGACCTCCTTCACTACTGAAGGCATGGGATAATGACCTTCTTCACTACTGAAGGCATGGGGTAATGACCTTCTTCACTACTGAAGGCATGGGGTAATGACCTTCTTCACTACTGAAGACATGGGGTAATGACCTTCTTCACTACTGAATGCATGGGGTAATGACCTCCTTCGCTACTGAAGGCATGGGGTAATGACCTCCTTCACTACTGAAGGCATGGGGTAATGACCTCCTTTCCTACTGAAGTCATGGGGTAATGACCTCCTTCGCTACTGAAGGCATGGGGTAATGACCTCCTTCACTACTGAAGACATGGGGTAATGACCTCCTTTCCTACTGAAGTTATGGGGTAATGACCTCCTTTCCTACTGAAGTCATGGGGTAATGACCCCCTTTGCTACTGAAGACATGGGGTAATGACCTTCTTCACTACTGAAGACATGGGGTAATGACCTCCTTCACTACTGAAGGCATGGGGTAATGACCTCCTTCACTATTGACATGGGGTAATGACCTCCTTCACTACTGAAGGCATGGGGTAATGACCTCCTTCACTATTGACATGGGGTAATGACCTCCTTTCCTACTGAAGACATGGGGTAATGACCTCCTTCACTACTGAAGGCATGGGGTAATGACCTCCTTCACTATTGACATGGGGTAATGACCTCCTTTCCTACTGAAGTCATGGGGTAATGACCTCCTTCACTACTGAAGGCATGGGGTAATGACCTTCTTCACTACTGAAGACATGGGGTAATGACCTCCTTCACTACTGAAGACATGGGGTAATGACCTTCTTCACTACTGAAGGCATTAAGCCCCTTGTGTCTCTTGTACCATCATTCTACAAGTGCAGATATCTCTCTATTATCTGGCCAAACCGGAAGCTCAGTACAGTTAGTCTCAGCAAGATAGCCATTTTGCCTGGTACATGGTATTGAATGATATGGAAATAAGAGAGGTTAAGAGAGTCAAATCTCTATAGCAATAATCTTACTGAAACCTGGAAAAGGCTCAAGATGTTGGATGGACACTCTAGTCCCTTGTTTCTCTGTACAAGATAACTATATATTTTTTTGTAAACTGAATACTTGTATCTTTATAAAAGTAAGAAAATTGGCCAAACCCCCAGCTTCAGGAGGGCAGTCCCACATCTATTTGAATATTGCTCTCTGATGCTGTCAAATGGGCTGAAACCCGTCTAATATTTGATGTACAGTATAATATCACTAGACCCCAAAACAGGAAGCAAAATGCTAATCTCAGTCTACTGGCCAGAGCTCAGTATAGAGCTTGCCTCTCAAAGATGAAAAATTCCAGTTGAAATAAATTAGCTTTTTGTCTCCATGCAGGTTGGTAAGTAAAATCTGAATAGTTAAAAAAAAAATCTCTAGGTTTAAACCAAATTCTGCCATTTTGTGTTGAGACATTTTGCACAAACTGTCTATAATATGGCATGGACCATACAAATCTGTAGAGCTTTACATTTACACCAAAACAGCTTTAAATTAAAGGGCAAAACATATCTTTGATGATGAAAATTGACATCTTTACTTGAGACTTATTTCTGGGCACATTGGACTCAAAGAAAATCTAAGTCCTTGACTGATTTAAAAATAACCTAGTTACCATACCAGTAAGTCTTCCAGTTCTGTGCTGAAGCTTAATATAATGGTTGACAACCTGTCATCTTTTCCATGGTTGTAATTAGGGAGGAGATGACCTTTCAGATCAAAGATATTCCCCAGTGGTTTGGTTGATCCAGCTTATTTTCCAAATTACTGCAAGCTAAAATTAGTCCCTTTGAAAGATTTCTATTCAAGTATTAGAGTTTACATTTTGTTTTGTATTATAATGGTGCCGGCCATATTAAACCTCTGGAACAGCTTTCTGCAAAAAGATGTCATAGTCTCAAAAATAATTTTTAAGTGCTTGCTTAAATCAAATACAACCTGAACACAATGAAGTCCTGATGTAGATAAGAATGGCGGAGGAGGTGGGATGCTGATAGGGACTGAATATATTTTCCATTTAGCTCCAACTCTGTTAAAAATATTTTATTTGAAATGGACCAAGTAGTTCCATGTAGTTCATTGTGGAACCCAGATGCCATAGCAACCATGCACTCATCATGAATTTCTTTGAGATAGACAATTGACATCCTATCTCATTTTGGGAAAACCATGACAATTTTCAGTTTGTTGCCATGTTTGAACATAAAGGGAGAGGACAGACTTAAAAGATGAACACAAAGTACTCTGCAGATGCTGGGGTCAAAACAACACGCACAACACGCTGGAGGAACTCCAGGTCAGGCAGCATTTGTGGAAACGAGCAGTCAACGTTTCGGGCCAAGACCCTTCGTCAGGACTGAAGAAGGAGGGGGCAGGGGCCCTATAAAGAAGATGGGGGGAGGGTGGGAAGGAGAAGGCTGGTAGGTGCCAGGTGAAAATCCAGTAAGGGGAAAGATCAAGGGGTGGGGGAGTGGAAGCAGGGAAGGGATGGACAGGAAAGGTGAAGAAGGAATGTAAGGGGAAAGCACTTTGGGTAGTAGAAGGAGATGGAACCATGAGGGAGGTGATAGGCAGCGGAGGAGGAGGTAGAGTGAAGCTGGGATGGTGAAGGAGGGGGAGGGAATTACTGGAGTTGGAGGATTCAATGTTCATGCCAAGGGGCTGGAGACTACCCAAACAGCATACAAGGTATTGCTCCTCCAACCTGAGTTTGGCCTCATCATGGCAGTAGAGGAGGCCATGTATAGACATATCCGAATGGGAATGTGAAGCAGAGTTGAAGTGGGTGGCAACCGGGAGATCCTGTCTGTTGTGGCAGACGGAGCGTAGGTGCTCGACGAAGCGGTCCCCCAATCTGCATTGGGTCTCACTGACAGAGTGGAGGCTGCACCGGGAGCACCGCATGCAATAGATGACCTCAAAAGATGACTCCAATAGATGAACAGGTTGACCCTCAATTTCCAATGAAAAATTGGACCAAAAACAAGTCCATAATGGGTTTATAGTCAGGGGGTGAGGCACAAAGCTATTCAATATTGGAGCCCTGTTCAATTGTTCAAAGTTCAAATTTCAAAATACATTTATTATCAAGCCATGTACAACCCCAAGAATCATCTTCTAGCAGGCAGCCACAAAACAAAGAAACACAATAGAATTCATGAAAATCCCCACACCATAAGGACAGTCATACATCCAAAATGTGAAAAATGTTTTCCCCACTAGTCGTGGGGTTTGTGCATGGTTGGGTACAATTATTGTGTATTTATATTCACTAAACTGTTATGGTCCGTGTATCTGTATATGATTATGCTCGGATGCTATTCAACAGACAAATCATGCGACTTGCCTTTTTTATATGAGTACCTTATCCTGTATAGCCATAACTCAAGAATCATTCAGCTTCAACATTAAATGAACAGTTATTTAGACCATAGGACATTTAAAGCAGAGACAGATAGGTTCTTGATTAGCCAGAGCATAAAAAGGTATGAGGTGAAAGCAGGGAAGTGGAGATGACTGAAAGAATTGGATCAGCCCATGAATGAATGGCAGAGCAGACTCGAGGGGCTGAATGGCTTACCAGTGCTCTTATATCTTATGGTCTTAAGACAGGAGTAGAATTTGGCCATTTGGCCCATCAAGTCTGCACTGCCATTCAATCATACTGATCCTTTTTCTTTCACCTCATCAACCCCATTTCCCGGCCTTCTCCCTGTAGCCTTTGATGCTGTGTCCAATCGAGAACCTATCAATCTCTGCCTTAAATACACCCACCAAACTGGCCTCCACAGCTGCCTGTGGAAATAAACTCCACAAATTCATCACCCTCTGGCTAAAGAAATTTCTCCACATCGTTGTTTTGAATGGATGCTCCTCTATCCTGAGCATGTGCCCTCTTGTCCTAGGCACACCACCATGGTAAACATTCTTCTCACATCTACTCTGACTAGGCCTTTCAACATTCAAAAGGCTTCAATGAGATTCACCCCTCATCCTTCTGAATTCCAGCGAGTAGAGACCCAAAACCTTCAAATGTTCCTTGTATGGTAACCCTTTCATTTCTGAAAAGCAAAAAGCTATTGTGGATGTTGAAGGACAGGATGACATTCTGAGAAGCCAAAATGACGAGATATGTGAAAAAGCAATACAGTTAATGGAGATTGAACAAGAAGTTTATGGCACACTGAGAAATCTTGTAGCACTCAACAAATGATGTCATGTCTAAAAATGTTGTACAGGAACTGGGATATTAATTTAACATAACCATTAAAAATAACTGAAAACTGTAAGTTTGGAACAAAGAGACATAAGAAGCATGATTCAAATAAGACCATAAGACATAGTAGCAAAATTAGGCCATTCAGCCCATCAGGTCTGCTTCACCATTCCATCATGGCTGATTTATTATCTCAACCCTGTTCTCTTGCCTTCTCCCTGTAACCTTTGACACCCTGACTAATCAGGAACCTATCAACCTCCACTTAAAATATATTCAATGACTTGGCCTTCACTGCTATTTATCACAATGAATTCCACAGATTCAATATCCTCTGGCTAAAGGAATTCCTCCTCAATTCTGTTCTAACTGGATGCTTCTCTATTCTGAGGCTCTACCCACTGGTCTGAGAGTTCCCAACTATAGAAAACATCCTCTCTATATCCACTCTATCTGGGCCCTAGGCCTTTCCATATTTGTTAAGTTTCAATAAGATCCACCCACCCTGCTATTCTTCTAAACTCCAGTGAGTACAGGCCCATAAACAGGAAACACTCCTCATGTGTTAACCCTTTAATTCCAGGAACCATTCTCATGATCCTCCTCTGGACCGTCTCCAATGCCAGTATATCCATTCTGAGGATATTGATTCATTAAGGGACATTTTTCATTGCATCCTTTCCCTCATCTACCCAATTCCATCCTTTATCATCAGTTTATGCTTCATCCTTATCCATTCTACTTAACATTTTTGAAATATTTAACTCCAAACCTTTGTTACTTTGCAGCCTTACCCATTAATTTTTATTTGTGTTATTAGCTCATCTGTCTTCTCCTTTGCCTAATTTCAAGTACAAAAAGCAAAGACATCGTGCTGCTACTTGAGGAAGAGGATGGGAAGTGTTACGTAATTCTAAACTGCGACCAAACCATGGGTTTAGAATTTAGACTGGAGCCAGGGGATTTTTGTCTGATGAATTCCCTTGTGATTGTAGGTCTTCAATTGGCCTTCAATCAATAAAGTTTGAAGTTTGGTTCAAAGATTGTAAAAAGCAGCCATTCAGCCCAAAGCTTATAGTGCATGAAACTGAACAAATATGCTCACAATGAGCTGAAAAATGCAGAGTTTTCTGGAAAGATGGAAATTTATGAGTTAGTTTCCACTAATATAATCTTGAAGCTGTGTCAACCTAAATCTTTCCAGTACAATTCTCACGTGTATCAGGTAAAGCATGGAAAAAGTTTTATTACCTTGTTGGCAAAAGGTTATTCGCATTAGGTGTGCCAAGATCAGCCTCATCAGTAACTCAAAACCTATAAAATCAAAGTGGAAGTAAACTACCCTCAATTGCAAAATTTTGCCAAAGACGAGGAGTGCCAAAAAGAGAGAAAATTAAGCGCCCAATGGATTTCAAAGCAGATAAAATCAATTCTAAAAACTTACTGTTCCACCTTTATCCATCGATATATGAGCTGCATCCTTTTTATAAACTGCTGAGACACTCACCTACCTCAATTAGAAGCTTCCTCCTCTGATATCATTAATGCCAGGGTGGCATTTAATTGCTGGTTGACCATGTTAATGCAGCTATTTCCATGGAGAAACAATGGAGAAGGATCTATTACAGACATGCAATGCATTCCTTCAGATCTCTCTCCAGTTGTTGAAGATAGAAAATTGCCCTTAAATATTTTTGAATACTTTGCACAGGATTAGTGTTGAGTGTAACCCTTGTAGAACTGTTGTTACACTTTATATAAGGTCTTAGAAATCTAATTCTTAAGAGCTGTGCTGAAATGTTGCAGATTAAAAGCAGCACTCAAAAAAGATTTCAGTAGTGATTTCCTCATAGGGACAGTAAGTTACTTTTAAGAAATTGCTTTTAAGCGGCCTGCTTTTAAATAGAGTGTCCTATGTGTGACCAGTGTTAATACTCTGTGAAGGTGTGGACAATTGTTACTCTATGAAACTAACGGTGAGTGGTGCATTTATTTCTTTTTCTGTCATCTAGGATCTGACAATTGATACAGAACTGGAAGCTACCAATGGGAAAAAGGTCAAAGCTATTGAAATTTTTGCTTTTGCACTGATGTTCTTCAAAGATCATGCCTTACAGGTGTGTTGGAAATAACAAAGGACATATATAAAGTTTCATTTTTAACCATGACATTCGTGAGATGTTTTTAATAGAAGTTCGCTTGTCACATATATTTTAAAGTTTGTGCTGTTCAGTACTATACTGGAGGATACTGGTAAACCATTTTCAAGTTCAAGTTTATCATTCATCCCTACACATGAATGCCGCTAAATGAAACAAAATTCTTGCAGACCAAGTTGCACAACACAGTACATATACTCACAAACATTAAGTCATATTATCACAAATAAATTAACAAACAATAAGGTGCATTGCAATACAGTATAATGCTACTGGCTCTTCATATGTCATGAGACCTGGGTGGTGGCAGGGACTTCAATAGGCTTACATCCTGGGGGAAGAAACTATTTCCCATCCAAACAGTTCTTGTCCTAATACTATGGTACCTGCAGCCTGATGGTGGGGAGCTGGGAAGGAGAGGTGTGTTCAAGGAGATTGTTGGGTGGATGGGAGGGTTCACTAACAATGTTAAGACCCATATGTACACTGCAGTCCTGATAAATAGCTCTGATGGGTGGAAGAGAGACCCCAATGATCCTCTCAACAGCCCTCACAATCCTTTGTAGAGACTTGCAATCAGATGCCTTACAATTTCCGTCCTAGACAGTGATGCAGCCGGTCAGCAATAGATCACAACAGTTTTAAAGCTTGATGTATCAGACAAAGAGATTTAGCAGCTCTTACGACTTCACTGAATGTCTAAGAAATCTGATACTTTCCACGAAAAAGTGCTTCCTTTCAAATTTGTTCAGTGATTTTCAGTTCTGAATAGATTCACATAATGTTACTCTTATTAGTAAAGCTTGGGTTCAGATTTCACGGTTTCCGTAGGCTCACTAACCCTCACAAATAACTATTTCTTCACTCTTTCATCTTCATAATTCTATTTCCCGGTAATTATCCCCACATAGCCAGTTGCCAAATGAAATGGATTCAAGATCAGAAGGCAAAATCGGTGTTTCAAGTTTCTGGGGTTGATAGTATGTTAAAACAAATCTATCCAGTATTTGCAAACTAATTCGTAAGCACCCTATGTATGTAAGATTAAACTTGTCATGTAAAAATTCTCAGCATTGAGTTCAGGTACATTGTCGTTCAGCTGTACACACGTATACTGGCAAACAAGACAAAGTTCCTCCAGGCCAAGGTGTGCAACATAATACTCACACACATAACATATACAGTCATATTACCACAAATAAGTCAACGAGTCATAAAGTTCATACACAAGTTAAAAAGTAAATGGTGTAACGCCACTGGTGCTTCATTCGTGATGAGACCTGGGTGGTGGCAGGGAGATCAGAAATATAATGACTTGGGGAAGAAGCTGTTGCCCATCCTAACAGTTCTTGTCATAATGCCACGATACCTCCTGCCTGATGGTAAGGGTTCAAAGAGATTGTTGGACAGATGGCAGGGATCATTGACAATGCTGACATCCCTGGGTATACAGCATTCCTGATAAGTATCTCTGATGGATGGAAGAGAGACCCCGATGATCATCTTAGCAGGCCACACAGTGGACAAATCCAAAGGAACGGCAGAGACGGATACATCTGGTAATATTAAACCAGGTAAGTGTGCAATTTTCAAACAAACAAATAACAGGAAAGCTGTCACTGATGTTGTTCTGTTTCCAGGAGCTGGGTGACCAAGCTGGTTCACCATTTGACAACTCGGAGGTCAGATGGGTCATTACCGTGCCAGCAATATGGAAGCAACCTGCAAAACAATTCATGAGACATGCCGCCTACAAAGTAAGTTAGATATGTATACTGCAAGCCTCAGAGGATAAGATCCAGGGCCCTCCGTTGGTTGGCAATGAATGTTGTGTCCTAGCTGACAAAGTTGATAGGCAAGTCAGGGCAGAACAGTATGAAGAGCAAGTAGTTGCCAATGCAGCAGCCTCTCCCTTTCCACTCATCAAAGGAACGGCAGAGACCGATACAGTCTGCTATCAGCAGTATCACCGGAGTTGCCAGTCAACGTAGGACTGCCTTAGGGACTCCAACTTCGCATTTTTCCTCAGGGTTTACTCCCAAAGCCTTCCCCATGAGTGGGTATAGCTGCAAAGCAGCAGAGGTTTGAGATCAGAGCTTTCCTTCTGCTAGATGGAGTGCCAAACACAGCTGATGAGCCCCATCTGCCCAAAGTGACTGGTTTTAACGTGCTAGCAACCCACTTTTACTCCTTCTCCTGTCAATAGAAATGGTTCCACCAGGCAGGGTAGCTAAGCCACACATTAAAAGCCACGAGCTGGACTTGATTGTCAGGAACTGTTTGAGACACACACCATTGGGGAGCATTTAATAGCCAGCAGGGACTTATCTCTACTAGCACCCCTGGCTTTGGCAGCCTAAAGGGACCAAAGGTTAAGATCACAAATAATCCAATAACACTCAGAATTGTTACAGTTTAGGTAAAATTATTGTAGGTTTCCAAAACAATGGTTGGGCTGCATTTGGAGTATTACTGGTTGTCAATTGGAAGGATGTGAATGTGCTGGTGTAAGTGCAAAGGTGAATCACCAAGATGTTGGCTGGATTGTTAACCTTTAGTTATGGGGAGAGATTGGACAGACAGAGCTTGATTTCCTTTGTGCAAAGAAGGCTAAGTGGTGACCTGATGTAAAGATATCTACAAAAGGCATTGATATACAGGCAAAGTTATACCTACACCCCTCATAAATGTACTCTATGCACTTCAGTTTCCACCCACATTTCAAAGACATGCGGTTAGGGTTCATAAGTTCAGGGCATGCGGTGTTGGCACCAGGAGCATGGTGACACTTGTGGACTGCCCAGCACTATCCTCGCTAATTTGAGGTTTCAATGTACATATGACAGTAAAGCTGATTTTTTTCTTTAAAAATATAATAGATACCCAAAATCATTTCCCAACATTAGGGCCATGGTAGGGACATCAAAAACAAGAGGGCAGAGATTTAAGATGAGAGGTAGATGTTTTAAAGGGAACCTAAGGGGCAAATTTTTAAGCAGAGTGGGGTTGATACCCGGAATACACTGACAGAGTAAATGGCAGAATGAGGTGAGGTACAAGTACTCATCGAAAAGGCATTTAAACAGGCAGAAATAGGCAATGTGTCGAAGGATACGGTTCTATTGCAGGTGGGAACTGTAGCTTTAATGTGTAATTGCAAAGTGTCCGTTATGGGCATATAGGAAGAGAGGCCTGTTTTTGAGCTGGAAGGAGGTCATTTGACTGATCAAAACTACTGACTCTACCAATCTGATTAGGCCCATGTGTGAGTTTATTCTCTGTAGTCCTGGCCTACATTTTTTTCCTGCAAATTAAAAGACTTTCAGAAAACTTGTAATGTTTCTGTTGCTAGTTCACCTGGTCTTATGTAGATTCTGCTCTGCAGATGAAGCTAAACTTGTGGATAGGCTGACAAATTATGCTCTGCAGAATACTAGATTAAAAGGTGATTTGATAGAGCTGAACAAGATAATGAAAGGCATAAATGGATAGCCGGAGACTTCTTCCCAGGGCAAAAAAGGCTAATGTGAGGGGTCATAATTTTAAGACGATTGAAGAGAAGTACAGAGGGAATGTCAAAGATTAGTCTTTTTACACAGAGAATGGAGGGTGTGTAGAACACCCTGCCAGGGGCGATGCTAGAGCCAGATATATTAGAGACATTTAAGAATCTCTTAGATAGGCACATGGATAACTGAAAAAAATGGAGGGCTATGTAGGAGGAAAGGGTTAGATTGATGTTGCTTAAAAGGTTGGTACACCAGTGTGGACTGAAAGGCATACATTGTGTTTTAAAGTTGTGTGTTCTATAAGAGTAGCCTGATTGGTAATTGTCAGTAGGTCCTGAAGAAGTTTGAAATACTTATTACTTTCCATAGATGCTGCCTGACCTGCTGAGTTCCTTCAGTATTTTATGTGTTTCTCTGGATTTCTGGCAACTGCAGAGATTTGTGCGTATATGAGAAACTGAAGGAAAAATGATTGAGAGTGAGGACCATCTCAGCCAGATGGAGGAGGGTGGTGGTGGAGGGGAATGGTTAGTTATTTTCTTATAGAAACATAGAAAATAAGGGCAGGAGTAGGCCATTCGGCCCTTCGAGCCTGCACCGCCATTCAGTATGATCATGGTTGATCATCCAACTCAGAACCCAGAATCTGAGAACTGAGAATCCAACTCAGGGGGCATGCTTTCTCTCCATGCCCCCGATCCCTTTAGCCACAAGGGCCATATCTAACTTCCTCTTAAATATAGCTAATAAACCAGCCTCAACTGTTTCTTGTGGCAGAGAATTCCACTGATTCACCACTCTCTGTGTGAAGAAGTTTTTCCTCATCTCGGTCCTAAAAGACTTCCTCATTATCCTTAAACTGTGACCCCTCGTTCTGGACTTCCTCAACATTGGAAACAATCTTCCTGCATTGAGCCTGTCCAATCCCTTTAGAATTTTAAAAGTTTCAATAAGATCCTCCCTCAATCTTCTAAATTCCAGTGAGTATAAGCCTAGTCGATCCAGTCTTTCTTCATATGAAAGTCCTGCCATCCCAGGAATCAATCTGGTGAATCTTCTCTGTACTCCCTCTATGGCAAGAATGTCTTTCCTCAGATTAGGGGACCAAAACTGCACACAATATTCTAGGTGTGGTCTCACCAAGGCCTTGTACAACTGCAGTAGAACCTCCCTGCTCCTGTACTCAAATCCTTTTGCTATGAATGCCAACACACCATTTGCCTTTTTCACCACCTGCTGTACCTGCATGCCCACCGTCAATGACTGATGTACCATGACACCAAGGTCTCGTTGCATCTCCCCTTTTCCTAATCGGCCACCGTTCAGATAATAATCTGTTTTCCTGTTCTTGCAACCAAAGTGGATAACCTCACATTTATCCACATTAAATTGCATCTACCATGAATTTGCCCACTCACCTAACCTATCCAAGTCACCCTGCATCCTCTTAGCATCCTCCTCACAGCTAACACCGCCGCCCAACTTCGTGTCATCCGCAAACTTGGAGATGCTGCATTTAATTCCCTCATCTAAATCATTAATATATATTGTAAACAACTGGGGTCCTTGCGGTACCCCACTAATCACTGCCTGCCATTCTGAAAAGGTCCCGTTTACTCCCACTCTTTGCTTCCTGTCTGCCAACCAATTCTCTATCTACATCAATACCATACCCCCAATACCGTGTGCTTTAAGTTTGCAAACTAATCTCCTGCGTGGGACCTTGTCAAAAGCCTTTTGAAAATCTAAATATACCACATCCACTGACTCTCCCCTATCCACTCTACTAGTTACATCTTCAAAAAATTCTATAAGATTCATCAGACGTGATTTTCCTTTCACAAATCCATACTGACTTTGTCCAATGATTTCACCTCTTTCCAAACGTGCTGTTATCACATCTTTGATAACTGACTCTAGCATTTTCCCCACCACCAATGTCAGACTAACGGTCTATAATTCCCCGGTTTCTCTCTCCCTCCTTTTTTAAAAAGTGGGGTTATATTAGCCACTCTCCAATCCTCAGGAACTAATCCAGAATCTAAGGATTTTTGAAAAATTATCACTAATGCATCCACTATTTCTTGGGCTACTTCCTTAAGCACTCTGGGATGCAGACCATCTGGCCCTGAGGATTTATCTGCCTTTAATCCCTTCAATTTACGTAACACCACTTCCCTACTAACATGTATTTCCTTCAGTTCCTCCATCTCACTGGACCCTTGATCCCTTCCTATTTCTGGAAGATTATTTATGTCCTCCTTAGTGAAGACAGAACCAAAGTAGTTATTCAATTGGTCTGCCATGTCTTTGTTCCCTATGTTCAATTCACCTGTTTCTGACTGTAAAGGACCAACATTTGTCTTGACCTATCTTTTTTCTTTTCACGTATCTATAAAAGCTTTTACAGTCAGTTTTTATGTTCCCTGCCAGCTTTCTCTCATAATCTTTTTTCCCTTTCCTAATTAAGCCCTTTGTCCTCCTCTGCTGGTCTCTGAATTTCTCCCAGTCCTCAGGTGTGCCACTTTTTTTGCTAATTTATATGTTTCTTCTTTGGACTTGATACTATCCCTAATTTCCCTTGTCAGCCACGGGTGCACTACCTTCCCTGGTTTATTCTTTTGCCAAACTGGGATGAACAATTGTTGTAGTTCATCCATGCGATCTTTAAATGCTTACCATTGCACATCCACCGTCAACCCTTTAAGTATTATTTGCCAGTCTATCTTAGCTAATTCATGTCTTATACCTTCAAAGTTACCCTTCTTTAAGTTCAGAACCTTTGTTTCTGAATTAACTATGTCACTCTCCATCTTAATGAAGAATTCCACCATATTATGGTCACTCTTACCCAAGGGGCCTCGCACGACAAGATTGCTAACTAACCCTTCCTCATTGCTCAATACCCAATCTAGAATGGCCTGCTCTCTAGTTGGTTCCTCGACATGTTGGTTCAGAAAACCATCCCGCATGCATTCCAAGAAATCCTCTTCCTCAGCACCCTTACCAATTTGGTTCACCCAATCTATATGTAGATTGAAGTCACCCATTATAACTACTGTTCCTTTATTGCACACATTTTTAATTTCCTGTTTAATGCCATCCCCAACCTCACTACTACTGTTAGGTGGCTTGTACACAACTCCCACCTGTGTTTTCTGCCCCTTAGTGTTATGCAGCTCTACCCATATCAATTCCACATCCTCCAGGCTAATGTCCTTCCTTTCTATTGCGTTAATCTCCTCTCTAACCAGCAATGCTACCCCACCTCCTTTTCTTTCCTGTCTATCCCTCCTGAATATTGAATATCCCTGGATGTTGAGCTCCCATCCTTGGTCACCATGGAGCCATGTCTCTGTGATCCCAACTATATCATATTCATTAATAACTATCTGCACATTCAATTCATCCACCTTGTTACAAATGCTCCTCGCATTGACACACAAAGTCTTCAGGCTTGTTTTTACAACACTCAGCCTTTATACAATTATGTTGAAAAGTGGCCCTTTTTTGCTTTTTGCCCTGGATTTGCCTGCCTGCCACTTTTACTTTTCACCTTACTACTTTTTGCTTCTACCCTCATTTTACACCCCTCTGTCTCTCTGCACTTGTTCCCATCCCCCTGCCATATTAGTTTAAAGCCTCCTGAACAGCAGTAGCAAACGCTCTCGCTGGGACATTGGTTCCAGTCCAGCTCAGGTGCAGACTGTCCTGTTTATACCGGCCCCACCTCCCCCAGAACTGGTTCCAATGCCCCAGAAATTTGAATCCCTCCCCCTTGCACCATTTTATGAATGAAGCACAGAGCCTTGAGGCATTCCTAATGGGGGACTGAAGTGTATGACTGATCATGGTAAAAATGAGGCTGAAAGGACCAAGGAATTGAAAGTTACTGATGAAATGGTCTCCCTTTCTCCCATGGTCCCCTCTCCTATCAGATTCCTTCTTCTCCAGCCCATTACCTCTCCCACACACTCAGCTTTACCTATCATTGTCTAGCTTGTCCTCCTTCCCCTCCCCTTACTTTTCTATTCTGGCATCATTCCCCTACCATTCTAGACCTGATTAAGGGTCTCAACCTGAAATGTTGACTGCTTATTCATTTCCATAAATGCAGGTGACCTGCTGAGTTCCTCCAGCATTCAGATTTCCAACACCTACATGTTTTATGTTTGTGATTTCTGATTGTCACATGTACTGAGACACAATGACTTTTCGTTTCCATGCAATCACATAATTTCAGAACATGAATACATTGATACAGTGCAAGGGAAAAGCAGAGAATATTGTTACAGAGACAGTTCAATGCAGGTACACTGTAAGGTGGCTAGTGGTGTTCCACAGGGGTCTGTGTTGTGTCCGATTCTTTTTGCATTTTGTGCCAATGATTTGGATGATGGAATTGATGGCTTTCTTGTAATGTTTGCAGACAATCTGAAGACAGGAATAGGGGCAGGTAGTTTTGAGGAAATAGAGAGTCTACAGAAGGACTTGGACAGATTAGGATAATGGGCAAAGAAGTGGCAGCTGGAATACTGTGTTGGGAAGTGTATGGTCATGCCCTTTAGTAGAAGAAATGAAAGGGTTGACTGTTTTCTAAATAGAAAGAAAACAGAAATATCTGAGGCTGGGGATTTGGGAGAAGGCCAGGAAGTGGGGCTGAGGGCTGGGGAAGAAGGGTCAGCCATGATTGAATGGTGGGGAGGCCTAATTCTGCTCCGTGTCTTATGGTCTTCTGGGAATCATTTTGCAGGATAAGGTTAATTTGCAATTTGCAGCTGTGGTGAGGAAGGCAAATGTGATGTTAGCATTCATTTCAAGAGGACTAGAGTATAAAAGCACGGATGTAATACTGAGTATTTATAAAGCACTGGTAGGGCCTCACTTGGAGTATTGTGAGCAACTTTTGGGCCTCTTATGTTAGAAAGAGAGGGTTCAAAGGAGGTTCACGAAAATGATTCCAAGATTGATTGGCTTGTCATATGAAGGGCATTTGATGGCCCTGGGCCTGTATTCATTGGAATTCAGAAGGATGAGTGGTGACCTCATTGCAACCTATTGAATGGTGAAAGGCCTTGATAGAGTGGATATAGACAAGAAGTTTCCTACAGCATCAGAATAGAGGGGCATCATTTTAGAATGGAGATGAGGAGGAATTTCTTTAGCCAGAGAAGAGAGAACCTGTAAAATTCATTGCCACAGGCAGCTGTGTAGACCAAGTCTTTATATATATTTAAGACAGTGATTGATAGATTCTTGATTGGTCAGGGCGTGAAGGCAGGAGACTGGGGCAGAGAGGAAAAATGGATCAGCCATGATGAAATAGCAGACCAGACTCGATGGACCAAATGACCTAATTCTGCTCCTATATCTTATGGTCTGAGGTGCAAGGGCCATGACATGGTAAATTGGAAGGCCAAGAGTTAATCTTTATTCTGTAAGTGGTCCATCCTATGCTTTTTATGAATTGGTAATTGATTGGGTTAGTTTAAAGCTGTTAATTTGTCCTGCTAGATTTACACCCTTGTGATGACTGAAGCATTTTCCCTTTAATGAATTATGAAGGAAAGTGAAAATTTGTGAAGAACGAGAGATTTTATGCAATTACAGTTGGTCGAATCTTAATTGGAACACAAGGTTTTGGGAATGTATTTTTCACTACAGGAAATCAAGCAGTGGCTCACTGGATTAGGAACTGGAATGAAAAGTCTACACTACATTGGGAAGCAGCTGAATATTCCTTATAAAATTAAACAGTAAATATTGGGCTACTCATCAGATTAGGAACATCTGTGAGGAGAAAATCTGAGTTACCAGAAAGGTCCATCATCTGAGTTGTTAGTAATTAAAAAAGAAAGCAGTAATTTGTGGATTAGTGTGAATACAAATAATGAAAACATCAACGTGAACATTGGCACAGCTCCATTCTGCTTCACTATGGAAAGAGATGAGAATAATCAGTTTCAGGCAGGTAAAGTCAGCCAGTGGACCTTTAAATTGTGAACAAACTCTGAGAAGCCCTTGTGAACATTATGACATATGAAAAGTACAGTTTTCTATAAAGGGCAAAAGGCAAAGCTGTAAATTACTCTGATAAGCAGAGGCAGTTGTGTGAGTCAATAACTACAATATAGTCCAATTCAGGGCTCAGTTTCCATCAGACCTCTGCTGATATTAGCTCAGCAGTTTTTAAAGGGTGACATGGTTGAAGAACAGTCTCAGCTCTTATTATTGTGGTTGGGTGCATCATGACATGAACTGAGTGCTAATAGCTGCTTCTAAGTATGGAGCTCGAGAAGTGACATGAGATGGAGAGTGGCCACGAGAAGCCTAATGATTGTGTGGAACCGACACACTGACCAACAGTAAAAGAAATTACACACTTGGAGGTGGAGGAACCTCTCCCATGAGTTATTGACCAAATGCCAATACACACTAAATATTGAGAATAGAGGATTCATTTTATTTATCTATATTTTTATTTAGCGAAACAGCACAGAACACACCCTTCCAGCCCAATGAGCTGCACCACTCAGCAACTTACAAATTTAATCCTTGCCAAATGACAGAGCAATTTACAATGACCAATTAACCTACTAGCCGGTACATCTTTGGACTGTGGGAGGAAACTGAAGCACTCAGAGGAAACCCTCAGGGTCACGAGGAGAACGTGCAAACTCCTTATAGACATTGCCAGAATTGAACTCCACGCTCCGATCTGTAACAGTGTTGCACACCAACTATGCTACAATGGCACCTATCATCACAAATACAAAATGAGAAATGACATTTAAGCATGGACTCAATACTTAGAAAGAAAAAAAAATTAAGAAAAGGGTAACTCGTAATTTAGTATCGTCAGTGACCCAGCCTAGAATATGTTGTTTGCCTTGTTATGTACTAATTACAGTGGATTCTGGATAATTGGGACACATCGGCACCTGTACATTTTGTCTCAATTAAGCAGATGTCCCAGTTAGTTGTAGTTTCATGGAAATTATTGAAAAGGTATAAAAAAGACAAGCTACCATTTGAGTAACAAATTATGTCTTTAAATGAAAACTGTGTCTTAGTTCCTCATTGTTATCAGTGGAGGAATTCATACAGTGGTTCACTTGAGCTGCTTCTCTCCATCTCCCGCTGAAAACAGATCACAACCCATCACAAAACCTCTTCCCCAATGTTCTCCAGAACCTTCTCCCAGTTCCAACATCCTGGTTTGATGACCAACATTCCTAAGTGTCCCTTATCTTTAACAGTAACCCAAACTCTATCAGCAGAACACACTGCTTCTGCAGAATACCATTACATGAAATACTCCTTGACATTAGCAGTAAAATCTTTACCAGGGCTTTACACTAGTTGGAAACTATTTGGCTACAGTCCCATGTCCTAATTAACCAGCATAGTGTCCTAAATAAAGGAAGGAAATCCCAGTCATTTTCTTGACTAGTATTTGTTCTTTAAGATTTGTCCCAAATAAGTGGCTGTCCCAATTAATCAATGGCCCAATTAACCATAATCCACTGGTTAATTGGAAAATAAAAATTGCAATAAAATCATTGTCCGAAGCAATTAACTATGTTTCCCTAATGACAGACCTGCCCACCCCACCGTGTCTTTCCAATATTCTCTGTTTTTATTTCAGATTTATAACATCTGCAATATTTATAATTTGGGCTAGTATAGGATCAACAGACTGAGTGGCCTCCTGGTGAGCCTAGGTTTTCCTGAGACCAGACTAATGTTTTCGATTTCCTTCACTTTTCTAGGCGGGTCTGGCATCACCTGACTGCCCAGAGCAGCTCATTATTGCACTTGAGCCCGAGGCTGCCTCCATCTACTGCCGGAAACTCCGCCTTCATCAGATGATTGACCTCAGTGCCAAGGAGGCTGTCAACGGGTATAGCCCCACTGAAACACTTGCTTCTGGAATAACACATGGTATCTGTTTATTACTTTGAGTGATCAGATTTCAAAACATTTCTTAATTCTAATGAAGCAATATCAATATGGATAGAATATAGAAGATTCTCCACCACTGATATCTGTAATGTACTAATATGCACACCAGGGTGATCAGGAACCACTCCCAGGAGATGAGATGGCATTTGGTATGTACTGATAATGCCACAGCACTCTAAAGTAATCTACCTTCTGGTTTCTGCTGCATGGAGCCATATATTCCAGGCACTGGGAAAACGGAAGCTGCAGGGCTCAGCTCAAAGTTCAAAGTAAATTTATTATCAAAATACATATATGTCATCGTATACCAACCTGAGATTTGGTTTCTTGCGGGCATTCATTTAAAAAAGCAAAATAATAAAAATTAATAAATAAGCAATAAATATCATAAACATGAGGTGAAGAGTCCTTGACAATGAGTTGATAGGTTTCAATGATGGGGCAAGTGAACTTGGATGATGTTATCCCCTCTGTTTCAAGAGCCTAATAATTGAGGGTTAACAATTGTTACTGAAATGGTGGTGTGGGTCCTGAGGCTCCTGTTCCTCCTTCCTGATGACAGCAGCATGTCCTGAATGGTGGGGGTCCTTGATGATGGATGCCACATTCCTGCAATAGCCTCCATGTAGATGTGTTTAATGGTGGGGAGGAGTTTGTATTCACTGTATGGTGGGGCAGCAGTTAGTGATGCTGCCAGTGGTTTTAGTGTGATACTGAACCTCCGTGCTCTTTGGGACTGTGTGTCTTTCCCAATTTCTTCCCAGTTTCCATTGATGCTTTAGTTGGTACGGTGATTGGCTATTGTACATTAACCACTGTGTAGGTAGGCGATGAAGAGATTAGGGATAATAATGGGCATTAGGGTAGGAGTGGTATAATATTAGTGGGATGCATCTGTTTCTGCGCATTATGCTGCCGGTGTCTAGGGCAGTAATGAAAGTTCTCTCAGTTTTCTTCACTGTCAGCCATGGAAGTCCCAGGTTGAGACTCAGGAATACCATCACACAGAGATGTAGAGGGATTCTTCATGCTCTTTCTGTCACCGTTTGTCAAGGTTGTTTGTTCTGAGCTGAACCCCCGAACCTGGAGGACATGTGGACCACGCTTGATCTGACCTCTACCCTTTGACCAGTTTGGGATGGCTGACCCTACCAAGAGCCAAAGTGCAAGGTCCTGATTCCAAGTAGCATAGCTCTCCAGGTCATTGAGGCACACAAACCTCCAAACCATGACAAGTTTGTGGTCCTCTTGGAGGATTGATGGGATAGCTACCATTAACTGGATGGACAAATGGCCTCTAAGTCTTAAGTGTATATGATATCAGTCTGAGAGGAGCAGGCCATCCCTTTGGTTGTCATTAACTGAGATCCCTTAATCAACATCACTCTATGAAAAATAACACATTGTTATTATTTGATTTGGGAACTTTGTGAGCAAATTCACTGGCACGTGTGAGCAGCCATGGCTGTATCTGAAAAGTTATTACACTAGCTGTATAGTCTATGGGTTTTCCCTAGATACTCCACGTTTCTGTCCATATCCCAAAGATGTCTGGGTTGATCCACCATTGAGCTGCTGTGTATCACCATGGTGCAGATGAGTGGCAGGAGAATCAGTGGGGAGCTAATGGGGCCCCTGAGGAGGGAATAATATTGTTGTGAGAGCTTGCATTGACCCAATGGGCCAAATGGCCATCTACATCATATGAAATTAAATAAATATAATTTAAAAATAGCCTCATAAATAAGACAAATAACCTTTGCAACATTGCTCATTATTTAACAGTGAAGATACTTCCCCCAATCCTCCAAATCCAGTCTCCATGGTTACCCCTCGGGAATGTACTTATTGGAATAAGACCTCTTCCCAAATCACTCCGCCTATAAACAGCATTTTGGAGCTTCAAAATCTCAAATCCCTCTGCATCATGGTCAGGAAATGGACACACTTCATGTTATGGCCTCCTCCCATGTTACCCTGCCTGACAGAAAGCCAAGCCAACCAATGCAGCTGACTTTCAGTGTAAACAAATATCATTCGAATTCCCTAACGTACTTCAGGTTGATGACTTTTAACTTTTCTCATCACAGATGTTCCCTGATTATTGATTGTTTCTGGCATTTTCTCTTTTTATTTTACTCTTGTGGGCTCAGTTGATTGTGAAACTGTAGAAGTGATAAGGGCTAAATTTGAAACTGGAATTTTTTTCTTAGTAAGAAACTGTACAATCTTGGCATTACTTGCAAGTCATCTCACATTAATACAGGACACACTGTTAGCCTAACCACATCAGCAGTACCTGTGCTAATTTCTCATTCTGCTAAGTCTTCCACTGAGCCTCAATCTGATTATTAAAAAAGCCCCCCATCCTGAGGAGCAAACACAAACTACTGGAGGAACTCAGCAGGCCAGGACTGAGAAGGAAAGAGGAAGATGCCAGATTTAAAAGGTGGGAGGAGGGGAAAGAGGCTAGCTGAAAGGTGATAGGTGAAGCCAGGGGTGGGAAAGGTCAAGAGCTGGAGAAAGAAGGAGTCTGATAGGAGAGGAGAATGGACCTTAGGGGAAAGGGAAGGAGGAGGGATCCAGGAGGAGGTAATAGGCAGGTGAGAGGAGGTAAAAGGTCAGAGTGGGGAACAGAAAAATGGGTGGGGGGGAATTTGTTTACCAGAAAGAGAAATCGATAATCGGGTTGGAGGTTACCCAGTCGGAATATAAAATGTTGCTCCTCCACCCTGAAGTTACCAAGGTGAGGCCATGGACCGACACGTCGGAATGGGAATTGGAGTCAGAGCACCCTGTGGACTTTCATCAGGTGGATATCCTGGAATATCAGAAGATAATTGTCCTCAGTACTTTGGGAGGGCTGTGTTTAAGCTGTAAGACTTTGTCAGTTCTTTTCCAATGAGAAAACAATTGTTTCTGGATATCAATGTGATCACTTTGGTAATAGTATGAACTTCAGTGTACACAATTAAATCAGGTTATAAGCTCCAGACCAATTTTCTTTTAATATTATGCTTAAATTCCCAAATAGCATCTGTTGCCATTCATGCTGAACTCCTTTCAAAACTATGTTCAGTGTATTACGAGGATATGCAGAAGCTGAAAATCTAAAGTAACACACATAACATCTTGAGGAACTCAGCAGGCCAGATAGCATCTTTGGAAATTAATAAATAGTTGAAGTTTCAGGCTGAGACCCTTCATTATGACTGTGCATCGGTGTTTTAATTTCCTTTACTGGCAATATGTGAAGGAATTGATCTGCACAGAAGTGTGGTGGTTAGCACAATGCTTTACAATACCAGTAACATGGTTCAATTCCCGCTGCTGCCTACAAAGAGTTTGTACATTCTTCTCGTGACCATGTGGGTTTCCTCAGGGTGCTCAGGTTTCCTCCCACAGTCCAAAGACATACCTGTTGGTAAGTTAATTAATCACTGTAAATTCTCCCATGATTAGTTTAGGATTAAATTAGGGAATCGCTGGGCAGCACAGCATGAAGTGCTGGGAGGGCCTGTTCCATACTACCATGTCGACTCAGGCCAGGCCTGTTCCATGCTGTATCTCAATTAAATAAATTAAGACTTTACTACCCTTGTTTGCTTTGTTTTAGATAGCCAGCACCTAATCCATCATTCCTATTAATTACCATTTCTGTTAGATCTGTCTTTTCAGTGCTATTTCAGTTGCTAAGCTGTTCACCAGTGCTGTATACAGCCATTTTCAGAGAATCAGTGCTGCATTTCACTCCATATTTGACCCATTATGTGGAATTGGCATACCAAACTTTATTTCACAAGCATACATTTCTTAGCACAATTCATAGCACACTACTTGTGAAGGAATTACCAAAGCAGGGTGTTTTTATTTGTCTTCAAATTTCCTGTGATTTCCAACACACACAAAATGCTGGTGGAACGCAGCAGGCCAGGCAGCATCTATAGGAAGAAGCACTGTCGACGTTTCAGGCAGAGACCCTTCGTCAGGACTAACTGAAAGAAAAGATAGTAAGAGATTTGAAAATAGGAGGGGGAGGGGAAATCTGAAATGATAGGAGAAGACAGGAGGGGGTGGGGTGAAGCTAAGAGCTGGAGAAGGGAAAGGATCATAGGATGGGAGGCCTAGGGAGAAAGAAAGGGGGAGAGGAGAATTAGTGAATAGTTTTCAGGCAAGTTCCACTGATCCACAGTCATGCAGTAAACATTGCTAAGGAACAACATGTTTTTATTGTAGATGGATGGTTAGAGTTTAACTTTGAAGGGTATATAATCTTGTTTTAAATGAATATAATTTTTTTCTGTGTAGGAATATGATAAAATGTCTCTTAAGGCATCTTGCAGATATTGTTTCTTTTTTTTTGATGCTTATAAACACTTGGACTTTTAAAGAAACATTGTCTTCATGAAAGTCACTTGTTATTTAAAATATCACAGAGTAAAGGGCTGTGATTTTCATTGGAATGACATTTTATTCAAATACCATGCACAACTTTAATGTGATTAATGCATGTACAGTAAAACTCGGATAATTGACTAAGTAATCTTTTAGAAATCCTAACTGTTCAGCATCTGGCTCACTAACAAGTCCAGAGAGTGAGCTTGGGCCAGGGTCACAGCAGTGGGCTTAATGTGGGTTTAGTATCTGGATTGTGTGCGGGGTACATGACCAGGGTTGAGGTCAGGAACATGGATAGGTGTGTGGCCATAACTAATATCTGAAGTATCTGATGATCCAGCACCACCAGACTCTGGAGTGTGCAATGTTAGTGGAGTTTTACTGTATTTGATTTTGAACAGCAGACGAGGAAGTAGTTTTTCATGAAGGTGGAGATCCCAAAGATCTATCAGTCTTCCTGTATATGCTTCCCCTTCACCCCACCCCAACCCTGCCAACTTTTACCAATTGGTAAGGCTGAAAATTGCACAGAGGTCAGTTCTGGATGGGTCTTGGCTTTTCAAGAAAGGTTTCTACAATGTTTTAAAGGAAACCACGCCAGGCCAGACATGTAAAAAGCAAGTAAGACACATTACAGGTAGAGAATGTTCCTGTGATTGCCATTTGGTTGCAGAAAATGTTTGGTAGAACAGCGAAAGAGGATACTGGATCTCTTCATAGGGAATGAGACATGACAGTTAACAGAAGTTTGTGTAGGAAACACTTTGTTTCTAGTGATCATGATGCCATTAGTTTTAAAATAATTATAGAGAGGGATAGGTCTGGGCCGTGGGTTAAGATTCTGAATTGGAAAAAGGCCAATTTTGGTGGCATCAGAAAGGATCTGGCAAGAGTTGATTGGGACAGGTTGTTTTCTGGCAAAGGTGTACTTGGTAAGTGGGAGGCCTTCAAAAGTGAAATTATGAGAGTACAGAGTTTGTATATTCCTGTCAGAATAAAAAGCAAGGATAACAGATTTAGGGAACCTTGGTTTTAAGAGATATTGAGGCTCTGATTAAGAAGAAGGAGGAGGAGGGGCACAGCTGCTATAAGCTGGAAGGAACTAATGAGGTACTTGAGGAATCTAAGAAATGCAAGAGAACACCTGAGAAGAAAAATCTAGAGGGCTATAAGAAGGCAGAAGGTTGCTCTGGCAGACAAGGTGAAGGAGAATCCTAAGGATTTCTACAGACGTATTAAGAGCAAAAAACAAAACAGCTTCTCTGGAGATCAGGATGGTACTCTATGCATGAGCTGAAAGAGATGAGAAGATCTTAAATGGATTTTTTTGCATCTATATTTACTCATGAGATGGACACAGAATCTGTAGAGTTGAGGCAACACTGCAATGAGTTCATGGACTATATACAGATTACAAAGGAGGAGGTATTTGATGTCTTGATGCAAATTAGGGTGGATAAATCCACAGGGCATGATAAGGTATTCCCTTGGACCTTGTGGCAGACTCTTGTAGAAATTACAGTGGTCCTAGCAGAGATATTTGAAATGTCTTTAGTGACAGGTGTAGTTCTGGAGGATTGGAGGGAGGCTTAGGTTGTTCATTGTTTAAAAAAGGCTCTAAAAGTAAACCAGGAAGTTATAGGCCTGTGCGCTTGACATCAGTGGTGGTGGCATCCGTCGGTCTCGAGAGACCATGGATCTGCGCCTGGAGTTTCCAGGGCGCAGGCCTGGGCAGGGTTTGTATGGGAGACTGGCAGTTGCCCAAGCTGCAGGCCTTCCCCTCTCCACACCACCGATGTTGTCCAAGGGAAGGGCACTAGGACCCATGCAGCTTGGCGCCGGTGTCGTCACAGAGCAATGTGTGGTTAAGTGCCTTGCCCAAGGACACAAACACGCTGCCTCAGCTGAGGCTCAAAACAGTGACCTTCAGGTTACTAGTCTGATGCCTTGCCCACTAGGCCACATGCCAACATCAGTAGTTGATAAGTTATTGGAAGGTATTCTAGGGGACCAGATATATAAGTATTTGGCTAGACAGGGACTGATTATGGATAGGTAATGTGGCTTTGAGCATTGTCTAATCAATCTTACAAAGTTATTCAAGGAAGTTACCAGGACAGTTGGTGAAGACAAGTGGTAATTGTATACATAGAATTTAGGAAGGCTTTTAAACAAGGTCCCACAAGCGAGGTTGGTCTAGAAGGTTCAGTCAATTAGCATGCATGATAAGGTAATGAATTGGATTAGACTGGTGATAATCTTTGCATCATCAATGGGGTTGTTTCCCTTTTCAAGAAATGGAGCAGGGATAGCCAAGGAAATTACAGGCCAACGAGTCTTACTTCAATGGGTGGTAAGTTGATGGGGAAGATCCTGAGAGGCAGGATTTATGAACATTCAAAGGGTCATAATATGATTAGAATAGTCAGCATGGCTTTGTCAAAGGTAGGTCGTGCCTTACGAGCCTGATTGAATTTTTTGAGGATGTGACTAATCGTATTGACGAAGGTAGAGCCGTTTTTGTAGTGTATATGGATTTTAGCAAGGCATTTGATAAGGTACCCCATGCGAGGCTTATTCAGAAAGTAAGGAGGCATGGGATCCGAGGGGACATTGCATTGTGGATCCAGAACTGGCTTGCCCACAGAAGGCGAAGAGTGGAGGCAGAAACGATAGGGTCTTTTAAGAGACTCCTGGATGGCTACAAGGAGCTCGGAAAAATTGAGGGCCATGGGTAAAGCCTAGGTAGTTCTAATGTGTGGATATGTTTGGCACAGCTTTGTGGGCCAAAGGGCCTGTATTGTGCTGTAGGTTTTCTTTGTTTCAATGGAAGTATGTGAATAAGATTGTAAGAAGGCAGAGAAAATTTACAAGGATTTTGCCAGGATTTCTGGACCTGAGTTATCAGGAAAGTTTGAGTAGGTTAGGACTTGATTCCCCGGAGGTTGGGAGAATGAGGGGAGATTTAATAGAGGTTTACAAAATCCTGAAGGGTATAAATAAGGTAAATGGAAGCAGGTTTTTTCCACTGAGGTTAGGAGAATGAGGGGAGATTTGATAGAGGTTTGCAAAATCCTGCAGGATATAAATAAGCAGGTTTTTTCCACTGAGGTTAGGAGAATGAGGGGAGATTTGATAGAGGTTTACAAAATCCTGAAGGGTATAAATAAGGTAAATATAAGCAGGTTTTTTCCACTGAGGTTGGGTGAGACTAGAATGACAAGTCATGAGTTTAGGGTGAAAGATCAAACATTTAGGGAGAACATGGTGGGGGGGGGACTTCTTTACTCAAAGAATTGTAAGAGTGTGGAACAGGCTGCTGGCAGAAGTGATGGACGTGGGTTCATTTTCAAAATTAAAGAGAAATTTGGATAGGTACACAGATGGGAAGGGTAATGAGAGCTATGGTCCAGATGCAGACCAGTGAGACTAGAGAGATTAATAATTCAGCATGAAGTAGATGGGCCAAAGCAAGTATTTCTGTGATGTAGTGTTCTGTGATTCTCTATGACTAACCTGTGTATTTCCCATCAAACAACACTTCTGGGATGACACTAGGACTCATTCCAGCATCATGGAAGTTTTACAAAGATAATTCAATACGATTTTTTATTCTTCTAGTGACATGGTGCCTCTCAGTAGCAGACTACAGAAGAAAATATCTGCAAATGGTGAAAGGTCCATCAAGGACAAATAAGCATCCAATAATTCCTAGCAGTGCTAATCATTGATTTTTGGATACAGCCTTTAGAGATTGAAATTGCCCATTGCACAATATTTATATTCAGTAAATAATTCCAAGTTGTATACATGATTTGTCAACCACAAAAGAATCCTTCTCACTTTCCAATAGCCTTGGACTAAATTAAAATTGATTGGACCCTATTAAGTTTAATTTAAGTAGACAAATGCTTCTGTGTGCATGCTTTGTAATTTGTCTTTGTTGAAGCATCTGAGCATGTTTTATCCTTTGCTTAACACATTTTTTATCAAAGCAAATTCTTGCAAATAATTAAATTAAAAACCTAAGAAAATAGTTTTGACCAAAGCCAAAACTAATATATTTAGGAATTACATTAAAAGAATAATTCACAGATAAAATAATTCTACATAAATCAGATTTATTGAAAAATTTCGAATTCAGGATATTCAGTGCCAAAAGAAGAAATTACATTAGTAAGTTGAATAAGTCAGTTTTAAGGTTTATTTTGCTTGCACTTCTTTGATTTAAGGAGTTAGTTTATTGATATAAGAACAATGGTCTACTAGATCGACAATGGGTTTAGAAACATAGAAAACCTACAGCACAATACAGGCCCTTCGGCCCACAAAGTTGTGTCGAACATGTCCCTACCTTAGAAATTACTAGGCTTACCTATAGCCCTCTATTTTACTAAGCTCCATGTACCTATCTAAAAGCCTCTTAAAAGACCCTATTGTATCCACCTCCACTACCATTGCTGGCACCCCAATCCATGCACTTACCACTCTCTGAGTAAAAAAAACTTACCCCTGACATCTCCTCTGTACCTGCTCCCCAGCACCATAAACCTGTGTACTCTTGTGGCAGCCATTTCAACCCTGGGAAAAAGCCTCTGACTATCCACACGACCAATGCTTCTCATTATCTTCAGGTCACCTCTCATCCTCCTTCGCTCCAAGGAGAAAAGGCCGAGTTCACTCAACCTATTCTCGTAAGGCAAGCTCCCCAATCCAGGCAACATCCTTGTAAATCTCCTCTGCACCCTCACCCTTTCTATGGTTTCCACATCCTTCCTGTAGAGAGGCAACCGGAACTGAGCACAGTACTCCAAGTGGGGTCTGACCAGGGTCCTTTATAGCTGCAACATTACCTCTCGGCTCCTAAAGTCAATACCACGATTGATGAAGCCCAATACACTGTACGCCTTCTTAACCACAGAGTCAACCTGCACAGTTGCTTTGAGCATCCCATGGACTCAGACCCCAAGATCCCTCTGATCCTCCACACTGCCAAGAGTCCTATCATTAATACTATATTCTGCCATCATGTTTGACCTACCAAAATGAACCACCTCACACTTATCTGGGTTGAACTCCATCTGCCACTGCTCAGCCAAGTTTTGCATCCTATCAATGTCCCGCTGTAACCTCTGACAACCCTCCACACTACCCACAATACCTCCAACCTTTGTGTCATCTCTGCTTTGCATGCTTTATTCACGTTATTCTGAAGCAACAGACTATGGAATTCAGAAATAGGGTTTTCCCATAAGTATAAGTATTTGGAAAAAAATCAGGAAAGCAAGCAACCATTCAGTGGGTTAATCAATATGTTTTTATATGTTTATATATTTATATTTCCATGGATATATTCCAAGTGGTCCATGAACTTGGATGGGAAACAAATTTACATCTTTATTCTCACTAAAATCTAATTGAAATTTACCATTTCCTTCAATTACGAATGTAGGCGGCAAACCACAGTAGTATTAGCAATAGCAATGACTTTGATATCTGCATTTCAATATAATTAGTTTCTTTTGTTATTCTATTTATTTTATTTCATGTATTTAAATACATTATACTAAGAAAGAGTCCTCAGGCTTCCCTGGACTGCCAAAGGGGTCTATGGCATTAAAAAAAAACGTTAAGAATCCCTAGGTTAATCCATCCTAAAGGTCCACTTACAGTTTATTTTGTTTCAATGAACAACCATCTGGAACCATAGGGATTGAGAATGAAAGTTACAACATAAATTCATGTGGGAAAACATGTCTCTGCTGTCCAGTAGGACACATTCTAGATTTTCCACTGCACAAAGGAAATAAGAAATAAATTAATCAGTTTAAAATTCAAAGTGTATATTATCAAACTACATATATGCCACCATGTACAACTCTGAGATTCATTTCTTGTGGGCATACATTTATTGTTTGCACAATTTGTTTTTGCTTCTGCACAAAGTTTCTTTTAATGGTTTCTATTGGGCTTCTTCGTTTCGTGGCAGCCTGTAAGGAGAGAAATCTCAAGGTTGTATACAGTATACATACTCTGATAATAACTGTGCTTTAAACTTTGAACTTTATATTGCTGTCTGTAGATCATTTCAGGCTATATGAGACTAACAAAACGGCAACGACTTGAGATTCACTTAATTCTACCTCGACATTAAGATTCTAACCCCCGATTCATAAACTGGTTGCTTATTTTTCAATGGGGAATTAAAAGTCCTTGGGAACGAAGAGCCATGAACTCAATATTCTTGGTGATGAATGTACACAATAACATGTGAATTTTTGCCTCTGTAAAAGTTGTACTAAAATCATAAACATGATTTTATGACATCATAATCTCGAGGTTGTGTAGTGGAAATTTGACCATTATGAACACATGCTCGACATTCAGCCATCGATGAATGTTGATGGAGGTCTTTTGATGTTTAAACACTGCAGGATTTTTACATGCCCATTGCAGAATTTCTGGCATGTGCCCAGTAGGCAAATCTCCTCACCAAGAAAATTATATTTAGTAATAATTCCTTTTTACTGGCTTCAGAAGTGAATGTGAACTTGATTTTATCACGTAGATTAATCATTATTTTGGTTTGCTTGTGGTGATTTGAACTTTTCATTTTAATTCTACTCATCTGATAGTAAGATCAACCAGTTGGCAATTTTCTTCAATGTGAATTCAAAACTTTATTCTCTTATATTGTTTCATGAGGCCAGTAAAGAGAGTCTTCATAGACTTAACCTTCAGTCTCAGGAAAAACAGTAGGGAATAGGAAAAAGTAATTAGTTGTCCTTAGCATAGATGCGAAAAAATTGGCTGCTTCATGCATCCATGCTGAGCTTATTAATTTCATCAACTTTGCCCACAACTTCCAACCTGCCCTTTAATTCACTTGGTCTATTTCTGACACCTTTCTCTGCTTCGTTGATCTCTCAGTCTCCATCTCTGGAGACAAACTGTCTAGTGATATATTTAATAATCCTATTGTTTCCCACAGCTATCTGGACTATACCTCTTCCCTTCCTGTCTCCTGTAAAAATCTTATTCCCTTTTCTCAGTTCCTTTGTCTCTGCTGCATCTGTTCCCAGGATGATGCTTTCCTTTCCAGGACAGCAGAGATGTCCTTCTTCTTCAAAGAATGGGGTTTCCCTTCCTCCACCATTGATGCTGCCCTTACTTGAATATACTTCATTTTCCAGACATCCACACTTACCCCATCTTCCCATTGCCTTAACAAGGATAGATTTCCTCCTTCCCTATCCAACACCCCATGGGTCTCCGCATCTAACACATCATTCTAAGCAACTCAGTCTATTTTAAATGAGATTCTACTGCTAAATAGATCTTTCCCTCTCCACAGAGATTACTCCCTTTGTGATTCCATTGTCCATTTGTCACTCTCCACTAATCACCCTCCAGGCACGTATACTATACTATACAGATGACAGAAATACTATCTCTGCCCATTTACCTCCTCTTTGACCATCATTCAGGGCCCCAATAGTCCTTCACCTGCAAATCTGTTGGGGCCATTTATTGTATCCATTGCTCCCAATGCAACCTCCTCTGCTTTGGTGAGACCCAACATAAATTGGGGGAGTGCATTGTTAAGCATCTCTGCTCCATCTACCAAAAACAGAATTTCCTGGTGGCCAACCACTTTAATTCCTCATTCCCATTCTGACATATCGGATGTCGGTCTATGGCCTTCTCTTGTTTCATGAATAGGTCACTGTCAGGTTGGAGGAGCAGGACCTCATATTCCATCTAGATAGCCTCTAACCTAATGCAATGAATATAGATTTCTCTTTTCAGTAATTTTCCCTTCCTCTTTCCCTCTTCTTTTATTCTCCATTCTGGCCTCTTACCTCTTCTCATCACTTACCTACCAAAACACCCCCATGCCCCTCTATCTTCACTTTCTCCTCTGGTCCTCTCTCCTCTCCTATCAGGACTCTCCTTCTCCAGCCCTTTACCTTTCCTACTCACTTGATTTCATCTTTCACCTTCCAGCTTGTCCTCCTTCCTTTCCCTCTTCATTTCCAGTCTCGGCCTGAAACTTTGACTATTTATTCATTTCCATAGATGCTGCCTGACCTGCTGAGTCCCTCCAGCATTTTAACTAACTTTTGATAGCTTTTCAAAATTAATTGATGGCTAACATCTGTATTAAATCACATCAGTGTCTGTGGTACAAGTACTTTCACGGGAGTGATTGGTGGAATGTTGCACAATCAAGACCCAGGGATAATGAGACATCTTTCCAAGCCAGATTGATGTGTGGCTCCTCCAATGCTCCCAGATGTTTGCTGCCCTTGCTTTTCTATATGACAGAGATGATAAATTTGGGAGAACCTGTTGAAAAGCCTTAGTGACTGACCTTTATCCTATGATGGAGATGCAGAAATGTGAACACAGAAGACAGAACCTGGTCTTTTCATGTCTTGCCCCTCCCACACCCACATTCTCAGAAAACTTACTGACCCTATCCAGGTTTGAACATAAAATTAAGAAAAGGAAAGGCCGTTCAGTGCAGTGCAGGTAAGATCTTAACCCAGTATAAATTTACATTTTCAGCATAAAAAATGGAGATAAATAGAAGAAAATAATAACCATATATTTTATTAATTATTTGATTATATTTGATTATTTGATTAAACATTTGATTATATCTTTCAGTATATCCTCAGAATTCCCCATTTCACCAATGTCTTGAGATTTCTTGATGAAATATTGTAACCAAAATATTTAAGAGCCATTATCATCATGATAACAACCATAAGACACGCATTTTTTCATCAATATATTCTGTTATGTTGCATTTGACTGTTGTCTTTGTTTCTTGCAGTCAGGAAGGTTTTGTTGAATTTCGTAACTATATGTGGTTTTCACAATAGTGTCAATTTGAATTAACTATAATTTTTCTCTTGGCAATTCCCATAACATTAAAAACATATATAATTCTTTGTAATTCTAATTGCTGTGAATTTCTAACATCTGCAGAATCTTTTGTGTTTATAATTCTAATTATCCCCATTTTAAATTAGGCCAAGTAAAAGAGAAGTAAATAATAACCATTTATTTTATTAATTGTGCTTTGTTGAAATAAGATCATTCTCAGTGACCCAGATTGTGAAAACAAACTAAAAGCAAGTTTGAGACTTTCAGCATTTGAATCTAAACAACATTCAAATTCTTTAGCACAATTACTGTAAATAAATTAGACCCTTCAAAAATAATGGAAACCAAATTGTTTTTCAAGGAAGCTAATTAATGTCAGTAGTACACTGCTTAGCATATTTAAATATACTTACTCTGTGCCCTTTAATAAGGTCAATAGTAAATCAATTATTTTCAAATTTAACAATACAACTTCTAATTGAAAGAGAAGATTAAACAAAAATTATATGACAAATTGAATTCTTGAGGATGGTAAAGATATATTTTGTGTCAGTCAAAATATATGACAGTCAAAGAATACGACTGAATTTCTTTTGAAATTTTAAAATTAGTTCAGGAAAATAATTTTTAGGCATGGGGAAATTTAGGTATTATATTTTTCCTAAATGTTGATCTGAGATAAACATACGAGCTGGTGTAGGTAAAAATCCACCAGATTTTATGACATTCCTTGACACACTGCTTTTCTAAATAATCCACTCCATTAAAGTAGTGGCAAAGGAATTTTGATTACGTATTTTCAAGCCATTATCGTAATCATGAATATTCATATACTGTGGCTTTCTTAACACCATTCCAAAATTTATCGGCTGAAAACAGCTTGCAATCTCAGTTTCCTGATTTTATTAAATGCCTTCATTTTAATCAACTTCATCCTTCTTACATTATCAATTGTTGGAGGTTGACAACAGTTCTGTTTCTTTCTGTGTTATGCTCAGTTATCTTCTCTCTATTAACAACTAGCTAAAGAATACACACGCCGTAATCGACAGAGTCGCACCTTTTTGGTGGAAAATGTCATAGGAGAAATCTGGTCAGAATTGGAGCAAGGTAGTGTCTTCTTTCCTGCTGTTCTTGGTTCTTTCTGATTTTCATGTTGCTGGTGATGGTGCTTTTTCTTGTTTGTTGCTGCATATTCTGTTTCCATGATACGTACATTGCGATACAAATCTCAGAAGGAAGAGAAAGGCTGCAATCACTTCACCGCGGTGTGTAACTGGCTTCACACATTGTACCGCTTTTATAACTTGCTTCACTGCATCTCTTTTAATAATCTTTAACAATTTTAATTACTTAAATGAAAGTTCACTTTTCCACAATAACTCTGTAGGAACTTAGTTTAAAATTGTTTCCACATATTCTATTCTTTGACATAAAGTTTAATCATCAGTATATCAGGATACCATCATACTTTACATACCTAATATATTTTGTACAATAGCTTACACGAAGTACGGAGAGTTTCTTTAGTTAACTACAAATGTTTCTCTAAATCGAGGGTTCCCATCCTTGGGTCCATGGACCCCTTGGTTAATGGTAGATGTCTATGGCATGAGAAAGATTGTGAACCTGCTGAGTTACAGCCTTTGCCAGAAGTGGGGAATAAAGGCAAAAGCACAATTTAGATGATATAACACATTTAAATAAATTACCATGAATACTATGTACAACAATGCAATTAAAGTTGAATTCTGTCTGTGTGTGTTCTAAGTTGTATATAAGCAAGTATGTTTACAGTGGATTCCTTTGTGAACTGTTTTAACAAGATTGCAATATAAATAATGCTGGCAGGAATTTGGCAGGAAGTCACTAACCAATTTACTAAATGTAGTGTGGAGGTATTTGAACTTTATGAGTCTTAAAGACCAGTGAAGAACAGTACAAGCAAATGGCTATTTTATTTGTAAATCATTTAAACAAGAAAAAATGACAAACATGTGTGGTCTTTCTGGACAATAATATTTACAGAACTTTTGTTGAAAGGCAATGCTTAATATTAAACTCTAATTTGAAATAAGTAGAATCATTACCACAACATGTATTTAGAAGGCAATTTGTGAACAATTTAGTAATGTTATTACGCTGCATTTGCATTTAAAATATAAATTGAAGTCCTTTATGAGCGTGTTTGTTTTGTTAGGTGATCGTTATCTTGTGGTGGACTGTGGAGGAGGCACTGTAGATCTCACTGTCCATGAGGTTAAACTACCTGAGGGACATCTGAAGGAACTCTATAAGGCTTCAGGTAAACTCAGTGCTTCTGTTTTTATTAACAATACTGCATACTGGAAAGAAGTGTTGCAATTGTTCAGATAAAACCCACCACAGGGAAATCTTAATAGAGTTTTTATACCTACTCTGATGTGCCCTGGTTATTATGAAAGCTTAGTTTGTAATTTGTAACATTTTCATGTTAGGCTTATTCCCACTTGTATCTTTGGAGGTGATTTTTCCAAATCAGTGCTATAACACTGTCTGTAGCACTAGCACAGACACTGCCCAGAAGAAGGCAATGACAAACTACTTCTGTAGAAAATATATATAGCTATTTACTAAGACCATGAGATATAGGAGCAGAAGTAGGTCATTGGCATGGCAAAGAACAAACACTGGTGGAAAACCTCAGAAGGTTAATGGTTCCACAAGGGTTCTATGTATCCACAATTATTCTAGAAATTTATTTCCAATCTGCTGTTTTGTCTGAGCGCAAAGATGAGACAACACACAGTATGATGGAGAGACTCCATGGATCAGACTGATGAAGGGGAAAAGGTAACTGAGGTTTTCAGTTGAGACCCTAAATCAGGACCCATCAGGCAGTCATGAGAGTGGTGATATCATTCCTCATTTGACAACCATTGAATCCAACCAAACAACGTACTGTGGGGGGGGGGGGGAGGAAGGGGGCAGTCACCACTATGGTAAGGAAGGAAAGAAGGTGGTAGAGGGTCCTACCTCACTGGACATTGAAGAACTGGGAACTGTGCTACAGTCTTTCAAAGACTTCACTTGATGCATTATTTAAGGAGGAAACTAGAGTAGTATTGGCCCCTTGGAAGAGAATTATGGATACAATGGTATCATGAATGTAGAGAAAGACACACCCTGCCAGTGGAAGTGGTGGTTGTGATTTTGATTTCAACATTTAAGAGTATATTATTCTATAAAATGCACTTAAGGAAAAAACAATTGAATTCAGCCATAAGGATTCTACATAAAAATGTAATATGCTAAAATTTGTCAAGGCCTGAAGATTATCATCTTATGTCAGGTGCTGAGCAACTACAAGCATCAGGACCAGTCCTCCAGGAAAGGAATCCATAATTCCTTGAAAGTGATGTCACAGATAGACAAGGTTGTGAAGAAAGCTTTTGGTACATTGGCCTTCATAAATCAAAGTATTGAGTACAAAGTTGGGGTGTTATGTTGAAATTTCATAGGATGTTGGTGAGGTGTAATTTGGAGTATTGTGCGCATTTTTGGTCACCTACCTACAGGAAAGATGTAAATAAAATTGCAGAGAAAATTTACAAGGATGTTTCTGGGACTGAAAGACCTGAGTTATAGGAAACTGTTGAATAGGTTAGGACTTTATTCCCTAGAGTATAGAAGATTGAGGTGATGTTTGACAGAGGTATACAAAATTATGTGGGGCATAGATAGGGTAAGTGCAAGTAGGCTTTTTCCACTGAGTTTGGGTGAAACACATCTAAAGGTCATGGGTTAAGGGTGAAAGGTGAAATGTTTAAAGGCAACGTGAGGTGGAACTTCTTCACTCAGAGGGTAGTGAGCAGATGGAATGAACTGCCAGCAGAAGTGGAGAATGTGGGTTTGATTTCAAAATTTAAGAGAAACTTGGATATTTACATGGATTGGAGTGGTATGGAGGACTATGGTCTGAGTGCAGGGTGAAGGGACTAGGCAGATTAATAGCTCAGCATGGCCTATATGGGCCAAATGCCTGTTTCTATGCTGTAGTGTTTTATGACTCTATAACAAAAGAATGAGTGGATTTTGTGGTGTGAAACGGAATAGAAATGAACTTTTTTTTATTCACAAGGATCTAGGACCCCAGTGCCTTGGAAAAATGTTGTTGATATTCCTCTAATCCTCTTCCCACCAAAATTCAGATCACTACTAGAAACAGGTTTGGGATTCCTCTGAGCAATGTTGGTGTGCAGGAGAACCAAGTGTTGAGCACACTAACCAGTTGTCTTAAAAGGCCACTGTCCCAAATGTGGAAAAGGAACATTGTCATAGAATGGTTTTCTTGGGGCCAGAGAAACTTTCAAAAATTGAGCAGCCCCAAACTCTTGTTCTCCATCTTCTTATACAGATGTTGTCCGCTATCAACATGCACGCAACCACTGACTTACCATCCTCCTTTGACATCCCACCACCCAACTTCAACCTTTCAACCCAACCCACAACATTGGAGCTTTAACTATCCACTTCCCTCCAGGCCTTCTGAGTTCCTCCATCACTTTGTGTGTTCCAGTCACTGAGATCTCTGTTACCATATAAAATAAAACTGCAGATGCTGGAAATGCTCTTGGTCACCATGAACGAATTGAGCTGATTTACTTTCTGACTCTATGACTAGACAGGCCTGTAATTGATTTGCTGAGCATTCTTCAGAAGCTAAGTTTGTGTTCAGCTTACCAATAACATAAAAAGACCCAGATTTGAAAACTAGCTAGGTCACTTGTCCCAGTGAAAGACACAAGCTGACTACACTGGCCTGACATCCTCCCAAGCTGAATATCATTTCCTCATACCTTGCCTCGACTCAATTTCAGATGTATAGAAGTCCTATTTTACATAACTCCTATTTCAGATGTATAGAAGCCCCAGATCCTTTTCCAAGTCCTATTTTGTTTGATGGGTTTCACCAGACCAAGAAATGACTAGTCATATGGTTATTCCTGATCTGCTGGTGTCAGGACCAAAACAGCAATGATTTGTCGGCATCAATTGGTATGTATGATGATTTGGAGGAGAACATTGCTTTATATATCTATGGGTTCTTCAAATTCAACAGCAGAAAGTGTAAACTATTCTCAACAAGGACCAAAATGTATTTTGTAGAGAAGTATTAAAGTACAATTATATAATTTCAGAAACTTTGAAATGATTAGAGGGCTTTTAGTAATTAATGCTAAAATAATTGTCATGGCCAAGAAATTCAAATGATGTGTTCTTGCAGCACTAAACATATGAAAATCAAGAATTTGTAGGGTGCAATATGATTTATTTACTAAATTGTGCCAATCCAGAAATGTAACTGGGTATCTTGAAACATGAACCTGGCTTACGCCAGAGACATGATTTCCACATCAGATGTGCATAGATTCCCCATATATTAATTGTGTTATTTTCTGAAAGGGTCCCACCCCATTGCTGTAAACCCAGTTTATCTCCTCATTCAATTTTAGTCTTGACTCCTGAATCACATCCCAACCCTGGCTCTCAACTCCTTGCTTCTTTGTGCTTTTCTCCTACTATTTCTTGCTTACCCCCCACATTTAAACTCAAATGTGCCTAATGTATCAAAATCACCCGTCATTAACAGCTATCATCAAAGACATTCACACCACGCACTACTATGATTGGGTAGGCAATACCTTAGGTCCCACACCACCATGTTCAAGAACGATTATTACTCTACAATACTCTACTCTACAATACAATCAACTCATGTTCTCAGTATTACTTTTATTTACACTGTGTGTCTTTTGCATGTTCATGTTTGTCAATCTTTATTTTGCTGAACCTTTAATGTACTCCATGATTAATCTAACCTTTCCCTCCTACACAGTCCATAATCCTCCAGTTTTCCTTCATCCACATGCCTAAGAGGCTATTAAATAGTCCTAATGTATCAGCGTCTGCTACCACCCCCGGTGGTACATTCCCAGCAATTGCTACACTCTGTATAAAAAATCCTTCCTCTGATATCTCACCTAAACTTTCCTCCACCCATCCTAAAAGGATGTCCTCTGATATTAGCCAGTGCCACCCTGGGAAAAAGGCACTGCCTGTCTAAGCCTCTTCTAACCTTATACACAAATAAGCTTCTGATCAACTCCATTCCAATCTTCCATTCCACTGTATGTCTCTGAGACAGCTTGGGCTTATTTGCTGCTGACAGTCTCATTCCATGGTTTTGTGTTCCCTAGACGACCATTTCAATACTTACCTGACCAACCTGCCCATTTCCCACTCTCCATAAACTTGAACTTAACTTGCAATTTTACTGATTACATCACTGCCCACACAAAAGCCTTTTAAAACATTGCCCCCTCAAACTGCTAGCCTGCACTAGGTCTTAATTTAGCAATGTGTCCATTCTTCTATTTTCCTCCTTGTTTTTACAAAATGGCCATGGCCTTGCCCCATCTTATTTTAAGCTCAATGATCTTCAGAGATTTCTTCATCCTATGATTCTGTTCTCTTTCGATAGTCATTCATTTATTGGAGCCTTGCCTTCACCTGATACACATCCTCATATTTCTTTATGTGACTTGGTATAAAACCACAAATGTTTCTACATCCAGAAAAACATCAGTACTCTTTCATCTCATTGTTCAGAAATCCTGATGGTGGCAAGCCTGCAGAGACATGCATCTCCCAGACTCCACCCAGTTAACAGAAGTCACCTGCCACTTATTTCCAATTCATCACCTACAGCCTATTTAAACCCAGCTCCCATTCACTCCTTGTTCACCTATGCGAACCAGCCAACCTCAGCTAGTTGTTCCTAGCCTTTGGTTGTTTTCTGGCCCCTCGTGGTTAGTTATTTTGTAGTTTATTATTAAAGTTATCACCTGCTACTAAATCATCTCCACTGTTCTGTGTTTCAGTCAAGCCTCCTCTGCATTTTCTGACAGATGATTTGGCAAGTGCTTCACTGAGATCTCTTTACTATTCTCCCTTTTAAAACACAATATCCCAAACTGCCTTTAAGTTCACAGGAATACTATTTTCCAAACTCCCTTTAAACGTGCAGGTACTCTGTTCTCCATACTCCTTTTAAAGCCACTTTTCTTTTGTTGTCCACACTCCTTCAAACACACTCAGTTGTGTTTCCCATGCTCCCTTTATATTGAACATGAACTGAGTATCACCTTAAAATAAAAGTAAATTACTCATATGTTGAGGCATTAATAGAAATAATATATAATAGTGTGGGAAATCTGCTACCCTTGCATCACTATAATTCCCAGTAATATAGGGTTATTGGAGTTTTAATGTAAATGCAATTCTTTTTTAATTGACAGATACAGTACAGAATAAGTCCTTCCAGCCCTTCGAGCTGCACCACCCAACAATCCTTGATTTAACCCTAACTTAATTACGGAACAATTTACAATGATCAACTTACCTGCTAACCAGTACGTCTTTGGACTATGGGAGGAAACTGGAGCACCCAGAGAAAACCCTTACAATCCACAGGGAGAATGTACAAAACCCTTAACAGGACGGTGTGATTGACTGTGACACCCTGAGCTATAACAGTGTCACGCTAACTGCTATGCTACTGTGACACCCTAAAAAAGTCTTGATCTTGTTGATATTGCTGTTGACCAACTGTTTTTAATTCCAGGTGGTCCTTATGGTTCCATTGGAGTGGACTTTGAATTTGAAAAGCTTCTCTGTAAGATTTTTGGGGACGATTTCATTGAACAGTTTAAAATTAAACGCCCAGCAGCTTGGGTAGATTTGATGATAGCATTCGAGTCGCGCAAAAGAGCAGCTTCTCCAGGAAGAACCAATCCACTCAATATCAACTTACCTTTCTCATTTATCGATTACTATAAGAAGTTTCGAGGTCACAGTGTGGAACATGCCCTAAGAAAAAGCAGGTGAGAATTTGCCAACATACTTAATACTTGAATTTGTATTAGCCTCTTACCATCTAGCTAGCCACTTTGCCATCTTTTTATTCTGCCATCTTTCCCTTTCCTTTCCAATCCTGATGAAGAGTCAGCCTGAAACAACGACTGCTTACTTTCTTCCATAGATGCTGCCTGACCTGCTGAGTTCCTCCAACACTTTGTGTGTTGTATAAAACTGGTTTGTTCTGCTGGTTATTGTAAGCATCTCAGCAACCATCAGTTTTCCCCTTCAGGTCATGTTAGGCCATCTGTGATATTGAGGGGGACTTGCTTCTATTTCCGTTTATTGGGCTCTGAGGATGATGAGGTGAATGCAGGAGTTGTGATCTGTTCTGCTGATAAACAGCGGGGTGGTTTCAAAGGTGGTCCATTCAAAATGCTGCTCATACAAAACTTCCATGAATTACAGATAGATGATCGGTTCTCATTGCAACCTACTCCATGTCAAAGTTCCAAGTAAATTTATTATCAAAGTACATACGTCACCATAGACAACCCTGAGATTCATTTTCTTGTGGACATATTCAATAAATCCATAATGGAATAATAACCTTAATAGAATCAATGATATCCCACATAAACTTGGATATTCAACCAGTGTGCAAAAGACAACAAACTGTGCAAATAAAAAAAGAAAAATAATAGTAATAAATAAATTAGCAATAAATATTGAGAACATAAGATGGAGAGTGCTTCAAAGTGAGTCCATTGGGTGTGGGAACATTTTAATAATGGGGCGAGTGAAGTTGGGTGAAGTTTGGTTCAATGGAATGGGGGGGGGGGGGCTTTACCCACGATGAAGCAGTCATGAGCCACAATTCCCAGGAATCAGTGAAGAGTATTGAGTGCATACTTGAATCTTTTCCGTTATAATCTCTTCCATTGTTAGAGATGGTATATGTAGGTTGGATGATATATGGCCATAATCACACAGCAGCAATTTAACTATGATGTCAAAAATCTCTGGTACTAACTTAATTCTACTTGTAATCTTATTTATAGAATTACTAATGATGTTTCTTTGAAGTTCTGTATTTTTATTAATTTTCACTTTCTCTTTTTTCCATGTTGCTCCAAGTTACCTGTGCCGGATATTCCATGAGTTTTTTTGAGTAAAAAGACTGTTAAATTCTGTGAGGAATTTGGATTGGAAGGTCAATACATTTTTATGTAGCAAGAGTATAGGAGGCAGTGAAATATCTTCTTTTAAGAGAAAATTAAATAAATATTTAAAATGAAGAAAGATGGTAGTCTATAAGAGTAGTGGGACAGTGGAATTATCTTTTGAGGCCATCCATTGGTTGGGGCCAACCATGGATATTGTGTCCTAGTTGTCTATGAAATCAGAGGTCTTCTTCTGGATGAGCTGCCAATCACAGCTGACAAGGCCCATCTGCAGAGAGTGACTGGTTTTAAGGTACCAGTAACACACTTCTGCTCCTTTTCCTGAGGGTAGAAGAGCTTCTGACAGGTTTGGTAACCAGGACACACATTGAGGCCAGGAACTGCACTTTATTGTCAGAGGCTATTTGAGACGCCTACCACTGGGAACATTTAATAATTAGTGGGAGCTTATCCCCACTACAAACCCAGCAATAATAACCTTAATGAATGTGAATTATTTTGGGATTTCCTGACAAAATGAACAGTTATGAATTGAATACTCTCCGTTTCCTTTCTGTTGTCAGGTCTCATATATAACTACTTTTATAATCCCTCTATGTGGTATATGCCACTTACAGGGGGAAGAAAACTTCCTCTTCCAACATTGCTACTTTACAGAATTTGGAAGCTTTTGTCAGCAATCACAAATCTGATGTTGTGTATGAACACTTAAACACTTTTAGAGGCAGACTGATGAAGAACAAGACTAACTCCAGTCTGCTTCAATAGATTTAATCTTTTGCCTTCCAAGATTGTTATCTGGAAAGATGAAAAATCTGTGTCGAAGCCAAGTAAACACCTATGTTTTGCAAAACTTATGATTCACCCTCTGATTTGAATAGAACAGCAAAGACTGGGAGAGTTTTTGAGTAACACACATAAAATGCTGGACAAACTTAGCAAGTCAGGCAACATCTGTGGAGGGGTATAAACAGTCAACGATTTGAGCCAGTACCCTTCACCAGGACCTGACTATTTGCTTCCATCCTTGTGCATGCCACTCAAGATTTCCAGCATTGCAGACTCTCTGTTTATGGAAGAGTTTTTTTTTACAGCACCTGTTTAGCACAATAGTGCATATCACCCTCTATCCAACACGGCAATTTGGCCCTTTTTACTTTGCTGTAATATTTCTCAGGTGTCAAAGGTCTCTTAGAATTAGCAAAGAATGAGGACATAGCAACTGGGGAACAGGTTAAGAGGCTTTCAATCTTGTACTGTTCACTCTCTCAATGGCTATTTTAATTACTCTGGCAGTGTGAATTTTGTAAAGTGGTCATCCCAAGGCATGTTAAGGATGAACTCAGATGCAATGAACGCTTTGTTTAAGCCCACAGTTGACCACATCGTTCAACATCTACGTAAGTACCATGTTATTTTTGAGATAAAAGTTAGATGTGTTTAAGTTTTATCAATTTCATTTACAGAGTAATTAATGCATGCAAATATTTACGAGTAAGTGTGGCTATTTAACCTCTTAAACCTGTCCTGCTGCCCAGTGACCTGTAATATAACCTCATATGCTCATCTTTTTCCCATATCCTCAATACCATTATTGAATAATATTCTTTCAGTCTCCAATTAGATCTAAACTTAACAATTGACATATAATTTGGGGAAGAATTGCGAATTTTTTCACTGTATGCATAGGCGTGTTTCCCAAAGGTCTGGTAATACCTATTCAATCATCATCTGGCTTCCCACCTAAAAGAAGACTTTTTTCCAATTTAACCTATCAGTTGCCCTTAATATCATGAAATCAATTAAACCATCCTTTATTGTATCAATCACCAACAAGGCCAGCATTATTTTTGCCTGGCCCAAATTGTCCCTGAGGTGGTAAACTACTTTTGTGAACTGCGGCAGTCCTTGTCCCTAGAGTGTGTAAGGAGCTCCTAGATCTAGACTCAGTTACTATGAAGGAACAGTGATATATTCTAGGCCATGTTGAACTCGGCCTCACCTCTGGAGTTCAGTTCTTTGATCCTCATTTGGACCAAATCTGTGATGAGCCAAGCGGTTCTGGAAGACAGTGCTTCTTGATGAGCATGGCAACGGCTTCTAAAGTTTTGCTTATGCTTGAAACTTGATTGAGTGGCTTTAGCTGGATTGAATCAGTCCTGAGTTTTGTAAATGAGACATACCTTGGCAATTTTAAGGGCGGCATGTAGTGTTCTGGTTAGTGCAACAGCGTTACAGCATTAGCAGCTCAGGTTCAATTACACAGCTGCCTATAAGGAGTTTGTACATTCTCCCTGTGACCATGTGGGTTTCCTCCCACATTCCAAAGACGTATGGGTTAATAGTTTAACTAGTCATGGGTCTATCTGGGCAGCACGGGCAGATTGGGCCAGGATGGCCTGTTATTGAGCTGCATCTCTAAATAAAAGAAATTCCACATTGTTGTGTAGTTGCTAGTGTTGTGTCTGAACTCAAACACCTTTGATTGTCCTACTATTTATTTATTGATGCAGTGCGGAGTAGGTTCTCCCTTGCCTTTGAGCCATGTTGTTCCAGCAATGCCACAACCCCGATTAACCCTAACCTAATCATGGCACAATTTACAATGACCAATTGACCTACTCAATATCTCTCTGAACTGTGGGAGGAAAACAGAGCACTGAGAGAAACCCCACACATTCCTCGGGAAGCACGTACAGAGACTCCTTACAGAACAGTGCTGGATTTGAACTCCAAACTCCAGAACGCCCTAAGATGTAATAGTGTTACGCTAACCTCTACTCTACTGTGGCACCCTTTAACCTAGTATATTTAATAAAATCTATTTAATTTTATCTAGTATATTCTATAACTGGAGATGTAACATCAACATATGGGAATACATTCAACAGGCATACACAGCTAAAGAAAGATGTGAAAGAGCCAGTCCTGATCTTTATCGCTCACACAATTATTGACCTTTATGTACATGTTACAGCATTTTCTGTTGATGTGCAGGCCTAACACAGCAGCTTTAGACCAGTGGAGATTTCCAGAACAGGATGACATATGGTAAAATACATTTAATGGTTTACCCAGAAGCATAGAGGATTTATTTTAACTCATTATTATGGCTTGAGATTTATCCTATGACATTTAATGTATTCACTCTCAGTTTAACACTGTGCTCTCATAACTCACTCTCTCTAAGATAGCCTCATGAACCAATACCATATCATACATGGATCTCATGTCATGACTGAATGTCATCATTTAAAATGTTGGAATATTAAATCTTCCTTCCAACAATTCCCTTTAATCAATGAGGGCTGATTAATTTGTCCATTCCACTAATTGGTTAGCTTCACATACATTAATATTTCATAAACTGAATTTCTTCCTCACTGTGTAACCTTTGCCCTAATTAATCTCACAGCAGTGGAACCAAGAGAGACCAGGCAAATTCTCATTGAATCAATAAATACATCAAGGCAATTATATGTATTCTCTTCAACCTCATTACAGAGGCAAAGGCATTCCTTTACAAATCCATTGGACAAAACCAATTTATTAATCGTGTTTGCCTTTCTTACCTAAGGTCAGATGAAAATGTAATTCAGTCCATTGAACATAAAAGCTCAGCTGTGTTTTATGACGAAGCATTTCTGACTCATTGCTTTTTCTCTCCAGTTAATCTCTTCCAGAAGCCTGAGGTTGCAGGTTTAAAGTTTCTGTTCCTGGTAGGTGGATTTGCTGAGTCGCCATTACTTCAACAGGCAATTCAGTCTAACCTTGCCAGCAAGTGTCGTGTCATAATTCCCCATGACGTGGGACTCACTATTCTAAAAGGGGCAGTGCTTTTTGGGTTGGACCCCACTATCATTAAGGTGCGGCGCTCACCACTGACCTACGGAGTTGGGGTACTGAATCGATTCGTGGACGGCAAGCATCCCATGGAGAAGCTGCTGGTTAAAGATGGAACTCGCTGGTGTACCGATGTGTTTGACAAGTTCATCACGGCCGACCAGTCCGTGGCACTTGGTGAGACTGTTAAACGCAGTTATACTCCAGCAAAGCCATCCCAAATGATTATAGTGATCAATATATACTGCTCAGAAAATGATAATGTGAACTTCATCACTGATGCCAGTGTGAAGAAGTGTGGCACTCTTCGGCTTGATCTAACAGGAACTGATAGTACATCACTGCCAACAAGAAGAGAGATTCAAACTTTAATGCAGTTTGGAGATACAGAGATAAAAGCAATGGCTGTTGACATTACCACTTCCAAATGTGTCAAAGCTGGAATTGATTTCCTCAGCTACTAAAATATCACAGTCACCCAAAAGCTCCGGTGGGCTAATTCAGAATGATTGATTATGGCTAAAGCAGGAAATGATTATTATAGCTCAGTCTGGGAGATCACGACAAACAAAGCCTAACAATGCCAATCACTTCACCATGTCATTGGAATGCCAAGAAATTTTACCCTAAATGCCACATGTATTCAGAACGATGATCAAGTATATCCATACTTAATGTCAATTAAGTTTGCTCTGGTTTTAAAGAATAGAAATGAGAAATGGCAGAAAGTTGCCTGGGAATGCTAATATATATCACAGCCTGCTTAATAGTACCTACTTCCTTAATGTACAGTGTGCTGAAATGAAATACAGATATGGTCATGCAGTAACTTAACACATATGGCACTTATTCTGTTGACAAATTTAGATAAACTTAAACTAAAATGTTCAGGATTTTTTTTCATTAAATAATCAAACCGATGTTTATTTTTAGTTTTTGTATATACAGTGCAATATTTAAATCATTGTACATACTTTTATTTCATATATAAGTAAAAATGTAAAATATTTGATTTTGTTACATTTATTTTAACAACTCTGAGCTGCAAAGAAAGGAAATGGAGGTTGCCTGATTTGTAATTGCAGCCTTATGCTTCATGTATTCTTCAACCTTTGCACTAAAGATGTTAATCTCTCCTTAATATTCTTTCTGACATTGGCTTGATTTGATAAATACTTCATTTTTCTTCAACTGGACAAAATTATCAATTACCATTAACACAAGATGTTGAGTTCCATTAGCACTACCAGTTGTAATGCACCAGTGATTGCCTTATCCTTGGCATTTCCTGATGTAAACACAATAAAGGTAACACATTCTTGACACTGCTTGTTGACTTTATTGAATAATATTTACTTTTAAGGTAGTTATTGTCTTCTAGGGTACCTCAGCTAAATGGCTCTACATCAATAATCTAAGAAATTGGAGCACACACACAAGCTCAGGAGGAACTCAGGAGGCCAGGCAGCATCCAGGAAAAGAGTACAGTAATCATTTCAGTCTGAAACCCTGAAACACAGCCCTGCCGAAGGGTTACAAACTGAAACGTCAACTGTACTTTTTCCTAGATGTTGCCTGCCTGCCGAGTTCCTCCAGCATTTTGTGTGTGTTGCTCAGATATCCAGCATCTGTTGATGTTCTTTTGATTGCCCAGGAAATTGGGATGGTTTTCTCTGGTTGCCATTGCCTTTGACAGGTTGAAAGGGTTCTTCTTTGTGCACGTAATCAGTTGCCTGGTCCATGTTCAGGTGATGCTGTGTATCATGGTATTCAAATAATCAGAGAAAGTCAGTTCAACAGCACCATCATCTGGAAGGTTTGGTGTTCAACAAGAGAACTTCCTGCAAAATAGAAAGCCAATATAATAACAGTTGAAGTTCAAAATTATAGTCATCTAACTGTACATCTATACAACCAAATGAAGCAACATTCTTCCAGACTACTGTCCAGCCACAAAACATATATCACACGGCATATAACACATATTACAATAAATAAGTTAACAAAATATAATACAAAATGCATGTAGTATGTATCACAGGTGTAAACAGTAAAAAGCTCGCTGTCTGAATGACAAGACCTTGGTGGTGACAGGATATTCATAAGTCTCACAGACTGAGGAAAGAAGCTGTTACTCAGGCTGGAAGTCCACGTCCTGATGCTCCAGTACCTCCTTCCTGAAGTAATTGGTCAAAGAAATTGTGGGGTGTATGGTAGGGATCCTCAACAATACTTTGTGAGCAACATTTACAGTAAATGTCTCTAATGGAGAGGAAGACCCTGGTGATCCCCTGGAAAATAATAATCTACTTTCCCATCAATATATTTATTTACATTTATATTTGCTATGTTTGTTCCACATACAGCAAATTTGATCTAGCCATTATCAAAAGACTGTCGGTAATGCTTTTTGCAAGGGTTAAGGTATTTTATATTGAGAAGAAAGAAGATAATCACATAGTTTTCCTCAATGATAGTCATAAATTACAAAAATGTTTCATGATTTGATTCTAACCTTTCTTAATATCTCTTTCTTCTTGTGTTAATCATTCCTTTGTACAAGCTTCAGGTGCAGTAATATTATTTCCTTAGTGCCTATTATCCAGACAAATGTTCTGATTTTTATACAACAAACTTACTATTAGCAGTTATTAACATTGATGGCCAGAAGATAATTCAATTACAATAACAACTTCTTAAGATTAAATTAATATTCAGGCAAAGGCTTGTCTTTGTGCCGAGAAGGTCTAAAGGAGTTATTAATGGATGAGATTATGATGATATGGTTAGAAAGAGAGTTACATAGTTTAGCAACTAATCTATGAAAGTTAGGATCAACCACAGTACAAAGATGGGAATGGTAAGTGCATTCAGGTGTAGAGTTAGAGATAAAATGCTAAAGACAAGAGATTCACCAGTAGATGACACTAGTTGGTGGAGTCATGGATACAAGGAAGGTTGCCTAAAAATACAGTGAGACACAGAATAGCCAGAAAGCTGTACTTAAATAAGACAGAAGGGGAACTTGGGAAATTAGTGAAGTTAGACATCACTGTCGGCATGGATGAGATGTGTGATGAGAGTCTGTTTCTGTGTTGAATGTATGATTCTGTGATTCAGTGGCATTTTGGCAGGTATATTTTAAGTAGAGGTTGATAGATTGTTGATTAATCAGGGCATGAGTAGTTACAGGGAGAAGGCAGGAGATTAGGGCTGAGGGGGAAATGGATCAGCCTTGATGACATGGTGGAGCAGACTTGATAAACCAAATGGCCTAATTCTGCTCCTATATCTTATGGTCTTATGGCTTCAAGCAAGAGAACTGCTGACTGCCAACAACTGCTCTATAGGGATGTATCTGCAAGTGGGACTTGAAGGTGCTGGACATCAACACTGAGTCCAGAGAGGAACTTGCAGCCGACCACACCGGACACAGAAGCACCCTGAAGCAGCACCTTAAGTCAGGCGAGGAAAAAATCCTGAAAGCAGCAGAGAACAAACAAGCCCATAGAAAGAAATGCTGCCATTCCACCAGAGATCACTTACAGATGTGACAGTTGCAATAGAGACTGCCACCTCACGTTGGTCTCATGGCCATAGACAGAACTGCACCAATAATGCAGAAAGCTAAAACACAACATCCGTGGTCGACCTTGACTAACGGAGCGCACACACAGATTCAGTGAAGAGTTTGGATCTATCTCTCGTGCAAGCCCAATGGATAATAATTAGCTAATCAATACCTCTGCAGATTTTCAGTGAGGTTGCTGTGCACATGTTTTTGTCGTGTTTTCTAGAAGTGTCAAAAATTTTTCATTCCTGATAAAATTTCTTAAGGTCATCCTGAGATCAGAAAAAGCACACTGTCCATATCCGGAAATCATTCTTTCCTCAAAGAGATATTGCAAGAATGCAGACAGATGAGGTTCTGCAGATGCTGGAAACCTTGAGCAGCACACAAAATACTGGAGGAACTCAGCAGGTCAGGCAGCATCTGGAGGGAAATAAACCCTGGAGTCCTGATGAGGTGTCTTGGACTGAAACACTGACTGTTCATTTCCCTGCGTGCGTGCTGCTTGATCTGCTGTGTTCCTCCAGGACTGTGTGTGTGTTGGAAGAATTCAGGACTGAAGGTTGTGAAAGAAACTGTGAAGTGTAGTGGATTTGAATACAAGGGTAAAACATTTAAATCCGAGACATTGTGGATTAGGGAAAATGGAACATCATGTTAGTGGGGCTTAGTGTGGCTTACAACAGAAGCAAGAAAGTCTTGGGTGAACTTAAGTTTGAGGAGAATGGAAGGTACACAAGGATCTGGAGACAAGGAAAACATTGCTGAGGACTTCAGCAAAGTGATAAAAGCAAAGGTGAAAGATGGTATATACATTCAAAAAGATGTGTACACAATTGAGCTTCACAATTTATAACCTCCAAGTATAGAGAAGAGAACAAGTACTTAATGTTTTTATTGCGTTAAAAGGTTTCCTTAGATTCAAGGCAATATTGAATAAGTTCATGTCAAACTGAATCTTAATGTTCATTTTGAATATATTTTTGGCAGAATAAATTGTGAAATTCATAGTACCAAATACTACATCTGAAATTAGAGTTCATTCTCCTTTTCTTTTCATACACTAAATATGTGTTCTATATACCTCTTGCACCCACTTAACATTCCTGAAAAGCGTCACACAAAATTGAGAAGATGAACATCAGAACTATTAGAATGGCGGTTTGCACGTTTCACATGCTAAGAGGAGACCTCAGTGTTCCTGTTGGTATCTCCATGAAGAGTTTACACTGCGACAAGCACAGCCCTACTGATCTCTGAAAGCCAGTCAGTGTTCAAAGTACATTTATTATAAAAGTATGTACATATTGTACAACCTTGAGATTCGGTTCCTTACAGGCAAACACAAATACAAAACAAGAAACCCAAAAGAACCCATTAAGAAAAAGACTGACAAACACCCAATCTGTAGAGAGAATACTGTAAAACAAATTGTGCAAATAATAAAAGTCAGCAAATAGCATTCAGAATGAAAGTGAGTTCATAAACATGAAGCCCACAGCAGGCCCACAGCATCAGTTCAGCACATAGCAGAGTAAATGTGGAGCCTGCAGACACGAAGTGCAGAGCAGGCCCACGGCAACAGCCTCAGTTCAACACATAGCAGAGTAAATGTGGAGCCTGCAGACACGAAGTGCAGAGCAGGCCCACAGCAACAGTTCAGCACATAGCAGAGTAAATGTGGAGCCTGCAGACACGAAGTGCAGAGCAGGCCCACAGCCTTACTGCAGAACATGGCAACTGTGGTACAAGATCAGAAAGGGTGAACATAGAGTCAGAGAAAAAAACAGCTTGGAAACCACCCTTTGGTCCAACTAGACCATGCTAACCAAGATGGGCTAGTTCTATTTGTCCACATTTGGCCCATTTTCCTCTTAAATATTGCATATTCATGTGTAGGTACCAGTCCAAACTTCTTTAAAAGGTTTCTGGAAACTGACATCCTCATCTCATTACAATAAACTGATGCAACTGATCCCCATTCTTTGAGTGGATATGTGGGCATGCATTTAAAAAGGTTGTGATCAGTTAAGGGAGCTCCAATGAACTACCTGACATTATATTGGCCATTGGAAAGCAAGACCGGGAGATGCCATATAAACTCTTGGACAGTCACCCTCAGTGTACAATATGCTCCTAGTCTTTTCGTGAGCTAACTGCCGTTCACAGAATTTCTGCCCACTGTGGAGGAACCCTGCACCACACTACTATGACATCATCAGCCGTATGACTGGTACTCAGTAAACAACAGTCACACTGAGGGGATATACACACAAACTCTCCAAGGAGTGTAATTTCATTCAGAAGTCAACATTAGTGCAATTTCACATGCACAAAACAATGTTCATGTTCAATATGCCAATAAAGAACATTCTCACATTGGTCAAGTTCCTTACAACGGTTCTACCCTACTGCTGGATGTGACCATGAGACTATGGTTTGACTGTTGCATTATGAAGATGGTATAACCTATCCAGCTGGTTGCTTGGAGACCAAAGATACTGCTTGCAGCCATGTTTCATAGTTCACATCATATCAGCAGCACATGGGCAGTAACGCAGTCTTTAGACCAGCACTTCGAAGATTCATTTCAATTATTCCAGAAATCATGAGAACACAAGGGCAACAACAATTGTGGAGGATTGTTTCAAGCAGCAGATATTTATGATATGGAAGACTTTAGTCCTTCTATGTGTAGACAAAGGCAACTGGTGATAGACGTATGGACCAGTCAAGATGGCGCTGAGCTACAAAGTCTAGTGACCCCCTCTCCAGGTCAGTGAACCCCAGGGCTGAAGGACCATGTGGCCAGGACATATGAGAACCAGTGACACCAAGTTAGTGAGTCCTAGGGATAAAAGCTCGTGTGAGGCTGAGGCCTGCAGATCGAAATCCTAAAATCAGTAAGTCCTCGTGTCGATACCCAGAGCTCAGCAAAGTCCAGAGGTCGAGGCCTGAAGTTCAAAGCCTCTAGGTCAGTATGTTAGAGGACAGGGGTCTTCAATTCTGTACATCCAGGCCAGGGACTGGAGGTTGGAGGCCAGATAGAGGACTTCGAGTCTGAAAGGCTGGGACCGAGTATTTGTGTAGGTGGATGGGTGGGAAAGGAGCTTCTTTTGCTGTTGTCGTCTTGTTAATTATTTATTTATTTATTTATTTACTTACTTACTTAGAGCTACAGTGCAGAACAGACTCTCCTGGTCCAATGAGTCACACCATCCAGCAACTCACCTATTTAACACAAGTTTAGTCACAGGACAATTTACAATGACCAATTAACCTACTAACCAATACATCCTTGGACTGTGGGAGGGAACCGGAATACTCAGATAAAACCCACACTCTACAAGCTCCTTAAAGAGGTCATCAGACTGAACTCTGAACTCTGACACCCCAAGCTGTAATATCTTTGTGGTAACCGTTATGATGTGGCTAATGTTGCTTTGCTGAACGTGGTGGGCATGCAATGTTAGTGACAGAGTGCGTGGTGATACTTGCAGGCTGCCCCCAGCACATACTTCTGGTGTGTTGGTAGTTAACGTAAACAGTGCTTTTCACTGTATCTTTCAATGTACATATGATAAATAAATGAAACTGAGTCTGAGCTACTACCTGTGGAACATGAGGTCATTGGTTATGCTGGAGAAGATGCCCTCTGCTGGCAGTGAGAGAAATGAGGCATCAAACATTCTTAGTGATTGTATTTGCTTTTAATCTTCTGCTCAAACATCACATTACTGATGAATCAAAATAACTCCAACATTGAAAATCATTCCACTGATTTATCAAATTAACTGATCTGGTAAATTCAATTCAAAAATGTACAACCAACCCAATATGCAAAAAAAAAGCAAATCCGTTTTCCACAGTGTTACGTCAGCACGGAGCAGGAACGGCAATGGAGGAGTAGGATTAAACATTTTAACTGAGTCATGTTAGCCAAAAACAGATGCCCATTTCTTAAGCTCTGGGTGTCTCCTTATGGGGAGTTTATGGTAGAGTTCAGCCATTTCCCCTGGCTCTTTGCTTAGAAAGTACACCTTCTCGAGGTGCCCTACCTTCTGACAGAACTGGCTTGTAATTGGATCACTGGGCAGGATTTTCTCCACAATGATCAATCAGCCACATGTGTGACATTCTCACAATCGATCTGATACAGTTCACACACTATTTGTATTTATTTTATTTTTGCTTACCTGAGAACCCAACAGCTTGGCCGCAGGAGAATATTTGATTATTTTCTGATTTAAAAATGTTTGCTGGGTCTTATGTGCCAGAACATTCAAAGACAAGGTCAGCACCCCTTTTATGTCTGGAATCCTTGCTAGAATTCCAGGAGGAGGCAAGTTATCTCTGAGGTAATTTATATTTGGATCACTCTTGCATTAGCAAAGGTGCTCTATTCCCAGTAGATTGTTTCCTCACTTGAAAATATCAGAGAATGTCACAAGACGAAGATGCAGCAACAGCTCACATTAGTAATGCCAACTGCTCATCTTCTATGCACATCCAAATGCTACAGTTCACCAGAGAAGCTCCATCATTTGTATCCCACCATACAATATTTTCTGTGAAAGGCTATATCTTGATCAAAGCTTATATACCAAAGGTGGAGATAAGTGTCAGTTTGGATGCTGTTAAGATTCACTCCTTTTAATTTTGTAAGAAAATATGGGTTATTTAGTTGATTTCTACTTATCTCCAAATGTATTTTGATGTTTTAGCGACTTCAGGATGCCACTAATAGTAGCATTTAAAATAAAGCTTCAGTAGCATTTCCTCACCAATTACGTTAAATATTGATCTTTGAAATATCTGTGTTGAAATTTCCTGAAATTTTCAATGAAGGGAAAAGAGGTACTGGAGAAGTCAATAATTAGAAAAATCAACAGATTTCTCATGTTCAGGGTTTCAAAATAACATTAACTGTGTTTCAGACTTCAAAATAATCCAAAACTCAAATTAATTTGAGTGTTTATCCTTGCTACTTTTCTAAGTATAAATCTGGTCAAGAAACTGTAGACACGTTGTGAGATTAATACTGAATTATTTTTCTCACATTTACTTACTACACACATAACAAATTGTTGAATTCCTAGGAATAAATTAACTGCAACAAATATGAGTGATAATACCATAGTCAATGCTATCATCACCATAAATCTTCAGCAACATAGAGGCTGACATTTCTTGGACATACTGCAACTACATTGTTGTTTCTGCTCACGTCCTGTGAAGGCACAGCACTGCAATGACATGAAGTCCGATCGATTCAGGCCCATTGCTTTTTACAGGTTGGTGGAGTTCTACGCCATGCTTGTAAAGATCCTTATAAATACGCCTGTTTTTGTTGTTATGATCCTGGCCACTTAGAGGTTAATGTACAATGGCTGCAAGGGAAATAAAACCTCATAGAAAGGAGTCAACTAACAATGATTTGATTTACAAAGGGCAATGTTCAACTTAGACATTACTCAAATTTCAAAGTAAAATTTATTATCAGAGTACATACATGTCACCACATACAACCCCGAGATTTTTTTCCCTTGGGTATACATAACAAATCTATAGATAATTAACTGTCAACTGAAAATATCAAGAGCTGTTAACTGTAAACAAACAGTTCAAATGCAAATATAAATAAATAGCAGAATTAGGCCATTTGGCTTATCGAGTCTACTCCACCATTCCATTATAATGATTTGTTATCCCTCTCAACCCCATTCTCTTGTCTTTTCTCTGTAACCTTTGACCCTCTGACTAATCAAGAACCTATCACCCTCCGCTTTAACTATACTCAATGACTCAGCCTCCGTGGTATTGCAGAGAATCATTCAAGAAACTGCAGAGAGTTGTGGAAGTGACTCAGCACATCATGGGAACCAACCCCCCTCCCCAATGGATTGTGTTTATACTATTCGCTGCCTCGGTAAAGCAGCCAGCATAATCAAAGACCCCACCCACCCAGGAGATCCTCTCTTCTCTCCTCTTCCATTAAGCAGAAGGTACAAAAGCCTGAAAAGCACATACCATCAGGCTCAAGGACAGCTTCTATCCCACAGTTAGAAGAGCATTAAATAGTACAATAAATTGGACTCTTGATTTCACAATCTGCCTCGTGTTGTTTACCTGTTCTGCACTTTCTCTGTAGCTGTTACATTTTATTCTGCATTGTTAGTGTTTACCTTGTCCTACCTCAATGCATTGTGTCATGATCTGATCTGTTTGAACAGTATGGAAGACAAGTTTTCACAGTTTCTCTGCACCTATGACAATAGTAAACCAATTCCAATTCACAGATTTACGTTACAGTAAATACATTTCCACATTATATATTAGTTTAAAGTAGATGTTCACAGTCTGGGCTCCACAGACCTCTTGCTTGATGATATTGGTCCATGGCACAAAAAAAAAGATTGGTTTAAAGTGATCCCAGATCACAAATGTGCATTTGATATCTGAAGAATAGTCAGTGGCATTGGAAAGATTAAACAGCCAGTGACCTTAGGGTCAGGGATCTGCCAGCTGACAAGATCATTCAGGGTCTGGATTGAATACTTAGAAAGTTAGAAAGCAGTTTGTAGTGGAGACCATTTCGGGCAATTGAACCTGCTCTACCATGTCTTATGATCACAGCTGATCATAGAACCATAGAACCGTAGAAGAGTACTGCACAGAAACAGGCCTTTTGGCCCTTCTTGGCTCTGCCAACCCATTTTTCTGCCTAGTCCCACTGACCTGCACCTGGCCCATATCCCTCCGTACACCTCTCATCCATGTATCTGTCCAAGTTTTTATTAAATGTTAAAAGCGAGCCCACATTTACAACTTCATCTGGCAGCTCATTCCACACTCCTATCACTCTCTGTGTGAAGAAGCCCCACCCCCCACCATGTTCCCTTTAAGCTTTTCCCCCTTCACCCTTAACCCATGTCCTCTGGTTTTTTTCTGCCCTAGCCTCAGTGGAAAAGCTCTTTTTACTACCCTATCTACCTGTGATGCCACTTTTAGTGAATTTTGTATCTGTATTACTGTTCTACTGCACTCCTCAGTGCCCTACCAATTACTTCGTATGTTCTACCTTGGTTTTTCCTTCCAAAGTGCAATACCCCACAGTTGCCCATTTTTCCAGCTGGTCCAGATCCCTCTGCAAGCTTTGAAAACCTTCCTCACTGTCCAGTACACCTCCAATCTTTGTATCATCAGCAAATTTGCTGATCCAATTTACCACATTATGATCCAGATCATTGATATAGATGACAAATAACAATGGACCCAGCACTGATCCCTGTGGCACACCACTAGTTACAGGCCTCCACTCAGAGAAGCAATCCTCCACTACCACTCTCTGACTTCTCCCTTTGAGCCAATGTCTAATCTATTTACTACCACACCATGTAAACCTAGCGACTGAATCTTCCTAACTAACCTTCCATGTGCGATTATCTATCATCTCCATTGATGCATCCACATGTCGTGTGATAATGGCTGATCTTCTATGTCCATTCCTGCACTGTGTAGACCCTGTCTTTTGTTATTTAATCTTCAACTACTCAAATACACAGTATTCAGTGCCTTGCCCTTTATAACATCCCACCAACCCCACACACAGAGCTGTAGGTTCACCAGCCTCAGAGTGAAGTCATTTCTCCTCATCTCAGTCCTGAATCCATGCTCTGTAATGAGAGAACACAACCCTTCATTCTTCTGATCCCAAACAAGGGAAACCATCCTTCCAATGTCCAGTCTCTCCAACTAATGATCTTGACTAATGTCTGTCCCTGTGACTCTCAATTAGAATTTTCTCAGCTTTAGGTAACACAAAACTAGTAAACCTATTTTGCCCTCATTCAATAATCCCATCATTCTAGGATTAGTCTAGTGAACTTTTGTTCCATTTCCTGGCAAGGAGACCAAAATTGTATATAGGAGTCCAGATGTAGTGTCATTATGGTCCAGTATAATTTTAGCAGGACATTCTTGTAGCTGCTGAAGGCCATGTTACTGTGTTACTGTAACCTGTTACTGTGAAGGCCATGCTACTGTGTTACTGTAAACTGTTACTGTGAAGGGCAGGTTACTGTGTTACTGTAATCTGTTACTGTGAAGGCCATGTTACTGTAACCTGTTACTGTGAAGGCCATGTTACTGTGTTACTGTAACCTGTTACTGTGAAGGCCATGCTACTGTGTTACTGTAAACTGTTACTGTGAAGGCCATGTTACTGTAACCTGTTACTGTGAAGGCCATGTTACTGTGTTACTGTAAGCTGTTACTGTGAAGGCCATGTTACTGTAACCTGTTACTGTGAAGGCCATGTTACTGTGTTACTGTAACCTGTTAATGTGAAGGGCATGTTACTGTGTTACTGTAATCTGTTACTATGAAGGCCATGTTACTGTGTTACTGTAACCTGTTACTATGAAGGCCATGTTACTGTAACCTGTTACTGTGAAGGCCATGTTACTGTGTTACTGTATCCTGATACTGTGAAGGCCATGTTACTGTAACCCATTACTACGAAGGCCATGTTACTGTGTTACTGTAAACTGTTACTGTGAAGGCCATGTTACAGTGTTACTGTAACCTGTTACGGTGAAAGCCATGTTACAGTGTTACTGTAACCTGTTATTGGGAAGGGCATGTTACTGTAACCTGTTACTGTGAAGGCCATGTTACTGTGTTACTGTAACCTGTTACGGTTAAGGCCATGTTACTGTGTTACTGTAAACTGTTACTGTGAAGGCCATGTTACAGTGTTACTGTAACCTGTTATTGTGAAGGCCATGTTACAGTGTTACTGTAACCTGTTACGGTGAAAGCCATGTTACAGTGTTACTGTAACCTTTTATTGGGAAGGGCATGTTACTGTAACCTGTTACTGTGAAGGCCATGTTACTGTGTTACTGTAACCTGTTACTGTGAAGGGCAAGTTACTGTAACCTGTTACTGTGAAGGCCATGTTACTGTGTTACTGTAACCTGTTACTGTGAAGGGCATGTTACTGTAACCTGTTACTGTGAAGGCCATGTTACTGTGTTACTGTAACCTGTTACTGTGAAGGCCATGTTACTGTGTTACTGTAACCTGTTACTGCAAAGGCCATGTTACTGTGTTACTGTAACCTGTTACTGTGAAGCCCATGTTACTGTGTTACTGTAACCTGTTACTGTGAAGCCCATGTTACTGTGTTACTGTGAAGTCCATGTTACTGTGTAACTGTAACCTGTTACTTTGAAGGCCATGTTACTGTAACCTGTTACTGTGAAGGCCATGTTACTGTGTTACTGTAACCTGTTACTGTGAAGGCCATGTTACTGTAACCTGTTACTGTGTTACTGTATCCTGTTACTGTGAAGGCCATGTTACTGTGTTAATGTGAAGGCCATGTTACTGTGTTACTGTAACCTGTTTCTATGAAGGCCATGTTACTGTGTTACTGTAACCTGTTACTGTGAAGGGCATGTTACTGTAACCTGTTACTGTGAAGGCCATGTTACTGTGTTACTGTAACCTGTTACTGTGAAGGCCATGTTACTGTGTTACTGTAACCTGTTACTGCAAAGGCCATGTTACTGTGTTACTGTAACCTGTTACTGTGAAGCCCATGTTACTGTGTTACTGTGAAGTCCATGTTACTGTGTAACTGTAACCTGTTACTATGAAGGCCATGTTACTGTGTTACTGTGAAGTCCATGTTACTGTGTAACTGTAACCTGTTACTATGAAGGCCATGTTACTGTGTTACTGTGAAGTCCATGTTACTGTGTAACTGTAACCTGTTACTATGAAGGCCATGTTACTGTAACCTGTTACTGTGAAGGCCATGTTACTGTGTTACTGTAACCTGTTACTGTGAAGGCCATGTTACAGTGTTACTGTAACCTGTTACGGTGAAAGCCATGTTACAGTGTAACTGTAACCTGTTACTGTGAAGCCCATGTTATTGTGTTACTATGAAGGCCATGTTACTGTAACCTGTTACTGTGAAGGCCATGTTACTGTGTTACTGTAACCTGTTACTGTGAAGGCCATGTTACAGTGTTACTGTAACCTGTTACGGTGAAAGCCATGTTACAGTGTTACTGTAACCTGTTATTGGGAAGGGCATGTTACTGTAACCTGTTACTGTGAAGGCCATGTTACTGTGTTACTGTAACCTGTTACTGTGAAGGGCATGTTACTGTAACCTGTTACTGTGAAGGCCATGTTACTGTGTTACTGTAACCTGTTACTGCAAAGGCCATGTTACTGTGTTACTGTAACCTGTTATTGTGAAGGCCATGTTACAGTGTTACTGTAACCTGTTACGGTGAAAGCCATGTTACAGTGTTACTGTAACCTTTTATTGGGAAGGGCATGTTACTGTAACCTGTTACTGTGAAGGCCATGTTACTGTGTTACTGTAACCTGTTACTATGAAGGCCATGTTACTGTAACCTGTTACTGTGAAGGCCATGTTACTGTGTTACTGTATCCTGATACTGTGAAGGCCATGTTACTGTGCTACTGTGAAGGCCATGTTACTGTGTTACTGTAACCCATTACTACGAAGGCCATGTTACTGTGTTACTGTAAACTGTTATTGGGAAGGGCCTGTTACTGTAACCTGTTACTGTGAAGGCCATGTTACTGTGTTACTGTAACCTGTTACGGTGAAAGCCTTGTTACAGTGTTACTGTAACCTGTTATTGGGAAGGGCATGTTACTGTAACCTGTTACTGTGAAGGCCATGTTACTGTGTTACTGTAACCTGTTACGGTTAAGGCCATGTTACTGTAAACTGTTACTGTGAAGGCCATGTTACAGTGTTACTGTAACCTGTTACGGTGAAAGCCATGTTACAGTGTTACTGTAACCTTTTATTGGGAAGGGCATGTTACTGTAACCTGTTACTGTGAAGGCCATGTTACTGTGTTACTGTAACCTGTTACTGTGAAGGCCATGTTACTGTGTTACTGTAACCTGTTACTGCAAAGGCCATGTTACTGTGTTACTGTAACCTGTTACTGTGTTACTATGAAGTCCATGTTACTGTGTAACTGTAACCTGTTACTATGAAGGCCATGTTACTGTAACCTGTTACTGTGAAGGCCATGTTACTGTGTTACTGTAACCTGTTACTGTGAAGGCCATGTTACTGTAACCTGTTACTGTGTTACTGTATCCTGTTACTGTGAAGGCCATGTTACTGTGTTAATGTGAAGGCCATGTTACTGTGTTACTGTAACCTGTTTCTATGAAGGCCATGTTACTGTAACTTGTTACTGTGTTACTGTATCCTGTTACTGTGAAGGCCACGTTACTGTGTTAATGTGAAGGCCATGTTGCTGTGTTACTGTAAACTGTTACAGCGAAGGCAATGTTACTGTGTTACTGTAACCTGTTACTGTGAAGGCCATGTTATTGTGTTACTGTGAAGGCCATGTTACTGTGTTACTGTAACCTGTTACTATGAAGGCCCTGTTACTGTAACCTGTTACTATGAAGGCCATGTTACTGTGTTACTGTAACCTGTTACTGTGAAGGCCATGTTACTGTGTTACTGTAACCTGTTACTATGAAGGCCCTGTTACTGTAACCTGTTACTATGAAGGCCATGTTACTGTGTTACTGTAACCTGTTACTGTGAAGGCCATGTTACTGTGTTATTGTAACCTGTTACTGCGAAGGCCATGTTACTGTGTTATTGTAACCTGCTACTGTGAAGACCATGTTACTGTGTTACTGTAACCTGTTACTGTAAAGGCCATGTTACTGTGTTACTGTAACCTGTTACTATGAAGGCCATGTTAACTGTAACCTGTTACAGTGAAGGCCATGTTACTGTGGTACTGTATCCTGATACTGTGAAGGCCATTTTACTATGTTACTGTGAAGGCCATGTTACTGTGTTACTGTGAAGGCCATGTTACTGTGTTATTGTAACCTGTTACTGTGAAGGCCATTTTACTATGTTACTGTGAAGGCCATGCTACTGTGTTACTGTGAAGGCCATGTTACTGTGTTACTGTGAAGGCTATGTTACTGTGTTACTGTAATCTGTTACTGTGAAGGCCATGTGACTGTGTTACTGTAACCTGTTATTGTGAAGGGCATGTTACTGTGTTCCTGTAACCTGTTACTGCGAAGGCCATGTTACTGTAACCTGTTACTGTGAAGGCCATGTTACTGTGTTACAGTAACCTGTTACTGTGAAGGCCATGTTACTGTCCTATTGTTACCTGTTACTGTGTAGGCCATGTTTCTGTGTTACTGTGAAGGCTATGTTACTGTGTTACTGTAAACTGTTACTGTGAAGGCCATGTTACTGTATTACTGTGAAGGCCATGTTACTGTGTTATTGTAAACTGTTACTGTGAAGGACAAGTTACTGTGTTACTGTAACCTCTTAATGTGAAGGGCATGTTACTGTGTTACTGTATCCTGTTATTGCGAAGGCAATGTTACTGTGTTACTGTAACCCGTTACTGCGAATGCCATGTTACTGTGTTACTGTAAACTGTTACTGTGAAGGCCATGTTACTGTGTTATTGTAAACTGTTACTGTGAAGGACAAGTTACTGTGTTACTGTAACCTCTTAATGTGAAGGGCATGTTACTGTGTTATTGTAAACTGTTACTGTGAAGGACAAGTTACTGTGTTACTGTAACCTCTTAATGTGAAGGCCATGTTACTGTGTTATTGTAAACTGTTACTGTGAAGGACAAGTTACTGTGTTACTGTAACCTCTTAATGTGAAGGGCATGTTACTGTGTTACTGTATCCTGTTATTGCGAAGGCAATGTTACTGTGTTACTGTAACCCGTTACTGCGAATGCCATGTTACTGTGTTACTGTAAACTGTTACTGTGAAGGCCATGTTACTGTGTTACTGTAACCTGTTACAATGAAGGCCATGTTACTGTGTTACTGTAACCTGTTAAGGTGAAGGCCATGTTACAGTGTTACTGTAACCTGTTATTGGGAAGGGCATGTTACTGTAACCTGTTACTGTGAAGGCCATGTTACTGTGTTACTGTAACCTGTTACAATGAAGGCCATGTTACTGTGTTACTGTAACCTGTTAAGGTGAAGGCCATGTTACAGTGTTACTGTATCCTGTAATTGGGAAGGGCATGTTACTGTAACCTGTTACTGTGAAGGCCATGTTACTGTGTTACTGTGAAGTCCATGTTACTGTGTTACTGTAACCTGTTACTGCAAAGGCTATGTTACTGTGTTACTGTAACCCGTTACTCCGAAGGCCATGTTACTGTGTAACTGTAACCTGTTACTTTGAAGGCCAAGTTACTGTAACCTCTTATTCCGAAGGCCATGTTACTGTGTTATTGTAACCTGTTACTGTGAAGGACATGTTACTGTGTTACTGTGAAGGCCATGTTACTGTGTTACTGTAACCTGTTACTGTGAACGCCATGTTACTGTGTTACTGTAACCTGTTTCTATGAAGGCCATGTTACTGTAACCTGTTACTGTGTTACTGTATCCTGTTACTGTGAAGGCCATGTTACTGTGTTAATGTGAAGGCCATGTTGCTGTGTTACTGTAAACTGTTACAGCAAAGGCCATGTTACTGTGTTACTGTAACCTGTTACTGTGAAGGCCATGTGATTGTGTTACTGTGAAGGTCATGTTACTGTGTTACTGTAACCTGTTACTGTGAAGGCCCTGTTACTGTAACCTGTTACTATGAAGGCCATGTTACTGTGTTAATGTAACCTGTTATTGTGAAGGGCATGTGATTGTGTTACTGTGAAGGTCATGTTACTGTGTTACTGTAACCTGTTACTGTGAAGGCCCTGTTACTGTAACCTGTTACTATGAAGGCCATGTTACTGTGTTAATGTAACCTGTTATTGTGAAGGGCATGTTACTGTGTTACTGTAACCTGTTACTGTGAGTGCCATGTTACTGTGTAACTGTAACCTGTTACTATGAAGGCCCTGTTACTGTAACCTGTTACTGTGAAGGCCATGTTACTGTGTTAATGTAACCTGTTACTGTGAAGGGCATGTTACTGTAACCTGTTACTGTGAAGGGCATGTTACTGTGTTAATGTAACCTGTTACTGTGAAGGCCATGTTACTGTGTTAATGTAACCTGTTACTGTGAAGGGCATGTTACTGTGTTAATGTAACCTGTTACTGTGAAGGGCATGTTACTGTGTTAATGTGAAGGCCATGTTGCTGTGTTACTGTAAACTGTTACAGCAAAGGCCATGTTACTGTGTTACTGTAACCTGTTACTGTGAAGGCCATGTGATTGTGTTACTGTGAAGGCCATGTTACTGTGTTACTGTAACCTGTTACTGTGAAGGCCCTGTTACTGTAACCTGTTACTGTGAAGGCCATGTTACTGTGTTAATGTAACCTGTTATTGTGAAGGGCATGTTACTTTGTTACTGTAACCTGTTACTATGAAGGCCCTGTTACTGTAACCTGTTACTGTGAAGGCCATGTTACTGTGTTAATGTAACCTGTTACTGTGAAGGGCATGTTACTGTGTTAATGTAACCTGTTATTGTGAAGGGCATGTTACTTTGTTACTGTAACCTGTTACTGTGAAGGCCCTGTTACTGTAACCTGTTACTGTGAAGGCCATGTTACTGTGTTAATGTAACCTGTTACTGTGAAGGGCATGTTACTGTGTTAATGTAACCTGTTACTGTGAAGGGCATGTTACTGTGTTAATGCAACCTGTTACTGTGAAGGCCATGTTACTGTGTTACTGTAACCTGTTACTGTGAAGGGCATGTTACTGTGTTAATGTAACCTGTTACTGTGAAGGCCCTGTTACTGTAACCTGTTACTGTGAAGGCCATGTTACTGTGTTACTGTAACCTGTTAATGTGAAGGGCATGTTACTGTGTTACTGTAATCTGTTACTATGAAGGCCATGTTACTGTGTTACTGTAACCTGTTACTATGAAGGCCATGTTACTGTGTTAATGTAACCTGTTACTGTGAAGGGCATGTTACTGTGTTACTGTTACCTGTTACTATGAAGGCCATGTTACTGTGTTACTGTAAACTGTTACTGTGAAGGGCAGGTTACTGTGTTACTGTAATCTGTTACTGTGAAGGCCATGTTACTGTGTTACTGTAACCTGTTACTATGAAGGCCATGTTACTGTGTTAATGTAACCTGTTACTATGAAGGCCATGTTACTGTGTTAATGTAACCTGTTACTATGAAGGGCATGTTACTGTGTTAATGTAACCTGTTACTGTGAAGGCCATGTTACTGTGTTACTGTGAAGGCCATGCGATGCACCATCAATAACTCTTGGAGACATGATCCGAGATATAGGCTGGATGAAAGAACAATTGACCGCCACACTACATCCTGGAGACTGAGGCCAGGGCTCAGGCTCCAATCACCTTTATACCGGGGTCTGTGGGAGGAGTCAGTGGGGGGGGGGGCATGTCCAGACAGGTATATGTAGTCCACCACACCATGTTACTGTGAAGGCCACGTTACCTCTTGCTTTCTCAGCTGCATGCTGCACCTTTCGGTGGTTGGTGATTGAGGTCACACCGGGATGGGTCTGGGAAAAGCAAGAATGTGATGTACTTCTTCTGCGTTGCTTAGTCCTTTGCACAGACCTTTAATACAGAAGATTCAATGGGCCAAATCGCCTCATTCTGCTTCTATGTCTTCTGGTCTTTTTTAATTTTAGATTTAGAGATAGAGCCCCTTTTGGCCCAATATATGGCCTTTTGCCAGAATTTTCCACCACCCAGATTCCTCCTTTCGACTTTATTCCTGACTAACACTGATGAAACATTGGCTGTCTCAGTGTGCATGTTCCCAACTCATTTTAATCCTCCCCTTTCTAAACTTGTAGCTTCTGGTCACAAACGGTGTGACCAACATTGTCATCAAATTTCTCACGGATGGTGGTACTGTTGAGATTTAGCAAAATGACATTCCCTTCAACTTTCCCCAAATTCTGAATCTTTCACACTGGGAGGGGGCACAATCTACCTTGAAAGACCAACCTACTAACCCACATGTGTTTGGGATGTGTGGAAACTGGAGTACCCTAAGGAATCTCACATCATAGGGAGGATATACAAATTCCACACAGACAGGACTGATTATTGCTCACAATTCCTACCATGTTCAATAAGATTTCATCATCCAACACACCTTCCCTTCCTTATTCACTGTTTCAAATGAACCATTCCTTTCATGTTTCTTTGGTCTGTTCTTTTCTGTGAAACACTTCTCTTTTCCCATACAATAGCTGCTCCTTTGCTTTAACTCTTTCCATCGTGCTGAGACCCAGATCTTCCCGGAGCAGCTGAAATATATTTTTTTCCCATATAGTTCACGGCATTCATTGCTCATGATATGTCAGCATTAAATGAACCAACAACTGATTGTGTGGACACTTTGCAAAGGACCTGTGTCTTGAAATGGTATTGGAATTGGTATATTATTGTCACATGCACTGAGATACAGTGAAAAGCTTTTCTTGTATACTGTTCATACGCATCAGATCATTACATTGAGGCAGTACAAGGTAAAACAATACTAGAATGCAGAATAAAGTGTAACAGCTACAGAGAAAGTGCAGTGCTGATAGACAATAAGGTACAAATTAATAATAAGGTTGACCATGAGGTCAAGAGTCCTATAATAATGACAATAATTATAGAGATTATAATAATAGTGTTATTACAGTAGGGCAGAAACTATCTTCGAGTCTAGTAGTCCATATGCTCAGGATTTTGTATTTTCAACCAGATGGGATAGGGAAGAAGAGAGAATTTTTGGTGTGGGTGGGGTCTTTGATTATGCTGGTTGCTTTATTGAAGCAGCAAGAAATAAAGACAGAGTCCGTGGAGGGCAGGATGACTATCATGATGTGTTTAGCTGTGTCCACAATTTTGTAGATTTTTGCAATCATGGGAGGAGCCGTTGCCATACCAACCCATGATGCGTCCAGATAGGTTGCTTTCTATGGTGCACAAGTAAAAATTGGGATGGGTGGAAGGGGACATGCTCCATTTCCTAAGCCTCCTGAGGAAGTTGAAGTGTCTGTGAGCTTTCTTGGCCACGGTGTCTAAGTGCTTGGACTAGAACAAGTTATCGATTATGTCCACTCCTAAGAACTTGAAGTTCTCAACCCTCTTGAGTTCATCATCGTTGATGAAGACAGGAACGTGTTCACTTCCCCCTTTCTGAAGTCAATGATGTGTCCTTACTGACGTTGAAGGAAAGGTTGTTGGCATGACACCATGTCACTGAGATCTATTTCCTTCCTCTGCTCTGACTCGTCATTATTTGAGATACAACATTGGTATCATCTGCAAACTTGTAGATCAGGGTTTCCTAAATGGGGGTCCACAGACCATTCAGTTAATGGTAAGGGTCCATGACATAAAAAGGGTTGCGAACCCCTGTTATCAATGAAGTTAGAGTGGAATATAGTCATGCAATCAGGGTACATAGAGCAGGGGCTTAGGGCACAGGGTTGTGGAGCATTAATTTTTAGAATTAACAGAGGAGAAGCATTGCTGCCAGTCCTTACTGATTATGAGCTGTTGGTCAGGAATTCAAGGGGTTGAGTCCCAGATTCAGAGAAGTGATGCTTAGCATCTAGTTGCTTGTCGATGTAATTCTCCATCCTACTTCCACAAGGACCCATCTGAATGTAGTTCCAGAACTCTTCCAATATGGGAGGGGGTGTGTCAATGTAAGCTCGAGCATCAACCCTCATCTTCTGTCAAGCCACATTGCAGCTTTAGGAATTGCTCAACTATTTCAGTTAACTTACATACTTTTGCTCGTATCAGTATTTTTCGCTCATGTCAAAGGCTATCTATTGGCAATGAAATTCTGTTTCCAAATCAAAGTCAGGTTTATTGTCATATACAATGAAGAGCTTACTTGCAGTAGCACCACAGACATTTGGCATTAGAAGTACAGCATTCACAAGAAAAACAAATTAAACATAAATCATGCAAAAATATACAAAAATGCATACACATAGAAGGAAAGCTGATGTCTATTGTAGTGCAAAGTGGTCAAGGTGGCATTGTTTAAACTGTGGTGGTGATCATTATTGTGCAAGTTGATGCAAGAGTCAAATGAATGAAAGGAAGTATCTGTTCTTGAACCTGTTGGCGTGGGACTTCAGGATTCTGTATCTCCTGCTCAATGGTTAATGTGGGAAGATGGATGGTGGGGATATCTGACGATAGATAGTGCCTTTTCGAGACAATTTGTGATCTGCTGGACACTTCCAGAATTCTCCATTTGGTAGCAGATTTCATCAACGTCTCTGACCTGAATTTTACAGCTTTTGCAGTTTTCTTTGCTCAGCATTCTCTCTCCATCATTAAACTACCAGCCTTGGTATACGAGGATGTGCCTTTAGGACAGATATGAGGAGCAACTTCTGTGGAATTCATCACCACAGACGCCTGTGGAGGACAAGGCATTGGGAATATTTAAAGTGGAGGTTGACAGGTTCTCGATCAGTAAGGGCGTCAAAGGTTATGGAGAGAAGGCAGGAGAATGGGGTTGAGTGGGATAATAAATTAGTCATGACTCATAATGGAGTCAGGATGGAGACCCGATGGACCAGATGTCCTAATTTTGCTCCTAGGTTTTATAGTCTTATAGTTTATGGTCTAAACAGAGGACTTACTTAATTTCCTTTTTCCTATCTGTGTTCCTATCCTCCCTGCAATATAACTCTACTTTGTGTTCCTGCTTCAGATTTAGAATGGCCAATATTGTGTGAAATTAACTCTGTTTCTCTGTTCACAAATGAAAACTGACCTGCTGAGTGTTTCCAGTATTTTGTGTTTTTATGCCAGATTTCCAATATCCACACTTTTGCTTATTCTCAGGCATGTCTGCAACCTCCTTCCACCCTGGCAACCAGAGTCCAAGTTCCCCAGCATGATAGATCCCGAAATGGAAGTAGAATTACAAAGATGACTCATTGCACGCAGAAGCTAGACAAATTTTCCAGGTAATGTAAGCTGACCCAGAAAAATACTGTGATAAAATATGTAATTGAAATTCTAGGCTTTTATTATGTACTCTCTCTGGAATGGATCCATTTCAAATTCACAATGCCTTCGACCAATTCAGAAATAATTTGAACAGATAAAATGCAACAATATCTTAATATAAGTGACACGATTACATTTTGTGTCAATCACAATCCTATTATTTCATGAATTTCTAAACATCTCTCACAGTATAACATCTTTCCTTCACATTTTCTCACTTGCTGAGTTTTAGAATATTGTATAATAATTATACATCAGCCAACAAAGTAGGCTCTATCAGAATAATATTCTATTTTGATTCAAATAATCAGTTTCAAATATGTCTTTGTGGGTGAGGATAAATTGCATCTTTCTACAACATGAAGAAGTACATTTGTAATCTTTTGTTTCCCATTACTTGAAGGCAGCCATTTAGTATTAAATTATCAAAATGACACATCATGACATTTGCTGATGAGCAGCTCTGCAGCTAAAGCAAGCAATTTTCTTCTGGAATACGACTTCAGCTACAACCTCCAACGATAATCTTCAGAGATACAGATCTATAGGCAGCATAATATGTAACCTTTACAAAATAGCAAATTTGTGTTAAACATGGTAATATCAGCTGTCACACACAGAGCAACTTAAGTTCTGGTACTGGGATAATAAAACTCAGCATCACATCTTTAATGACCATTTGGAAGATTTTGATGATAGGTTGTGAATGTGAATAAAATGTAGCAAAACAATACACCATAATTATTTCAACCATTATGCATCTAACATCTCAGAAATAATAAAAAAAAGTGCTGAATGGAAGTCTATTACATGAGGACTGAATAGCATGTTGGGTAGAATCCAGCTGTTACCCACTATATCGAGGAAATTGAATAATGTCCTTCAGTGTAAACATTCAAATGTAAAATACAACAGTGGAAACACATTATGAAAACCAAAACCAGTGAGCTGAGCACTAGAGCAAAAACAGCACAATTCTGGTATTGATCGGAGCCGAAATAGTCTCCTTTCACAACAGGCTGCAGGTTTACTGGTTTATTGGTGAGACAGATGGCACAGGAGCTGTGGGGCTAGGCCTGTCGCAGCTGCCAGAAGGGGGAGACGCCAGAGGCAGTGTAGCGCAGAGTCCATGCTGGATTGGGGCTGGTTATGCAGCAACAGTACATTGCACTACATAATAATAACATCATTATTATTGTTGTAAATTACAGATTACAGTAAGTATATATGTGTGCGTATATATATACATACATATTTTAAAAATTACATTAAATAAATAGTGCAAAAAGGGGGAAAAGGTGGCAAGGTAGTTAGTGTTCATGGGTTCAATGTCCATTTAGAAATCTGATGGTGGAAATGAAGAAGCTATCCCTGAAGCTTACTGAGTTTACAACTTGTGCAGCTTTTTCCAATTTAAACATTTGATTCAATGCATTGAACTTTATTAAATACATATTGCCTTTCTGTTCTTTCAATGTTTAGTGCAGGAGACAGGCAGTCAAAGTGAACATACAATGCATTAAACTATAAAACATGGTTGTGTAATGTGTCAGCTTCACTGCCTTTAAACCTTTGTATTGAAGAAACATAGAATAGCCAAAATAGGACATGCTAGTGAATGTCACAAGTAACTAAAAGTGCAATTTAAAAAAAAAGAACTTTACATCTGGACAGTTTGGGTTGATTCTGCATTGCAATTGTACAGGCTTGATTCCCGATAGTGGGTAAAGCTTCACACATATCATCAAACTGAATACCTGGGGAACTTCAGGAGTTATACCACAGGATGTTCCATGTATTAGCTGGCTCGTTTGTTTTCAGTTCTCTGCTTTGTTACTCTTGGATGTTGCTCTTCATGCCTTTGAGAGATGTGATTGGTAAACACCGGGTTAGAGTGGGTATTGAATGTCCTTTATAGCTATGATCTCCTCCTCTTCTGAAAAATACTGCCCAGAAACTGGACCTTTGGCCCAGCTGGCCCATGCAAACCATTTAAACTGCATACTCCCATCCTATAGTCAGCCTATAGTCCTCCATACCCCTACCATCCACATAGAATCTAAACTTCTCTTAAGTGTTGAGATCGAGCTCGCATGTACCACTTGCACTAGCAGCTCATTCTAATCCAACAGTCCCTTGGGATTCTGTCTATCTATCTATCTGTCTGTCTATCCATCTATTTAGGAGATACAATGCTAAACAAACCCTTCTGGCCCTTTGAGCATGCTGCCCCGCAGACCACCAATTTAACCCTCAGGACAAATTGCAATGACTGATTATCCTACTCACCACTATGTCTCTGGACTGTGGGAGGAACTGATGCTCCCAGAGGAAACCCATGTGGACACAGGGAGAACATACAAACCCCTTATAGAGGACACCAGAATTGAACTCCAAACTCTGATATCCCAAGCTGTAATAGTCTCATGCTAACTGCTACACTACTGCCCCGAAATAGGAAATTACAATGGCATGAGAGGGACCAAGGTTGACTGGAAAGGGTCACTAGCAGGAAGGACAGCAGAGCAAAAATGGCAGGAGATTCTGCAAAAAAATGAGGGAAGTCAGATAGATTCCAAATAAGAAGAAATTTTTGAATGGAAGAAGGATGCTACCGTGGCTGACAAGTGAAGTCAGAGCTAAAGTAAAAGCAAAAGAGAGGGCATACAAGGAAGCCAGAGCTAGTGGCAAATAGAGGATTGGAAAGCTTTTAAAAACTTGCAGAAGGAAACTGAAAAGGTCATTAGGAAGGAAAAGATGGATTATGAAAGGAAGCTGATGACTAATATCAAAGATACTAAAAGCTTTTTTAAGTATATAAAGGGTAGAAGTGAGTTGAGGGTGGATATATGACCAATAGAAAATAATGCTGGCGATATTGTAATGAGAGAGATGGCAGAGGAATTGAATGCATATTTTGCATCAGTCTTCACAGTGGAAGATATCTGCAGTATACCAGATATTCAAGAGTCAGGGAAGTGAAGTATGTGCAGTGAAAATTATGACTGAGGATGTGCACAGGAAGTTTAGTGGTCTGAGGGTAGATAAACCCCCTGGACCTGATGGAATGCATCCTCGGGTTCTGAAGGAAGTAGCTGGAGAGATTGTAGAGGTATTAACAATGATCTTTCAAGAATCAGTAGATTCTGGCATTGCACTGGAAAATCACAAATGTTACTCCATTATTTAAGAAGGGTGGGAGGCAACAGAAAGGAAACTATAAATCTGTTAGCCTGACATCAGTGGTTGAGAAGTTGTTGGAATCAATAGTTAGGGATGAGATTATGGAGTACCTAGAGGCACATGACAAGATAGTCCAAAGTCAGCATGGTTTCCTGAAAGGAAAATCCTGCTTGACTAACCTACTGCAATTACAAGCAGGGTAGACAAAGGAGATGCAGTAGATATGGTGTACTTGGATTTTCAGAAGGCCTTTGACAGGGTACTGCACATGAGGCTGCTTAGCAAGATAAGAGCACATGGAATTACAGGGAAGTTACCAGCATGGGTGGAGAATTGGTTGATTGGCAGAAAGCAGAGAATGGGAATAAAGGAATCCTATTCTGGCTGTCTGCCAGTTACCAGTGGAGTTCCACAGGGGCTGGTGTTGGGACTGACACTGTTTATTATGCATGTCAAAGATTTGGACTATGGGGTTAATGGATTTGTGGCTAAATTTGCTGATGATACAAAGATAGGTGGAGGAGCAGATAGTGTTGAGGAAACAGAGAGCCTGCAGAGAGACTTAGATAGTTTAGGGGAATGGACAAAGAAATGGCAAATGAAATATAATGTTGGAAGGTGTATGGTCATGCACTTTGGTGGAAGAAATAAACAGGCAGAATATTATTAGTTGGAGAGAGAATTCAAAACACAGAGATGCAAGGTGACTTGGGAGTCCTTGTGCAGGATACCCTAAAGGTTAACCTCCAGGCTGAGTCAGTGGTGAAGAAGGTGAATGCAATGTTGGCACTCATTTCAAGAGGTATAAAATATTAGAGCAGGGATGTGATGTTGAGCACGTGCGAGACCACACTTGGAGTATAGTATTGTGTGCAGTTTTAGGCTCCTTATCTTAGAAAGGATATACTGACATTGGAGAGGGTTCAGAGAAGATTCACGAGAATGATTCCAGGAATGAAAGGGTTACCATATGAGGAACATCTGGCAGCTCTTGGGCTGTATTCCCTGGAGTTCAGGAGAATGAGGGGGGATCTCATAGAAACATTCCGAATGTTAAAAGGCCTGAATAGATTAGATATGGCAAAGTTATTTCCCATGGTAAGGGAGTCTAGGACATAAGGGCACAACTTCAGGTTTGAAGGACGTCCATTTAGAACAGAGATGTGGAGAAATTACTTTAGTCAGAGGGTGTTAAATCTGTGGAACTTGTTGCCACAGGCGGCTGTGGAGGCCAAGTTATTGGGTGCATTTAAGGTAGAGATAGATAGGTTCTTGATTAACCAGGGTATCAAAGGGTATGGGGAGAAGGCAGGAGAGTGGTATGACTGGAAGAATTGGATCAGCCATGATTGAATAGGGGAGTAGATTTGATGGGCCAAATGGCTGACTTCTGCTCCTATATCTTGTAGTCTTATAGTCTTATGGCATCCCCTATAAGGATGACTTAGTCCCACTCTAGTTTCTTGGCTCTGAGACTATCTGAAGCAGACATGGGGACATACTATACAAACCCTTATACTTAGAGACCAATTGATCTTGCTTACTGAACTTCCAAGCTGAGAGACATACAACATTTATACAATTGTTATGCCTCCCCTGGTCCTCTCCTCCTTATCTTTCTCCCATATAACCATATAACAATTACAGCACGGAAACAGGCAATTTTGGCCCTTCTAGTCCATGCTGAATGCTTACTCTCACCTAGTCCCACTGACCTGCACTCAGCCCATAACCCTCCATTCCTTTCCTGTCCATATATCTATCCAATTTTTTTTAATGACAAAATCAAACCTGCCTCTACCACTTCTACTGGAAGCTCGATCTACACAGCTACCACTCTCTGAGTAAAGAATTTCCCCCTCATGTTACCCCTAAACTTTTGCCCCTTAACTCTCAACTCATGTCCTCTTGTTTGAATCTCCCCTACTCTCAATGGAAAAAGTCTATCCACGTCAACTCTATCTATTCCCCTCATAATTTTAAATACCTCTATCAAGTCCCCCCTCAACCTTCTACGCTCCAAAGAATAAAGACCTAACTTGTTCAACCTTTCTCTGTAACTTAGGTACTGAAACCCAGGTAACATTCTCGTAAATCTCCTCTGTACTCTCTCTATTTTGTTGACATCTTTCTTATAATTCAGTGACCAGAACTGTACACAATACTCCAAATTTGGCCTCATCAATGCCTTGTACAATTTTAACATTACATCCCAACTCCTATACTCATTGCTCTGATTTATAAAGGCCAGCATACTAAAAGCTTTCTTCACCACCCTATCCACATGAGATTCCACCTTCAGGGAACTATGCACCGTTATTCCTAGATCACTCTGTTCTACTGCATTCCTCAATGCCCTACCATTTACCATGTATGTCCTACTTTGATTATTCCTACCAAAATGTAGCACCTCACACTTATCAGCATTAAACTCCATCTGCCATCTTTCAGCCCACTCTTCTAACTGGCCTAAATCTCTCTGCAAGCTTTGAAAACCTACTTCGTTATCCACAACGCTACCTATCTTAGTATCATGGTTCACTTCTGTCTCCTATCAGATTCCTTCTTCTCCAGCCCTTGATCTTCCCCATCTCCCTGGCTTTACCTCTCACCTTTTGGCCTGTCCTGCTTCCCCTTTCCCCACATTTTTATTCTGGCATTTTCCCCCTTCCTTTTTAGTCCTGAAGAAGGGTCTCAGCCTGAAGCATTAACTGTTTATTCATTTTCATTGATGCTGCCTCCAGCACTTTGTTTGCGTTGCTTTGGATTTCCTGCGTCTATAAACTTTCTCATGTTTATGATTAACTTTTTAGAGCAGTTTGAATTCCATGACTAAATTCAATGCTGGTTCCCAGAGAAGAGATCTCGTTAATCCTGCTTCTCTTCCTTTTATTTCCAAGTCCTCTTGAAACCTTATTCTCTCTCACAGATGACCCTCAATATACTTTTGGTTTATTTTTCTATCTTTAATTCACACCAATATTAGTTTACAGTTAAATAACCTACCAGAACATCCTTTGGATTGTGAGAGGGCACCAGAGCAGTCAGGCAATGTGAAGATTCCAACAGAGAGCCCTGGAGATCAGGATCAAACAGGGGTTCCTGGAACAGTGCAACAGGAGAACTAACCGTTGTGCTACTATGCTTCCTTCTGTCCTATCCACCACCTGCCCCTATTCTCTCTGCAGTCCCCACACTTCCCTGTTGGTTTCGAAATTCTGAAGAAGCAGAATTTCCAGCTGTGATTATGGAACAAAGCCATAGTGTGCCCTCTGGTGGGGAAGTACAATAATTGAAAATATCTATTTTACAGTTATTTTTATATAGAGATATTGTTAGCAGAATATCCCAGCAGTGAACTATTTTAATTCCTGTCCCCATTGCCATTCTAACATGTCGATCCATGGCATCCTCTTCTGCCACAATGAGAGGGTGGAGGCAACACTTCATCTTCCGTCTGTGTTTTCTCCAAACTAAATCATGAACATTGATTTCTCCTTCCAGTAATTTTTTTTCTGATTTTTTCTTTTCTCCTTTCTCATTCCTCTTTTCATATTCCCCATGGTGGCCTCTAACCTCTTCTCCTCACCTGAACCCTCCTTCTTCCCTTTCTCCTATGGTCCACTCTCCTCTCCTATCAGATTCCTTCCTCTCCAGCCCTTGACCTTTCCCACTCACCTGGCTTCTCTTATCACCTCCCAGCTAGTTCTCCTTCCCCTTTTCCCCCTTTTAATTCTGGCTACTCCCCCTTCCTTTCCAGTCCTGAAGAAGGGTCTCGGCCCGAAACATCAACTCTTCATTCATTTTCATAGATGCTGCCTGACCTGCTGAGTCCCTCCAGCGTTTTGTATGTGTTGCTCTTATTATTGAAGCAGTTATTATTAATTTTGTTTACACTGAGTAGTAGTGACCAAAGTGACCCTGGCACCATACTTGTGTTTCTGAACGTTTCATGGCGGATTCACTGCTTGAGGATCTCAATGACCTGTGGTGGGGAGTGAAGGTGGCTCGCTGTTAGGGTATTTGGATGATAGAATTGGTGGCTTTGTGGCAACTTTGCAGATGATACAAAGGTTTGTGGAGGGGCAGGGAGTTTTGAGGAATTAGAGAGGCTACAGAAGGACTTGGACACATTAGGAAATTGGGCAAAGAAATTGGAGATGGAGGGCTTTTGGAACGCTGGCCTTTATAAATCAAAGCATTGAGTACAGAAGTTGGGATGTAATGCTAAAGTTGTACAAGGCATTGGTAAGGCCAAATTTGGAATATTGTGTGCAGTTCTGGTCACCGAATTATAGGAAAGATATCAATAAATTAGAGAGAGTGCAGAGACGATTTACTAGGATGTTACCTGGGTTTCAGCAATTAAGTTACAGAGAAAGGTTGAACAAGTTAGGTCTCTATTGATTGGAGCGTAGAAGGTTGAGGGGGGATTTGATCGAGGTATTTAAAATTTTGAGAGGGATAGATAGACTTGATGTGAACAGGCTGTTTCCATTGAGAGTAGGGGAGATTCAAACTAGAGGACATGATTTGAGAGTTAGGGGGCAGAAGTTTAAGGGAAACACGAGGGGGTATTTCTTTACTCAGAGAGTGATAGCTGTGTGGAATGAGCTTCCTGTAGAAGTAGTAGAGGCCAGTTCAGTTGTGTCATTTAAGGTAAAATTGGATAGGTATATGGACAGGAAAGGAGTGGAGGGTTATGGGCTGAACGCGGGTAGGTGGGACTAGGTGAGATTAAGGGTTCGGCACGGACTAGGAGGGCCAAGATGGCCTGTTTCCGTGCTGTGATTGTCATATGGTTATATGGAATACAGTGGTCTGGAAGTGTATGGTCATACACTGCAGTAGAAGAAATAAAAGCATAGACTATTTTCTAAATGGAGAGAAAATTCAAAACTCTGAGGTTCAAAAGGACTTGGGAATCCTTGTGCAGGATTCCCTAAAAGGTTAATTTGCAGGTTGAATTGGTGGTGAGGGAAGTAAGTGTGATGTTAGCATTTATTTCAAGAGGACAAGAATATAAAAGCAATTTTGAAGCTTTATAAAGATGTAATGTTGAGGCTTTACAAAGCACTAGTGAGACCTCACTTGGAGTATTGGAAAGGGTTCAGAGGAGGTTCACAAAAATAATTACAGGATTAAAAGGCTTGTCATATGGAGAGCATTTGATTGCTCTAGGTATCTACTCATTGGAATTCAGAAGACTGAGGGGGTGACCTCATTGAAACCTATTGAATGTTGAAAGGCCTCAATAGAGTGGATGTGTAGAGAATGCTTCCTGTGGTGGGGGAGTCTAAGGCCAGAGGACACAGCTCCAGAATAGAGGGGCATCCTTTGAGAGCAGAGATGACCAGGAATCTAGCTAGAAATTGGTGAATCTGTAGAATTCATTGCCACAGGTGGCTGTGGAGGCCATGTCTTTATATATGTTTAAGGCAGAAATAGATAGATTCTTGATAGGCCAGGGTATGAAGGGATGCAGGGAGAAGGCAGGGGATTGGGACTGAAAAGGAAAATGGATCAGCCATACTGAAATAGCAGAGCAGATTTGATGGGCCAAATGGCCTAAATCTGCTCCTGTATCTTATGGTCTTATAATATGTATCTGTAGAGACTATCAAAGCACAAAGTGTTGACCTTCTAAGGATTTAGAAAAAATGTTGGCTATGGATAAAGTGAATAGCCACAGAGTCTTCCCCAGAGTAGGGGAGTCCAAACCTAAAGGACCCATGTTTAAAATGAGAGGGAAGAGTCTTAAAGGGCACCTAAAGGATATGCTTTTCACACCGAGGGCAGTGAGTCAATATGTTAGTCTGCCCAAGGAGTGACAGAGGTGAGTACAATTATAACTTCTAAAATGCATTTGGTCAGGTACATGGAGGGGAAAAGTTTAGAGAGAGATGGGACTCGCTCAGGTAGACAACTTGGTCTGTACAGACTAGCTGGGCAGAAGGGCCTGTTCCCGAGCTGCAAAGTTCTCTGACACTGTATGGCATTGATACATCACTTTGTAACTGGAGCAGATTAAAAATAAATCAAAGCTTTTATGGACATACAATCAACCTCTGTATACGAGCTACCTTATGTATTTATACTTATTGTATATTTTATTATTATTGTGTTCTTTATCTTTTGTGGTCTTTTTTTTTGTGCTGCAACTGATCTGGAGTAACAATTATTTCATTTTCCTTACAGTTGTGTACTGGAAATGATATTAAACAATCTTGTATCATCTTTCTTTCTCTCTCTCTCTCTCTCTCTCTCTCTCTCCTCTCTGTCTGTCCCTCTTTCTCTCTCCCTCACTCTCTCTCACCCCCCATCATTGTCACTTTCTTTCTCTCTCCTCTCTGTCTCTTTATCTTTCCCTTCCCAGCCCCACTATCTGTCTATCTCTGGGTTCCTGGCTCCATCTTTCTTTCTGTCTCTCTCCATCTTCTCTCTCTCTCTCTCTCTCTCTCTCTCTCTCTCTCTCTCTCTCTCTCTCTCTCTCTCTCTCTCTCTCACACACACACACACACACACACACACTCCCTTCAATGAATGCATCCAGCTCTCTTATAGCTCACCTGCTGTTAATCAAGGTCAAAGTCAATCACTTTGATTGACATGTGATGCACAAATGCCAAGTCCTCTCCTTTACATTGGGTGTTCAGGGCTTATCAGAGCCAGAGAGTACTAATAACAGAATGAAGTGGGCCATAGCACTGGGCAGATAGCCCCACATGAAAACTAGTCAAAACTAGCCAACATCTAATAATTTAACCTGCACCCAGGTGTAAACTTGTGTCATGCACTGACACTAACTGTGGTGAAGAAAGCTTTTTGGATGCAGGCCTTCATCAGGCAAGATATTGAGTAAAGATGTTGTAGGTCATAGTGCCACTGTGCAAGAGGCTGGTCAGGTTGTACTGTGTTCAGTTTTGGTCATCCTGCAAAAGGAAATATATCATTAAACTGAAAAGAATGCAGAAAAGATTTACAAAGATGATACCAGGACTTGAGGAACTAAGTTATAGGGAGAGGTTAAGGAGATTAGGACTGTTTGCCTTGGAGTGTGGGAGACAGGGAGGTGATATTACAGAGCAATATAAAATCATGAGGGTCATAGGTAGGGTGTTAAGGTTGTCATCGCTGAGGTTGGTAATGCTCCCAATGGTGTGTGTTTCAAATAGCCTCTGACAACCAAATCCAGCTCCTGGCTTTCATGTGTGGTTTAGCTACTAAGCCTGGCAAAACCATTTCTACTGACAGGAGAAGGGGAGAAGGCAGGTTACTGACATTTTGAGACCAGTCTCTTTGGGCAGCTGGGGCTCATCAGCCATGGTTGGCAGCTCATCTGGAAGAAGAAAAGCCCTGATCTCAAACCACCGCTGCCTTGCGGCTATAGCCACTCATGGAGAAGGATTTGATAGTAAACCAAAGGAAAACAACTGGTGCTGAAGTACTTAAGTTACTGTGTGCAGTTTTGGGCACCTTATTTAAGAAAGGATGTGCTGACGTTGGAGAGGGATCAGAGAAGATTCACTAGAATGATTCCGGGAATGAGAGGGTTAACACATGAGGAACGTTTGACCACTCTTGGACTGTACTCCTTGGAGTTTAGAAGAATGAGGGGGGACCTCATAGAAACATTTCCAATGTTGAAAGTGGATGTGGCAAAGTTGTTTCCCATGGTGGGGGAGTCTAGTACGAGAGGACATGACTTGAGGATTGCAGGGCGCCCATTCAGAACAGAGATGTGAAAATTTTTGTTTTATCCAAATGGTGGTGAATCTATGGAATTTGTTGCCACGGGCAGCAGTGGAGGCCAAGTCATTGGGTGTATTTAAGGCAGAGATTGACAGGTATTTGAGTAGTCAGGGCATCAAAGGTTATGGTGAGAAGGCGGGGGAATGGGACTAAAGGGGAGATTGGATCAGCTCATGATGAAATGGCGGAACAGACTCGATGGGCCGAATGGCCGACTTCTGCTCCTTTGTCTTATCTTAAGGCAGACCTACATTGAGGTTGACACTGTCTGGCAAGTCCTGCAGCATTGCTGGTGCCAAACTCTGTCAGTTTCTGCAGCTCCTTTGGGTTCATCTGTTGTGTGAAGAGGGGGAGCTTGATGCATGAGCAACAGCTTACCCTCCATATTGTACTGCCCAGACTTAAACCATATAACCATATAACAATCACAGCATGGAAACAGGCCATCCCCTCCTAGTCCGTGCCGAACTCTTAATCTCATCTAGTCCCACCTACCCACACTCAGCCCATAGCCCTCCACTCCTTTCCTGTCCATATACCTATCCAATTTTACCTTAAATGACACAACTGAATTGGCCTCTACTACTTCTACAGGAAGCTCATTCCACACAGCTATCACTCTCTGAGTAAAGAAATACCCCCTTGTGTTTCCCTTAAACTTTTGCCCCCAAACTCTCAAATCATGTCCTCTCGTTTGAATCTCCCCTACTCTCAATGGAAACAGCCTATTCACGTCAACTCTATCTATCCCTCTCAAAATTTTAAGTACCTCGATCAAATCCCCCCTCAACCTTCTACGCTCCAATCAATAGAGACCTAACTTGTTCAACCTTTCTCTGTAACTTAAGTGCTGAAACCCAGGTAACATCCTAGTAAATCATCTCTGCACTCTCTCTAATTTATTGATATCTTTCCTATAATTCGGTGACCAGAACTGTACACAATATTCCAAATTTGGCCTTATCAATGCCTTGTACAATTTTAACATTACTTGCATATCACATAGTTAGCAGGGACACAACATCCATGGTCGACTGTCATCAATGGAGGCCTAAGAGATAGAGTGAATGCACTCTTCCATAGAATCAAGAATTAGAGAGCATAGGTTTAAGGTAAGAGGGGAAAGGTTTAATAACAACTTGAGGGGCAACTTTTTACACAGAGGGGATGTACATGGAATGAGCTGCCAGAGGAAATGACTGAGGCAGGTACAATAGCAACTTTTCAAAGACAGCTGAACAGGGACATGGATAGGAAAGGTTTAGAAGGTTATGGGTCAAATGGTGGCAAATAGGACTAGCTTGAATGGAGATCTTGGTCAGCATGGACTAGAGGGGCAGAAGGGCCAGCTTCCATACTACATGACTCTATGAGAGGGAAAGTGTCAGTGTTTTGAGAAGGAAAGGGGAATGAGTCCACCTGGTTCCACGTTGTCTCCTTCCCCCAGTTACAACACGTGGCCTTCATGCTCCCTTCCCTGCTTGTCAGCTGATCAGGTGCTGCTCCAAAGGGGAGAAAAAGGAAGGAACAAAGATGGAGGAAGATGGGGCAAAGATGGAGGCAGAAAGAGAACAAAACAGGAAGAAGATTTAGAGATGAATTCCAAGGCTAGTTGAGAAAGCAAGACAATGGGAAAGTCAATGGTACAATAGTTGTTTCATAGCCTGCTGTGGAAACACCATTGCCCTTGATTGGAAAAGCCTACAAAAAGAAGCAGATAAAGCCCTTCCCACTGTTTAGTATATCTACACGGAGTTCAGTTGCAGGAAAGCAGCATCCATCATCAGTGAGCCCCACCATCCAGTGCAAACTCCCTTCTCACTGCTGCCACCAGGAAGGAGGTACAGGAGCCTCAAGACTCACACCACCAGGTTCAGGAACAGTTATTACCCGTCAGCCATCAGACTCTTGAGCCAGTAGATATAACTTCATTCAACTTCACTCGCCCCATCACTGAACCATTGCCACAACTTATAGACTCACTTTCAAGGACTCCATCTCATGTTCTCAACATATAGAAGTTATTTATTATTATTATTTTATTTTGTATTTGCACAGTTTGTTTTTTATGCTCATCAGTTGTTGTCCAACCAACGTGCAAAATCAAGGTTCACTGATTCTGTCGTGTTTCTTGTGCTACTGTGAAGGCCTGCAAGAAAACATATCTCAGGATTGTATATGGTGACATATGTGTACTTTGATAATAAATTTATTTCAACTTTGTAGCAACACGGATCATATTCCCCAGTGTCACACAAACATTGCTTTGGGAGATCTATTGCTTTATTAATAGTTCCTTCTCTCAGTTAGATGATATTCATACTCTAGGTATATGTAATAACTTCTGAGACATCAATACAATCCTTTGTTTCAGTTTTATCGGTTCCAATCTTGTTACCAAACTGGGAAATACATACAAAATGGAATTACCTCTCTTTCTATAGATGGATTGTTTGCATCTTTCACTCGAGTTCACCAGCTTCAGTGTTTTCAAGGCTCTCTGACAAGTCATTGATATAATGCATTAATGGAAAAAAAATGATAGATCAAATGCAGGTTTGCTCAGTGGAAGTACTGATTCCTGCACCAATTCCTTCTGTTTAACAATATCTACAATAAACTCAGAAGCATTTCAAAAATCCCTTAAGAGAGCTGAATCAATTGTAAAACTGTTCAGCACATTGCCAATCCTGTATGATTCAGAAAGATTTATTGTTTTCCCTTTTTGAGTGCAAACACAGTCGCTGGTTGCTGGCTGCTGGCTGCAAAAGGAATTATTTCAAGAAAGTGCTGGCAGGCAAATGTTGAATTGTAAAACAGAAAGGATGCAGACGCATAATTGGTGTGGGCTGAGCTAAGATCAGGACAATGTTCTTGCCATTTTTAATTCTATGGCTTGATGATCTGAACAAGCAAAAGGACAAATGATGTAAAAATGGTAAAAAAGCAAAATAGAAGCCATGGGGTGCAACAGTTGGCATGATGCTATTAGAGCTCTGGGTGTTGAAGTTCAGAGTTCAATTCCAGCATCCTTAGAAAGTAATTTTGTACAATGCAGCCTTTCCCGTGTACACGTGGTTTTCTCCCCAAGTGATCTGCTTTCCTCCCACAGTCCAATGACATACAAGTTAGTAGATTAATTTGTCAATGTAAATTGTCTTGTGAATAGGCTGTGAGTGAAGCACAAGGAGCCAGAAACACCTATTCAACGCGGCATCTCCAAATAAATTTAAAAAACAAAGCACAGAATGCATAATTCTGTTCAATTAGTGCCGGTAACTGAGTGAAGGCAATGATCTCCTCCATTAACACAACCAGAACACCCCATGCAACTGAAAAACCACATCCAATTGGAACACCACATCCAATTGGAACACCAATACAAACTGGAAAACCACATCCAATTGGAACACCACATCCAACTGGAACACCACATCCAACTGGAACACCACATCCAATTGGAACACCACATCGAACTGGAACACCACATCCAACTGGAACACCAATACAAACTGGAAAACCACGTCCAAATGGAACACGACATCCAATTGGAACACCACATCCAATTGGAACACCAATACAAACTGGAACACCACATCCAATTGGAACACCAATACAAACTGGAAAACCACGTCCAAATGGAACACGACATCCAATTGGAACACCACATCCAATTGGAACACCAATACAAACTGGAAAACCACATCCAATTGGAACACCACATCGAACTGGAACACCACATCCAACTGGAACACCACATCCAACTGGAACACCACATCCAATTGGAACACCACATCCAACTGCAACACCACAACCAAATGGATAACCACATCCAACTGGAAAACCAATTCCAACTGGAAAACCATTTCCAACTGGAAAACCACATCCAATTGGAACACCAAATCCAATTGGAAAACCACATCCAAATGGAAAACCACATCCAATTGGAACCCCACATCCAACTGGAAAACCATGTTGAACTGGAAAACCACATCCAATTGGAACAGCAATCCCAACTAAAACACCACACCCAACTGGAACACCACATTCAACTGGAAAACTACATCCAACTGGAACACCACATCCAACTGGAAAACCACATCCAATTGGAACACCACATCCAACTGGAAAACCACATCCAATTGGAACACGGCATTCAACTGGAAAACCACATCCAATTGGAAAACCACATCCAACTGGAACAACACATCCAATTGGAACACCACATCTAAATGGAAAACCACATCAAACTGGAAAACCACATCCAACTGGAAAACCACATCCAATTGCAAAACCACATCTAACTGGAACACCACATCCAACTGGAAAACCACATCCAACTGGAACACCACATCCAATTGGAACACTACACCCAACTGGAAAACCACATCCAACTGGAACAACACATCCGACTGGAAAACCACATCCAATTGGAACACCACATCCAACTGGAACACCACATCCAAGTGGAAAAGCACATCCAATTGGAACACCAGCTCCAACTGGAAAACCACATCCAATTGGAACAAGGCAATCAACTGAAAAACCACATCCAATTGGAAAACCACATCCAACTGGAACAACACATCCAATTGGAACACCACATCTAAATGGAAAACCACATCAAACTGGAAAACCACATCCAATTGCAAAACCACATCTAACTGGAACACCACATCCAACTGGAAAACCACATCCAACTGGAACACCACATCCAATTGGAACACTACACCCAACTGGAAAACCACATCCAACTGGAACACCACATCCAACTGGAAAACCACATCCAATTGGAACACCACATCCAACTGGAACACCACATCCAACTGGAAAACCACATCCAATTGGAACACCACATCCAATTGGAACACCACATTCAACTGGAAAACCGCATCCAACTGGAAAACCACATCCAACTGGAACACCACATCCAACTGGAACACCACATCCAACTGGAAAACCATGTTCAACTGGAACACCACATCTAACTGGAAAACCACATCCAACTGGAACACCACATCCAACTGGAACACCACATCCAACTGGAACACCACATCCAACTGGAAAACCAAATCCAACTGCAACACCACAACCAAGTGGAAAACCACATCCAACTGGAAAACCAGGTTGAACTGGAAAACCACATCCAATTGGAACACCACATCCAACTGGAAAACCACATCCAATTGGAACACCACATCCAACTGGAACACCACATCCAACTGGAAAACCATGTTCAACTGGAACACCACATCTAACTGGAAAACCACATCCAACTGGAACACCACATCCAACTGGAACACCACATCCAACTGGAACACCACATCCAACTGGAAAACCACATCCAACTGCAACACCACAACCAAGTGGAAAACCACATCCAACTGGAAAACCAGGTTGAACTGGAAAACCACATCCAATTGGAACACCACATCCAACTGGAAAACCACATCCAATTGGAACACCACATCCAACTGGAAAACCACATCCAACTGGAAAACCACATCCAATTGGAACACCACTTTCAACTGGAAAACCACATCCAACTGGAACACCACATCCAACTGGAACACCACATCCAACTGGAAAACCATGTTCAACTGGAACACCACATCTAAATGGAAAACCACATCCAACTGGAAAACCATGTCCAACTGGAAAACCATTTCCAACTGGAAAACCACATCCAATTGGAACACCAAATCCAATTGGAACACCACATCCAACTGGAAAACCACATCCAATTGGAACACCACATCCAACTGGAAAACCACATCCAATTGGAACAAGACATTCAACTGGAAAACCACATCCAATTGGAAAACCACATCCAACTGGAACAACACATCCAATTGGAACACCACATCTAAATGGAAAACCACATCAAACTGGAAAACCACATCCAACTGGAAAACCACATCCAATTGCAAAACCACATCTAACTGGAACACCACATCCAACTGGAAAACCACATCCAACTGGAACACCACATCCAATTGGAACACTACACCCAACTGGAAAACCACATCCAACTGGAACACCACATCCAACTGGAAAACCACATCCAATTGGAACACCACATTCAACTGGAACACCACATCCAACTGGAAAACCACATCCAATTGGAACACCACATCCAATTGGAACACCACATTCAACTGGAAAACCGCATCCAACTGGAAAACCACATCCAATTGGAACACCACATCCAACTGGAACACCACATCCAACTGGAAAACCATGTTCAACTGGAACACCACATCTAACTGGAAAACCACATCCAACTGGAACACCACATCCAACTGGAACACCACATCCAACTGGAACACCACATCCAACTGGAAAACCACATCCAACTGGAAAACCACATCCAACTGCAACACCACAACCAAGTGGAAAACCACATCCAACTGGAAAACCAGGTTGAACTGGAAAACCACATCCAATTGGAACACCACATCCAACTGGAAAACCACATCCAATTGGAACACCACATCCAACTGGAAAACCACATCCAACTGGAAAACCACATCCAATTGGAACACCACATTCAACTGGAAAACCACATCCAACTGGAACACCACATCCAACTGGAACACCACATCCAACTGGAAAACCATGTTCAACTGGAACACCACATCTAAATGGAAAACCACATCCAACTGGAAAACCACATCCAACTGGAACACCACATCCAACTGGAAAACCATGTTCAACTGGAACACCACATCTAAATGGAAAACCAATTCCAACTGGAAAACCACATCCAATTGGAACACCAAATCCAATTGGAAAACCACATCCAACTGGAACACCAAATCCAATTGGAACACCACATCCAACTGGAAAACCACATCCAATTGGAACACCACATCCAACTGGAAAACCACATCCAATTGGAAAACCACATCCAACTGGAACAACACATCCAATTGGAACACCACATCTAAATGGAAAACCACATCCAACTGGAACACCACATCCAACTGGAAAACCACATCCAATTGGAACACGGCATTCAACTGGAAAACCACATCCAATTGGAAAACCACATCCAACTGGAACAACACATCCAATTGGAACACCACATCTAAATGGAAAACCACATCAAACTGGAAAACCACATCCAACTGGAAAACCACATCCAATTGCAAAACCACATCTAACTGGAACACCACATCCAACTGGAAAACCACATCCAACTGGAACACCACATCCAATTGGAACACTACACCCAACTGGAAAACCACATCCAACTGGAACACCACATCCAACTGGAAAACCACATCCAATTGGAACACCACATCCAACTGGAACACCACATCCAAGTGGAAAAGCACATCCAATTGGAACACCAGCTCCAACTGGAAAACCACATCCAATTGGAACAAGGCAATCAACTGAAAAACCACATCCAATTGGAAAACCACATCCAACTGGAACAACACATCCAATTGGAACACCACATCTAAATGGAAAACCACATCAAACTGGAAAACCACATCCAACTGGAAAACCACATCCAATTGCAAAACCACATCTAACTGGAACACCACATCCAACTGGAAAACCACATCCAACTGGAACACCACATCCAATTGGAACACTACACCCAACTGGAAAACCACATCCAACTGGAACACCACATCCAACTGGAAAACCACATCCAATTGGAACACCACATCCAACTGGAACACCACATCCAACTGGAAAACCACATCCAATTGGAACACCACATCCAATTGGAACACCACATTCAACTGGAAAACCGCATCCAACTGGAAAACCACATCCAACTGGAACACCACATCCAACTGGAACACCACATCCAACTGGAACACCACATCCAACTGGAAAACCAAATCCAACTGCAACACCACAACCAAGTGGAAAACCACATCCAACTGGAAAACCAGGTTGAACTGGAAAACCACATCCAATTGGAACACCACATCCAACTGGAAAACCACATCCAATTGGAACACCACATCCAACTGGAACACCACATCCAACTGGAAAACCATGTTCAACTGGAACACCACATCTAACTGGAAAACCACATCCAACTGGAACACCACATCCAACTGGAACACCACATCCAACTGGAACACCACATCCAACTGGAAAACCACATCCAACTGCAACACCACAACCAAGTGGAAAACCACATCCAACTGGAAAACCAGGTTGAACTGGAAAACCACATCCAATTGGAACACCACATCCAACTGGAAAACCACATCCAACTGGAACACCACATCCAACTGGAAAACCACATCCAACTGGAAAACCACATCCAATTGGAACACCACATTCAACTGGAAAACCACATCCAACTGGAACACCACATCCAACTGGAACACCACATCCAACTGGAAAACCATGTTCAACTGGAACACCACATCTAAATGGAAAACCACATCCAACTGGAAAACCATGTCCAACTGGAAAACCATTTCCAACTGGAAAACCACATCCAATTGGAAAACCAAATCCAATTGGAACACCACATCCAACTGGAAAACCACATCCAATTGGAACACCACATCCAACTGGAAAACCACATCCAATTGGAACAAGACATTCAACTGGAAAACCACATCCAATTGGAAAACCACATCCAACTGGAACAACACATCCAATTGGAACACCACATCTAAATGGAAAACCACATCAAACTGGAAAACCACATCCAACTGGAAAACCACATCCAATTGCAAAACCACATCTAACTGGAACACCACATCCAACTGGAAAACCACATCCAACTGGAACACCACATCCAATTGGAACACTACACCCAACTGGAAAACCACATCCAACTGGAACACCACATCCAACTGGAAAACCACATCCAATTGGAACACCACATCCAACTGGAACACCACATCCAACTGGAAAACCACATCCAATTGGAACACCACATCCAATTGGAAAACCACATCCAACTGGAACACCACATCCAACTGGAACACCACATCCAACTGGAAAACCATGTTCAACTGGAACACCACATCTAAATGGAAAACCACATCCAACTGGAAAACCACATCCAACTGGAACACCACATCCAACTGGAAAACCATGTTCAACTGGAACACCACATCTAAATGGAAAACCAATTCCAACTGGAAAACCACATCCAATTGGAACACCAAATCCAATTGGAAAACCACATCCAACTGGAACACCAAATCCAATTGGAACACCACATCCAACTGGAAAACCACATCCAATTGGAACACCACATCCAACTGGAAAACCACATCCAATTGGAAAACCACATCCAACTGGAACAACACATCCAATTGGAACACCACATCTAAATGGAAAACCACATCCAACTGGAACACCACATCCAACTGGAAAACCACATCCAATTGGAACACGGCATTCAACTGGAAAACCACATCCAATTGGAAAACCACATCCAACTGGAACAACACATCCAATTGGAACACCACATCTAAATGGAAAACCACATCAAACTGGAAAACCACATCCAACTGGAAAACCACATCCAATTGCAAAACCACATCTAACTGGAACACCACATCCAACTGGAAAACCACATCCAACTGGAACACCACATCCAATTGGAACACTACACCCAACTGGAAAACCACATCCAACTGGAACACCACATCCAACTGGAAAACCACATCCAATTGGAACACCACATCCAACTGGAACACCACATCCAAGTGGAAAAGCACATCCAATTGGAACACCAGCTCCAACTGGAAAACCACATCCAATTGGAACAAGGCAATCAACTGAAAAACCACATCCAATTGGAAAACCACATCCAACTGGAACAACACATCCAATTGGAACACCACATCTAAATGGAAAACCACATCAAACTGGAAAACCACATCCAACTGGAAAACCACATCCAATTGCAAAACCACATCTAACTGGAACACCACATCCAACTGGAAAACCACATCCAACTGGAACACCACATCCAATTGGAACACTACACCCAACTGGAAAACCACATCCAACTGGAACACCACATCCAACTGGAAAACCACATCCAATTGGAACACCACATCCAACTGGAACACCACATCCAACTGGAAAACCACATCCAATTGGAACACCACATCCAATTGGAACACCACATTCAACTGGAAAACCGCATCCAACTGGAAAACCACATCCAACTGGAACACCACATCCAACTGGAACACCACATCCAACTGGAACACCACATCCAACTGGAAAACCAAATCCAACTGCAACACCACAACCAAGTGGAAAACCACATCCAACTGGAAAACCAGGTTGAACTGGAAAACCACATCCAATTGGAACACCACATCCAACTGGAAAACCACATCCAATTGGAACACCACATCCAACTGGAACACCACATCCAACTGGAAAACCATGTTCAACTGGAACACCACATCTAACTGGAAAACCACATCCAACTGGAACACCACATCCAACTGGAACACCACATCCAACTGGAACACCACATCCAACTGGAAAACCACATCCAACTGCAACACCACAACCAAGTGGAAAACCACATCCAACTGGAAAACCAGGTTGAACTGGAAAACCACATCCAATTGGAACACCACATCCAACTGGAAAACCACATCCAACTGGAACACCACATCCAACTGGAAAACCACATCCAACTGGAAAACCACATCCAATTGGAACACCACATTCAACTGGAAAACCACATCCAACTGGAACACCACATCCAACTGGAACACCACATCCAACTGGAAAACCATGTTCAACTGGAACACCACATCTAAATGGAAAACCACATCCAACTGGAAAACCATGTCCAACTGGAAAACCATTTCCAACTGGAAAACCACATCCAATTGGAACACCAAATCCAATTGGAACACCACATTCAACTGGAAAACCACATCCAATTGGAACACCACATCCAACTGGAAAACCACATCCAATTGGAACAAGACATTCAACTGGAAAACCACATCCAATTGGAAAACCACATCCAACTGGAACAACACATCCAATTGGAACACCACATCTAAATGGAAAACCACATCAAACTGGAAAACCACATCCAACTGGAAAACCACATCCAATTGCAAAACCACATCTAACTGGAACACCACATGCAACTGGAAAACCACATCCAACTGGAACACCACATCCAATTGGAACACTACACCCAACTGGAAAACCACATCCAACTGGAACACCACATCCAACTGGAAAACCACATCCAATTGGAACACCACATCCAACTGGAACACCACATCCAACTGGAAAACCACATCCAATTGGAACACAACATCCAATTGGAAAACCACATCCAACTGGAACACCACATCCAACTGGAACACCACATCCAACTGGAAAACCATGTTCAACTGGAACACCACATCTAAATGGAAAACCACATCCAACTGGAAAACCACATCCAACTGGAACACCACATCCAACTGGAAAACCATGTTCAACTGGAACACCACATCTAAATGGAAAACCAATTCCAACTGGAAAACCACATCCAATTGGAACACCACATCCAACTGGAACACCAAATCCAATTGGAACACCACATCCAACTGGAAAACCACATCCAACTGGAAAACCACATCCAATTGGAACACCACATTCAACTGGAAAACCACATCCAACTGGAACACCACATCCAACTGGAACACCACATCCAACTGGAAAACCATGTTCAACTGGAACACCACATCTAAATGGAAAACCACATCCAACTGGAAAACCATGTCCAACTGGAAAACCATTTCCAACTGGAAAACCACATCCAATTGGAACACCAAATCCAATTGGAACACCACATCCAACTGGAAAACCACATCCAATTGGAACACCACATCCAACTGGAAAACCACATCCAATTGGAACAAGACATTCAACTGGAAAACCACATCCAATTGGAAAACCACATCCAACTGGAACAACACATCCAATTGGAACACCACATCTAAATGGAAAACCACATCAAACTGGAAAACCACATCCAACTGGAAAACCACATCCAATTGCAAAACCACATCTAACTGGAACACCACATCCAACTGGAAAACCACATCCAACTGGAACACCACATCCAATTGGAACACTACACCCAACTGGAAAACCACATCCAACTGGAACACCACATCCAACTGGAAAACCACATCCAATTGGAACACCACATCCAACTGGAACACCACATCCAACTGGAAAACCACATCCAATTGGAACACCACATCCAATTGGAAAACCACATCCAACTGGAACACCACATCCAACTGGAACACCACATCCAACTGGAAAACCATGTTCAACTGGAACACCACATCTAAATGGAAAACCACATCCAACTGGAAAACCACATCCAACTGGAACACCACATCCAACTGGAAAACCATGTTCAACTGGAACACCACATCTAAATGGAAAACCAATTCCAACTGGAAAACCACATCCAATTGGAACACCAAATCCAATTGGAAAACCACATCCAACTGGAACACCAAATCCAATTGGAACACCACATCCAACTGGAAAACCACATCCAATTGCAAAACCACATCTAACTGGAACACCACATCCAACTGGAAAACCACATCCAACTGGAACACCACATCCAATTGGAACACTACACCCAACTGGAAAACCACATCCAACTGGAACACCACATCCAACTGGAAAACCACATCCAATTGGAACACCACATCCAACTGGAACACCACATCCAACTGGAAAACCACATCCAATTGGAACACCACATCCAATTGGAACACCACATTCAACTGGAAAACCGCATCCAACTGGAAAACCACATCCAACTGGAACACCACATCCAACTGGAACACCACATCCAACTGGAAAACCATGTTCAACTGGAACACCACATCTAACTGGAAAACCACATCCAACTGGAACACCACATCCAACTGGAACACCACATCCAACTGGAACACCACATCCAACTGGAAAACCAAATCCAACTGCAACACCACAACCAAGTGGAAAACCACATCCAACTGGAAAACCAGGTTGAACTGGAAAACCACATCCAATTGGAACACCACATCCAAATGGAAAACCACATCCAATTGGAACACCACATCCAACTGGAACACCACATCCAACTGGAAAACCATGTTCAACTGGAACACCACATCTAACTGGAAAACCACATCCAACTGGAACACCACATCCAACTGGAACACCACATCCAACTGGAACACCACATCCAACTGGAAAACCACATCCAACTGCAACACCACAACCAAGTGGAAAACCACATCCAACTGGAAAACCGGGTTGAACTGGAAAACCACATCCAATTGGAACACCACATCCAACTGGAAAACCACATCCAATTGGAACACCACATCCAACTGGAAAACCACATCCAACTGGAAAACCACATCCAATTGGAACACCACATTCAACTGGAAAACCACATCCAACTGGAACACCACATCCAACTGGAACACCACATCCAACTGGAAAACCATGTTCAACTGGAACACCACATCTAAATGGAAAACCACATCCAACTGGAAAACCATGTCCAACTGGAAAACCATTTCCAACTGGAAAACCACATCCAATTGGAACACCAAATCCAATTGGAACACCACATCCAACTGGAAAACCACATCCAATTGGAACACCACATCCAACTGGAAAACCACATCCAATTGGAACAAGACATTCAACTGGAAAACCACATCCAATTGGAAAACCACATCCAACTGGAACAACACATCCAATTGGAACACCACATCTAAATGGAAAACCACATCAAACTGGAAAACCACATCCAACTGGAAAACCACATCCAATTGCAAAACCACATCTAACTGGAACACCACATCCAACTGGAAAACCACATCCAACTGGAACACCACATCCAATTGGAACACTACACCCAACTGGAAAACCACATCCAACTGGAACACCACATCCAACTGGAAAACCACATCCAATTGGAACACCACATCCAACTGGAACACCACATCCAACTGGAAAACCACATCCAATTGGAACACCACATCCAATTGGAACACCACATTCAACTGGAAAACCGCATCCAACTGGAAAACCACATCCAATTGGAACACCACATCCAACTGGAACACCACATCCAACTGGAAAACCATGTTCAACTGGAACACCACATCTAACTGGAAAACCACATCCAACTGGAACACCACATCCAACTGGAACACCACATCCAACTGGAACACCACATCCAACTGGAAAACCACATCCAACTGGAAAACCACATCCAACTGCAACACCACAACCAAGTGGAAAACCACATCCAACTGGAAAACCAGGTTGAACTGGAAAACCACATCCAATTGGAACACCACATCCAACTGGAAAACCACATCCAATTGGAACACCACATCCAACTGGAAAACCACATCCAACTGGAAAACCACATCCAATTGGAACACCACATTCAACTGGAAAACCACATCCAACTGGAACACCACATCCAACTGGAACACCACATCCAACTGGAAAACCATGTTCAACTGGAACACCACATCTAAATGGAAAACCACATCCAACTGGAAAACCACATCCAACTGGAACACCACATCCAACTGGAAAACCATGTTCAACTGGAACACCACATCTAAATGGAAAACCATTTCCAACTGGAAAACCACATCCAATTGGAACACCAAATCCAATTGGAAAACCACATCCAATTGGAACACCAAATCCAATTGGAACACCACATCCAACTGGAAAACCACATCCAATTGGAACACCACATCCAACTGGAAAACCACATCCAATTGGAACAAGACATTCAACTGGAAAACCACATCCAATTGGAAAACCACATCCAACTGGAACAACACATCCAATTGGAACACCACATCTAAATGGAAAACCACATCCAACTGGAAAAGCACATCCAATTGGAACACCAGCTCCAACTGGAAAAGCACATCTGACTGGAAAACCATGTTCAACTGGAACACCACATCCAACTGGAAAACCACATCCAACTGGAACACCACATCCAATTGGAACACCACATTCAACTGGAAAACCACATCCAACTGGAAAACCACATTCAACTGGAACACCACATCCAACTGGAACACCACATCCAACTGGAAAACCATGTTCAACTGGAACACCACATCTAACTGGAAAACCACATCCAACTGGAAAACCACATCCAACTGGAACACCACATTCAACTGGAACACCACATCCAACTGGAACACCACATCCAACTGGAAAACCATGTTCAACTGGAACACCACATCCAACTGGAAAACCACATCCAACTGGAAAACCACATCCAACTGCAACACCACAACCAAGTGGAAAACCACATCCAACTGGAAAACCAGGTTGAACTGGAAAACCACATCCAATTGGAACACCACATCCAACTGGAAAACCACATCCAACTGGAAAACCACATCCAATTGGAACACCACATTCAACTGGAAAACCACATCCAACTGGAACACCACATCCAACTGGAACACCACATCCAACTGGAACACCACATCCAACTGGAAAACCACATCCAACTGCAACACCACAACCAAGTGGAAAACCACATCCAACTGGAAAACCAGGTTGAACTGGAAAACCACATCCAATTGGAAAACCACATCCAACTGGAAAACCACATCCAATTGGAACACCACATCCAACTGGAACACCACATCCAACTGGAAAAACTCATCCAACTGGAACACCACATCCAATTGGAACACCACATCCAACTGGAACACCACATCCAATTGGAACACCACATCCAACTGGAACACCACATCCAACTGGAAAACCACATCCAACTGGAAAACCATGTTCAACTGGAACACCAATTCCAATTGGAACACCACATCCAACTGGAACATCACATCCAACTGGAAAACCACATCGAACTGGAAAACCTCATCCAATTGGAAAACCACATCCAACTGGAACACCAATCCCAACTGGAACACCACATCCAACTGGAAAACCACATCCAATTGGAACACCACATCCAACTGGAAAACCACATCCAACTGCAACACCACAACCAAGTGGAAAACCACATCCAACTGGAAAACCAGGTTGAACTGGAAAACCACATCCAATTGGAAAACCACATCCAACTGGAAAACCACATCCAATTGGAACACCACATCCAACTGGAACACCAAATCCAACTGGAAAACCACATCCAACTGGAAAACCACATCCAATTGGAACACCACATCCAACTGGAACACCACATTCAACTGGAACACCACATTCAACTGGAACACCACATCCAACTAGAAAAATTCATCCAACTGGAACACCACATCCAATTGGAACACCACATCGAACTAGAAAAACTCATCCAACTGGAACACCACATCCAATTGGATCACCACATCCAACTGGAACACCACATCCAATTGGAACACCACATCCAACTGGAACACCGCATCCAATTGGAACACCACATCCAACTGGAAAACCATGTTCAACTGGAACACCACATCCAACTGGAAAACCACATCCAACTGGAAAACCACATCCAACTGGAACACCACATCCAATTGGAACACCACATCCAACTGGAAAACCATGTTCAACTGGAAAACCACATCCAACTGGAACACCACATCCAATTGGAACACCACATCCAACTGGAAAACCATGTTCAACTGGAACACCAATTCCAATTGGAACACCACATCCAACTGGAACACAACATCCTACTGGAAAACCACATCCAACTGGAACACCACATCCAACTGGAACACCACATCCAACTGGAACACCAATCCCAATTGGAACACCACATCCAACTGGAAAACCACATCCAATTGGAACACCACATCCAACTGGAACACCAATCCCAATTGGAACACCACATCCAACTGGAAAACCACATCCAATTGGAACTCCACATCCAACAGGAACACCACATCCAACTGGAACACCACATCCAACAGGAACACCACATCCAACTGGAAAACCATGTTCAACTGGAACACCACATCTAACTGGAAAACCACATCCAACTGGAACACCACATCCAACTGGAACACCACATCCAACAGGAACACCACATCCAACTGGAAAACCATGTTCAACTGGAACACCAATTCCAATTGGAACACCACATCCAATTGGAAAACCACATCCAACTGGAACACCATTCCCAACTGGAACACCACATCCAATTGGAAAACCACATCCAACTGGAACACCAATCCCAATTGGAACACCACATCCAACTGGAAAACCACATCCAATTGGAACACCACATCCAACTGGAACACCAATCCCAATTGGAACACCACATCCAACTGGAAAACCACATCCAATTGGAACTCCACATCCAACTGGAAAACCACATCCAATTGGAACACCACATCCAATTGGAAAACCACATCCAACTGGAACACCAATCCCAACTGGAACACCACATCCAACTGGAAAACCACATCCAACTGGAAAACCACATCCAATTGGAACACCACATCCAATTGGAAAACCACATCCAACTGGAACACCAATCCCAACTGGAACACCACATCCAACTGGAAAACCACATCCAACTGGAAAACCACATCCAATTGGAACACCACATCCAACTGGAAAACCACATCCAACTGGAACACCACATCCAATTGGAACACCACATCCAACTGGAAAACCACATCCAACTGGAACATCACATCGAACTGGAAAACCATGTTCAACTGGAACACCACATCTAACTGGAAAACCACATCCAACTGGAACACCACATCCAACTGGAACACCACATCCAACTGGAACACCACATCCAACTGGAAAACCACATCCAACTGGAAAACCACATCCAACTGCAACACCACAACCAAGTGGAAAACCACATCCAACTGGAAAACCAGGTTGAAAACCACATCCAATTGGAACACCACATCCAACTGGAAAACCACATCCTATTGGAACACCACATCCAACTGGAAAACCACATCCAACTGGAAAACCACATCCAATTGGAACACCACATTCAACTGGAAAACCACATCCAACTGGAACACCACATCCAACTGGAACACCACATCCAACTGGAAAACCACATCCAACTGGAAAACCACATCCAACTGCAACACCACAACCAAGTGGAAAACCACATCCAACTGGAAAACCAGGTTGAACTGGAAAACCACATCCAATTGGAAAACCACATCCAACTGGAAAACCACATCCAATTGGAACACCACATCCAACTGGAACACCACATCCAACTGGAAAACCACATCCAACTGGAAAACCACATCCAATTGGAACACCACATCCAACTGGAACCCCACATTCAACTGGAACACCACATTCAACTGGAACACCACATCCAACTAGAAAAATTCATCCAACTGGAACACCACATCCAATTGGAACTCCACATCGAACTGGAACACCACATCCAATTGGAACACCACATCCAATTGGAACACCACATCCAACTGGAAAACCATGTTCAACTGGAACACCACATCCAACTGGAAAACCATGTTCAACTGGAACACCACATCCAACTGGAACACCACATCCAACTGGAAAACCACATCCAACTGGAACACCACATCCAATTGGAACACCACATCCAACTGGAACACCACATCCAACTGGAACACCACATCCAACTGGAACACCACATCGAACTAGAACACCACATCCAATTGGAACACCACTTCCAACTGGAAAACTATGTTCAACTGGAACACCAATTCCAATTGCAACATCACATCCAACTGGAACACCACATACAACTGGAACACCACATCCAACAGGAACACCACATCCAACTGGAAAACAATGTTCAACTGGAACACCAATTCCAATTGGAACACCACATCCAACTGGAACACCACATCCAACTGGAAAACCACAACGAACTGGAAAACCACATCCAACTGGAACACCAATCCCAACTGGAACACCACATCCAACTGGAAAACCACATACAACTGGAACACCACATCCAACTGGAAAACCACATCCAACTGCAAAACCACATCCAATTGGAAAACCACATCCAACTGGAACACCATTCCCAACTGGAACACCACATCCAATTGGAAAACCACATCCAACTGGAACACCAATCCCAATTGGAACACCACATCCAACTGGAAAACCACATCCAATTGGAACACCACATCCAACTGGAACACCAATCCCAATTGGAACACCACATCCAACTGGAAAACCACATCCAATTGGAACACCACATCCAACTGGAAAACCACATCCAATTGGAACACCACATCCAATTGGAAAAGCACATCCAACTGGAACACCAATCCCAACTGGAACACCACATCCAACTGGAAAACCACATCCAACTGGAAAACCACATCCAATTGGAACACCACATCCAACTGGAACACCACATCCAACTGGAAAACCATGTTCAACTGGAACACCAATTCCAATTGGAACACCACATCCAACTGGAACACCACATCCTACTGGAAAACCACATCGAACTGGAAAACCACATCCAATTGGAAAACCACATCAAACTGGAACACCAATCCCAACTGGAACACCACATCCAACTGGAAAACCACATCCAACTGGAACACCACATCCAACTGGAAAACCACATCCAACTGGAAAACCACATCCAATTGGAAAACCACAACCAACTGGAACACCATTCCCAACTGGAACACCACAACCAATTGGAAAACCACATCCAACTGGAACACCACATCCAACTGGAAAACCACATCCAATTGGAACACCACATCCAACTGGAACACTAATCCCAATTGGAACACCACATCCAACTGGAAAACCACATCCAATTGGAACTCCACATCCAACTGGAAAACCACATCCAATTGGAACACCACATCCAATTGGAAAACCACATCCAACTGGAACACCAATCCCAACTGGAACACCACATCCAACTGGAAAACCACATCCAACTGAAAAACCACATCCAATTGGAACACCACATCCAACTGGAAAACCACATCCAATTGGAACACCACATCCAATTGGAAAACCACATCCAACTGGAACACCAATCCCAACTGGAACACCACATCCAACTGGAAAACCACATCCAACTGCAACACCACAACCAAGTGGAAAACCACATCCAACTGGAAAACCAGGTTGAACTGGAAAACCACATCCAATTGGAAAACCACATCCAACTGGAAAACCACATCCAATTGGAACACCACATCCAACTGGAACACCACATCCAACTGGAAAACCACATCCAACTGGAAAACCACATCCAATTGGAACACCACATCCAACTGGAACCCCACATTCAACTGGAACACCACATTCAACTGGAACACCACATCCAACTAGAAAAATTCATCCAACTGGAACACCACATCCAATTGGAACTCCACATCGAACTGGAACACCACATCCAATTGGAACACCACATCCAATTGGAACACCACATCCAACTGGAAAACCATGTTCAACTGGAACACCACATCCAACTGGAACACCACATCCAACTGGAAAACCACATCCAACTGGAACACCACATCCAATTGGAACACCACATCCAACTGGAAAACCATGTTCAACTGGAAAACCACATCCAACTGGAACACCACATCCAATTGGAACACCACATCCAACTGGAAAACCATGTTCAACTGGAACACCACATCCAACTGGAACACCACATCCAACTGGAAAACCACATCCAACTGGAACACCACATCCAATTGGAACACCACATCCAACTGGAACACCACATCGAACTGGAACACCACATCGAACTAGAACACCACATCCAATTGGAACACCACTTCCAACTGGAAAACTATGTTCAACTGGAACACCAATTCCAATTGCAACATCACATCCAACTGGAACTCCACATCCAACTGGAACACCACATCCAACAGGAACACCACATCCAACTGGAAAACAATGTTCAACTGGAACACCAATTCCAATTGGAACACCACATCCAACTGGAACACCACATCCAACTGGAAAACTACAACGAACTGGAAAACCACATCCAACTGGAACACCAATCCCAACTGGAACACCACATCCAACTGGAAAACCACATACAACTGGAACACCACCTCCAACTGGAAAACCACATCCAACTGCAAAACCACATCCAATTGGAAAACCACATCCAACTGGAACACCATTCCCAACTGGAACACCACATCCAATTGGAAAACCACATCCAACTGGAACACCAATCCCAATTGGAACACCACATCCAACTGGAAAACCACATCCAATTGGAACACCACATCCAACTGGAACACCAATCCCAATTGGAACACCACATCCAACTGGAAAACCACATCCAATTGGAACACCACATCCAACTGGAAAACCACATCCAATTGGAACACCACATCCAATTGGAAAAGCACATCCAACTGGAACACCAATCCCAACTGGAACACCACATCCAACTGGAAAACCACATCCAACTGGAAAACCACATCCAATTGGAACACCACATCCAACTGGAACACCACATCCAACTGGAAAACCATGTTCAACTGGAACACCAATTCCAATTGGAACACCACATCCAACTGGAACACCACATCCTACTGGAAAACCACATCGAACTGGAAAACCACATCCAATTGGAAAACCACATCCAACTGGAACACCAATCCCAACTGGAACACCACATCCAACTGGAAAACCACATCCAACTGGAACACCACATCCAACTGGAAAACCACATCCAACTGGAAAACCACATCCAATTGGAAAACCACATCCAACTGGAACACCATTCCCAACTGGAACACCACATCCAATTGGAAAACCACATCCAACTGGAACACCATTCCCAATTGGAACACCACATCCAACTGGAAAACCACATCCAATTGGAACACCACATCCAACTGGAACACTAATCCCAATTGGAACACCACATCCAACTGGAAAACCACATCCAATTGGAACTCCACATCCAACTGGAAAACCACATCCAATTGGAACACCACATCCAATTGGAAAACCACATCCAACTGGAACACCAATCCCAACTGGAACACCACATCCAACTGGAAAACCACATCCAACTGAAAAACCACATCCAATTGGAACACCACATCCAACTGGAAAACCACATCCAATTGGAACACCACATCCAATTGGAAAACCACATCCAACTGGAACACCAATCCCAACTGGAACACCACATCCAACTGGAAAACCACATCCAACTGGAAAACCACATCCAATTGGAACACCACATCCAACTGGAAAACCACATCCAACTGGAACACCACATCCAATTGGAACACCACATCCAACTGGAAAACCTCATCCAACTGGAACATCACATCGAACTGGAAAACCATGTTCAACTGGAACACCACATCTAACTGGAAAACCACATCCAACTGGAACACCACATCCAATTGGAAAACCACATCCAACTGGAACACCATTCCCAACTGGAACACCACATCCAATTGGAAAACCACATCCAACTGGAACACCAATCCCAATTGGAACACCACATCCAACTGGAAAACCACATCCAATTGGAACACCACATCCAACTGGAACACCAATCCCAATTGGAACACCACATCCAACTGGAAAACCACATCCAATTGGAACTCCACATCCAACTGGAAAACCACATCCAATTGGAACACCACATCCAATTGGAAAACCACATCCAACTGGAACACCAATCCCAACTGGAACACCACATCCAACTGGAAAACCACATCCAACTGGAAAACCACATCCAATTGGAACACCACATCCAATTGGAAAACCACATCCAACTGGAACACCAATCCCAACTGGAACACCACATCCAACTGGAAAACCACAACCAACTGGAAAACCACATCCAATTGGAACACCACATCCAACTGGAAAACCACATCCAACTGGAACACCACATCCAATTGGAACACCACATCCAACTGGAAAACCACATCCAACTGGAACATCACATCGAACTGGAAAACCATGTTCAACTGGAAAACCACATCTAACTGGAAAACCACATCCAACTGGAACACCACATCCAACTGGAACACCACATCCAACTGGAACACCACATCCAACTGGAAAACCACATCCAACTGGAAAACCACATCCAACTGCAACACCACAACCAAGTGGAAAACCACATCCAACTGGAAAACCAGGTTGAACTGGAAAACCACATCCAATTGGAACACCACATCCAACTGGAAAACCACATCCTATTGGAACACCACATCCAACTGGAAAACCACATCCAACTGGAAAACCACATCCAATTGGAACACCACATTCAACTGGAAAACCACATCCAACTGGAACACCACATCCAACTGGAACACCACATCCAACTGGAAAACCACATCCAACTGGAAAACCACATCCAACTGCAACACAACAACCAAGTGGAAAACCACATCCAACTGGAAAACCAGGTTGAACTGGAAAACCACATCCAATTGGAAAACCACATCCAACTGGAAAACCACATCCAATTGGAACACCACATCCAACTGGAACACCACATCCAACTGGAAAACCACATCCAACTGGAAAACCACATCCAATTGGAACACCACATCCAACTGGAACACCACATTCAACTGGAACACCACATTCAACTGGAACACCACATCCAACTAGAAAAATTCATCCAACTGGAACACCACATCCAATTGGAACTCCACATCGAACTGGAACACCACATCCAATTGGAACACCACATCCAATAGGAACACCACATCCAACTGGAAAACCATGTTCAACTGGAACACCACATCCAACTGGAACACCACATCCAACTGGAACACCAATCCCAACTGGAACACCACATCCAACTGGAAAACCACATCCAACTGGAAAACCACATCCAATTGGAACACCACATTCAACTGGAAAACCACATCCAACTGGAACACCACATCCAATTGGAACACCACATCCAACTGGAAAACCTCATCCAACTGGAACATCACATCGAACTGGAAAACCATGTTCAACTGGAACACCACAACTAACTGGAAAACCACATCCAACTGGAACACCACATCCAATTGGAAAACCACATCCAACTGGAACACCATTCCCAACTGGAACACCACATCCAATTGGAAAACCACATCCAACTGGAACACCAATCCCAATTGGAACACCACATCCAACTGGAAAACCACATCCAATTGGAACACCACATCCAACTGGAACACCAATCCCAATTGGAACACCACATCCAACTGGAAAACCACATCCAATTGGAACTCCACATCCAACTGGAAAACCACATCCAATTGGAACACCACATCCAATTGGAAAACCACATCCAACTGGAACACCAATCCCAGCTGGAACACCACATCCAACTGGAAAACCACATCCAACTGGAAAACCACATCCAATTGGAACACCACATCCAATTGGAAAACCACATCCAACTGGAACACCAATCCCAACTGGAACACCACATCCAACTGGAAAACCACATCCAACTGGAAAACCACATCCAATTGGAACACCACATCCAACTGGAAAACCACATCCAACTGGAACACCACATCCAATTGGAACACCACATCCAACTGGAAAACCACATCCAACTGGAACATCACATCGAACTGGAAAACCATGTTCAACTGGAACACCACATCTAACTGGAAAACCACATCCAACTGGAACACCACATCCAACTGGAACACCACATCCAACTGGAACACCACATCCAACTGGAAAACCACATCCAACTGGAAAACCACATCCAACTGCAACACCACAACCAAGTGGAAAACCACATCCAACTGGAAAACCAGGTTGAACTGGAAAACCACATCCAATTGGAACACCACATCCAACTGGAAAACCACATCCTATTGGAACACCACATCCAACTGGAAAACCACATCCAACTGGAAAACCACATCCAATTGGAACACCACATTCAACTGGAAAACCACATCCAACTGGAACACCACATCCAACTGGAACACCACATCCAACTGGAAAACCACATCCAACTGGAAAACCACATCCAACTGCAACACAACAACCAAGTGGAAAACCACATCCAACTGGAAAACCAGGTTGAACTGGAAAACCACATCCAATTGGAAAACCACATCCAACTGGAAAACCACATCCAATTGGAACACCACATCCAACTGGAACACCACATCCAACTGGAAAACCACATCCAACTGGAAAACCACATCCAATTGGAACACCACATCCAACTGGAACACCACATTCAACTGGAACACCACATTCAACTGGAACACCACATCCAACTAGAAAAATTCATCCAACTGGAACACCACATCCAATTGGAACTCCACATCGAACTGGAACACCACATCCAATTGGAACACCACATCCAATAGGAACACCACATCCAACTGGAAAACCATGTTCAACTGGAACACCACATCCAACTGGAACACCACATCCAACTGGAAAACCACATCCAACTGGAACACCACATCCAATTGGAACACCACATCCAACTGGAAAACCATGTTCAACTGGAAAACCACATCCAACTGGAACACCACATCCAATTGGAACACCACATCCAACTGGAAAACCATGTTCAACTGGAACACCACATCCAACTGGAACACCACATCCAACTGGAAAACCACATCCAACTGGAACACCACATCCAATTGGAACACCACATCCAACTGGAACACCACATCCAACTGGAACACCACATCCAAATGGAACACCACATCGAACTAGAACACCAAATCCAATTGGAACACCACTTCCAACTGGAAAACTATGTTCAACTGGAACACCAATTCCAATTGCAACATCACATCCAACTGGAACACCACATCCAACTGGAACACCACATCCAACAGGAACACCACATCCAACTGGAAAACAATGTTCAACTGGAACACCAATTCCAATTGGAACACCACATCCAACTGGAACACCACATCCAACTGGAAAACCACAACGAACTGGAAAACCACATCCAACTGGAACACCAATCCCAACTGGAACACCACATCCAACTGGAAAACCACATACAACTGGAACACCACATCCAACTGGAAAACCACATCCAACTGCAAAACCACATCCAATTGGAAAACCACATCCAACTGGAACACCATTCCCAACTGGAACACCACATCCAATTGGAAAACCACATCCAACTGGAACACCAATCCCAATTGGAACACCACATCCAACTGGAAAACCACATCCAATTGGAACACCACATCCAACTGGAACACCAATCCCAATTGGAACACCACATCCAACTGGAAAACCACATCCAATTGGAACACCACATCCAACTGGAAAACCACATCCAATTGGAACACCACATCCAATTGGAAAAGCACATCCAACTGGAACACCAATCCCAACTGGAACACCACATCCAACTGGAAAACCACATCCAACTGGAAAACCACATCCAATTGGAACACCACATCCAACTGGAAAACCACATCCAATTGGAACACCACATCCAATTGGAAAACCACATCTAACTGGAACACCAATCCCAACTGGAACACCACATCGAACTAGAAAAACTCATCCAACTGGAACACCAATTCCAATTGGAACATCACATCCAACTGGAACACCACATCCAACTGGAACACCACATCCAACTGGAAAACCATGTTCAACTGGAACACCAATTCCAATTGGAACACCACATCCAACTGGAACACCACATCCAACTGGAAAACCACATCTAACTGGAAAACCACATCCAATTGGAAAACCACATCCAACTGGAACACCAATCCCAACTGGAACACCACATCCAACTGGAAAACCACATCCAACTGGAACACCACATCCAACTGGAAAACCACATCCAATTGGAACATCACATCCAATTGGAAAACCACATCCAACTGGAAAACCACATTCAACTGCAACACCACATCCAATTGGAAAACCACATCCAACTGGAACACCACATCTAAATGGAAAAAAACATCCAACTGGAAAAGCACATCCAATTGGAACACCAGCTCCAACTGGAAAAGCACATCTGACTGGAAAACCATGTTCAACTGGAACACCACATCCAACTGGAAAACCACATCCAACTGGAACACCACATCCAATTGGAACACCACATTCAACTGGAAAACCACATTCAACTGGAAAACCACATTCAACTGGAACACCACATCCAACTGGAACACCACATCCAACTGGAAAACCATGTTCAACTGGAACACCACATCTAACTGGAAAACCACATCCAACTGGAACACCACATCCAACTGGAACACCACATTCAACTGGAACACCACATCCAACTGGAACACCACATCCAACTGGAAAACCATGTTCAACTGGAACACCACATCCAACTGGAAAACCACATCCAACTGGAAAACCACATCCAACTGCAACACCACAACCAAGTGGAAAACCACATCCAACTGGAAAACCAGGTTGAACTGGAAAACCACATCCAATTGGAACACCACATCCAACTGGAAAACCACATCCAACTGGAAAACCACATCCAATTGGAACACCACATTCAACTGGAAAACCACATCCAACTGGAACACCACATCCAACTGGAACACCACATCCAACTGGAAAACCACATCCAACTGGAAAACCACATCCAACTGCAACACCACAACCAAGTGGAAAACCACATCCAACTGGAAAACCAGGTTGAACTGGAAAACGACATCCAATTGGAAAACCACATCCAACTGGAAAACCACATCCAATTGGAACACCACATCCAACTGGAACACCACATCCAACTGGAAAACCACATCCAACTGGAAAACCACATCCAATTGGAACACCACGTCCAACTGGAACACCACATTCAACTGGAACACCACATCCAATTGGAACACCACATCGAACTAGATAAACTCATCCAACTGGAACACCACATCCAATTGGATCACCACATCCAACTGGAACACCACATCCAATTGGAACACCACATCCAACTGGAACACCAATCCCAACTGGAACACCACATCCAACTGGAAAACCACATCCAACTGGAACACCACATCCAACTGGAAAACCACATCCAACTGCAACACCAATCCCAACTGGAACACCACATCCAACTGGAAAACCACATCCAACTGGAACACCACATCCAACTGGAAAACCACATCCAACTGGAACACCAATCCCAACTGGAACACCACATCCAACTGGAAAACCACATCCAACTGGAACACCACATCCAACTGGAAAACCACATCCAACTGCAACACCACAACCAAGTGGAAAACCACATCCAACTGGAAAACCAGGTTGAACTGGAAAACCACATCCAATTGGAAAATCAAATCCAACTGGAAAACCACATCCAATTGGAACACCACATCCAACTGGAACACCACATCCAACTGGAAAACCACATCCAACTGGAAAACCACATCCAATTGGAACACCACATCCAACTGGAACACCACATTCAACTGGAACACCACATTCAACTGGAACACCACATCCAACTAGAAAAATTCATCCAGCTGGAACACCACATCCAATTGGAACACCACATCCAACTGGAACACCGCATCCAATTGGAACACCACATCCAACTGGAAAACCATGTTCAACTGGAACACCACATCCAACTGGAACACCACATCCAACTGGAACACCACATCTAAATGGAAAACCACATCAAACTGGAAAACCACATCCAACTGGAAAACCACATCCAATTGCAAAACCACATCTAACTGGAACACCACATCCAACTGGAAAACCACATCCAACTGGAACACCACATCCAATTGGAACACTACACCCAACTGGAAAACCACATCCAATTGGAACACCACATCCAATAGGAACACCACATCCAACTGGAAAACCATGTTCAACTGGAACACCACATCCAACTGGAACACCACATCCAACTGGAAAACCACATCCAACTGGAACACCACATCCAATTGGAACACCACATCCAATAGGAACACCACATCCAACTGGAAAACCATGTTCAACTGGAACACCACATCCAACTGGAACACCACATCCAACTGGAAAACCACATCCAACTGGAACACCACATCCAATTGGAACACCACATCCAACTGGAAAACCATGTTCAACTGGAAAACCACATCCAACTGGAACACCACATCCAATTGGAACACCACATCCAACTGGAAAACCATGTTCAACTGGAACACCACATCCAACTGGAACACCACATCCAACTGGAAAACCACATCCAACTGGAACACCACATCCAATTGGAACACCACATCCAACTGGAACACCACATCCAACTGGAACACCACATCGAACTAGAACACCACATCCAATTGGAACACCACTTCCAACTGGAAAACTATGTTCAACTGGAACACCAATTCCAATTGCAACATCACATCCAACTGGAACACCACATCCAACTGGAACACCACATCCAACAGGAACACCACATCCAACTGGAAAGCAATGTTCAACTGGAACACCAATTCCAATTGGAACACCACATCCAACTGGAACACCACATCCAACTGGAAAACCACAACGAACTGGAAAACCACATCCAACTGGAACACCAATCCCAACTGGAACACCACATCCAACTGCAAAACCACATCCAATTGGAAAACCACATCCAACTGGAACACCATTCCCAACTGGAACACCACATCCAATTGGAAAACCACATCCAACTGCAAAACCACATCCAATTGGAAAACCACATCCAACTGGAACACCATTCCCAACTGGAACACCACATCCAATTGGAAAACCACATCCAACTGGAACACCAATCCCAATTGGAACACCACATCCAACTGGAAAACCACATCCAATTGGAACACCACATCCAACTGGAACACCAATCCCAATTGGAACACCACATCCAACTGGAAAACCACATCCAATTGGAACACCACATCCAACTGGAAAACCACATCCAATTGGAACACCACATCCAATTGGAAAAGCACATCCAACTGGAACACCAATCCCAACTGGAACACCACATCCAACTGGAAAACCACATCCAACTGGAAAACCACATCCAATTGGAACACCACATCCAACTGGAAAACCACATCCAATTGGAACACCACATCCAATTGGAAAACCACATCTAACTGGAACACCAATCCCAACTGGAACACCACATCGAACTAGAAAAACTCATCCAACTGGAACACCAATTCCAATTGGAACATCACATCCAACTGGAACACCACATCCAACTGGAACACCACATCCAACTGGAAAACCATGTTCAACTGGAACACCAATTCCAATTGGAACACCACATCCAACTGGAACACCACATCCAACTGGAAAACCACATCTAACTGGAAAACCACATCCAATTGGAAAACCACATCCAACTGGAACACCAATCCCAACTGGAACACCACATCCAACTGGAAAACCACATCCAACTGGAACACCACATACAACTGGAAAACCACATTCAATTGGAACATCACATCCAATTGGAAAACCACATCCAACTGGAAAACCACATTCAACTGCAACACCACATCCAATTGGAAAACCACATCCAACTGGAACACCACATCTAAATGGAAAACCACATCCAACTGGAAAAGCACATCCAATTGGAACACCAGCTCCAACTGGAAAAGCACATCTGACTGGAAAACCATGTTCAACTGGAACACCACATCCAACTGGAAAACCACATCCAACTGGAACACCACATCCAATTGGAACACCACATTCAACTGGAAAACCACATCCAACTGGAAAACCACATTCAACTGGAACACCACATCCAACTGGAACACCACATCCAACTGGAAAACCATGTTCAACTGGAACACCACATCTAACTGGAAAACCACATCCAACTGGAACACCACATCCAACTGGAACACCACATTCAACTGGAACACCACATCCAACTGGAACACCACATCCAACTGGAAAACCATGTTCAACTGGAACACCACATCCAACTGGAAAAGCACATCCAATTGGAACACCAGCTCCAACTGGAAAAGCACATCTGACTGGAAAACCATGTTCAACTGGAACACCACATCCAACTGGAAAACCACATCCAACTGGAACACCACATCCAATTGGAACACCACATTCAACTGGAAAACCACATCCAACTGGAAAACCACATTCAACTGGAACACCACATCCAACTGGAACACCACATCCAACTGGAAAACCATGTTCAACTGGAACACCACATCTAACTTGAAAACCACATCCAACTGGAACACCACATCCAACTGGAACACCACATTCAACTGGAACACCACATCCAACTGGAACACCACATCCAACTGGAAAACCATGTTCAACTGGAACACCACATCCAACTGGAAAACCACATCCAACTGGAAAACCACATCCAACTGCAACACCACAACCAAGTGGAAAACCACATCCAACTGGAAAACCAGGTTGAACTGGAAAACCACATCCAATTGGAACACCACATCCAACTGGAAAACCACATCCAACTGGAAAACCACATCCAATTGGAACACCACATTCAACTGGAAAACCACATCCAACTGGAACACCACATCCAACTGGAACACCACATCCAACTGGAAAACCACATCCAACTGGAAAACCACATCCAACTGCAACACCACAACCAAGTGGAAAACCACATCCAACTGGAAAACCAGGTTGAACTGGAAAACGACATCCAATTGGAAAACCACATCCAACTGGAAAACCACATCCAATTGGAACACCACATCCAACTGGAACACCACATCCAACTGGAAAACCACATCCAACTGGAAAACCACATCCAATTGGAACACCACATCCAACTGGAACACCACATTCAACTGGAACACCACATTCAACTGGAACACCACATCCAACTAGAAAAATTCATCCAACTGGAACACCACATCCAATTGGAACACCACATCGAACTAGAAAAACTCATCCAACTGGAACACCACATCCAATTGGATCACCACATCCAACTGGAACACCACATCCAATTGGAACACCACATCCAACTGGAACACCAATCCCAACTGGAACACCACATCCAACTGGAAAACCACATCCAACTGGAACACCACATCCAACTGGAAAACCACATCCAGCTGCAACACCACAACCAAGTGGAAAACCACATCCAACTGGAAAACCAGGTTGAACTGGAAAACCACATCCAATTGGAAAACCACATCCAACTGGAAAACCACATCCAATTGGAACACCACATCCAACTGGAACACCACATCCAACTGGAAAACCACATCCAACTGGAAAACCACATCCAATTGGAACACCACATCCAACTGGAACACCACATTCAACTGGAACACCACATTCAACTGGAACACCACATCCAACTAGAAAAATTCATCCAGCTGGAACACCACATCCAATTGGAACACCACATCCAACTGGAACACCGCATCCAATTGGAACACCACATCCAACTGGAAAACCATGTTCAACTGGAACACCACATCCAACTGGAACACCACATCCAACTGGAAAACCACATCCAACTGGAACACCACATCCAATTGGAACACCACATCCAACTGGAAAACCATGTTCAACTGGAAAACCACATCCAACTGGAACACCACATCCAATTGGAACACCACATCCAACTGGAACACCAATCCCAACTGGAACACCACATCCAACTGGAAAACCACATCCAACTGGAACACCACATCCAACTGGAAAACCACATCCAACTGGAAACCCACATCCAATTGGAAAACCACATCCAACTGGAACACCATTCCCAACTGGAACACCACATCCAATTGGAAAACCACATCCAACTGGAACACCAATCCCAATTGGAACACCACATCCAACTGGAAAACCACATCCAATTGGAACACCACATCCAACTGGAACACCAATCCCAATTGGAACACCACATCCAACTGGAAAACCACATCCAATTGGAACTCCACATCCAACTGGAAAACCACATCCAATTGGAACACCACATCCAATTGGAAAACCACATCCAACTGGAACACCAATCCCAACTGGAACACCACATCCAACTGGAAAACCACATCCAACTGAAAAACCACATCCAATTGGAACACCACATCCAACTGGAAAACCACATCCAATTGGAACACCACATCCAATTGGAAAACCACAACCAACTGGAACACCAATCCCAACTGGAACACCACATCCAACTGGAAAACCACATCCAACTGGAAAACCACATCCAATTGGAACACCACATCCAACTGGAAAACCACATCCAACTGGAACACCACATCCAATTGGAACACCACATCCAACTGGAAAACCACATCCAACTGGAACATCACATCGAACTGGAAAACCATGTTCAACTGGAACACCACATCTAACTGGAAAACCACATCCAACTGGAACACCACATCCAACTGGAACACCACATCCAACTGGAACACCACATCCAACTGGAACACCACATCCAACTGGAAAACCACATCCAACTGGAAAACCACATCCAACTGCAACACCACAACCAAGTGGAAAACCACATCCAACTGGAAAACCAGGTTGAACTGGAAAACCACATCCAATTGGAACACCACATCCAACTGGAAAACCACATCCTATTGGAACACCACATCCAACTGGAAAACCACATCCAACTGGAAAACCACATCCAATTGGAACACCACATTCAACTGGAAAACCACATCCAACTGGAACACCACATCCAACTGGAACACCACATCCAACTGGAAAACCACATCCAACTGGAAAACCACATCCAACTGGAAAACCACATCCAACTGCAACACCACAACCAAGTGGAAAACCACATCCAACTGGAAAACCAGGTTGAACTGGAAAACCACATCCAATTGGAAAACCACATCCAACTGGAAAACCACATCCAATTGGAACACCACATCCAACTGGAACACCACATCCAACTGGAAAACCACATCCAACTGGAAAACCACATCCAATTGGAACACCACATCCAACTGGAACACCACATTCAACTGGAACACCACATTCAACTGGAACACCACATCCAACTAGAAAAATTCATCCAACTGGAACACCACATCCAATTGGAACACCACATCGAACTAGAAAAACTCATCCAACTGGAACACCACATCCAATTGGATCACCACATCCAACTGGAACACCACATCCAATTGGAACACCACATCCAACTGGAAAACCACATCCAACTGGAACATCACATCGAACTGGAAAACCATGTTCAACTGGAACACCACATCTAACTGGAAAACCACATCCAACTGGAACACCACATCCAACTGGAACACCACATCCAACTGGAACACCACATCCAACTGGAAAACCACATCCAACTGGAAAACCACATCCAACTGCAACACCACAACCAAGTGGAAAACCACATCCAACTGGAAAACCAGGTTGAACTGGAAAACCACATCCAATTGGAACACCACATCCAACTGGAAAACCACATCCTATTGGAACACCACATCCAACTGGAAAACCACATCCAACTGGAAAACCACATCCAATTGGAACACCACATTCAACTGGAAAACCACATCCAACTGGAACACCACATCCAAGTGGAACACCACATCCAACTGGAAAACCACATCCAACTGGAACACCACATCCAACTGGAAAACCACATCCAACTGGAACACCACATCCAACTGGAAAACCACATCCAACTGCAACACCACAACCAAGTGGAAAACCACATCCAACTGGAAAACCAGGTTGAACAGGAAAACCACATCCAATTGGAAAACCACATCCAACTGGAAAACCACATCCAATTGGAACACCACATCCAACTGGAACACCACATCCAACTGGAAAACCACATCCAACTGGAAAACCACATCCAATTGGAACACCACATCCAACTGGAACACCACATTCAACTGGAACACCACATTCAACTGGAACACCACATCCAACTAGAAAAATTCATCCAACTGGAACACCACATCCAACTGGAACACCACATCCAACTGGAAAACCATGTTCAACTGGAACACCACATCCAACTGGAACACCACATCCAACTGGAAAACCACATCCAACTGGAACACCACATCCAATTGGAACACCACATCCAACTGGAAAACCATGTTCAACTGGAAAACCACATCCAACTGGAACACCACATCCAATTGGAACACCACATCCAACTGGAACACCAATCCCAACTGGAACACCACATCCAACTGGAAAACCACATCCAACTGGAACACCACATCCAACTGGAAAACCACATCCAATTGGAAAACCACATCCAACTGGAACACCATTCCCAACTGGAACACCACATCCAATTGGAAAACCACATCCACTGGAACACCAATCCCAATTGGAACACCACATCCAACTGGAAAACCACATCCAATTGGAACACCACATCCAACTGGAACACCAATCCCAATTGGAACACCACATCCAACTGGAAAACCACATCCAATTGGAACTCCACATCCAACTGGAAAACCACATCCAATTGGAACACCACATCCAATTGGAAAACCACAACCAACTGGAACACCAATCCCAACTGGAACACCACATCCAACTGGAAAATCACATCCAACTGAAAAACCACATCCAATTGGAACACCACATCCAACTGGAAAACCACATCCAATTGGAACACCACATCCAATTGGAAAACCACATCCAACTGGAACACCAATCCCAACTGGAACACCACATCCAACTGGAAAACCACATCCAACTGGAAAACCACATCCAATTGGAACACCACATCCAACTGGAAAACCACATCCAACTGGAACACCACATCCAATTGGAACACCACATCCAACTGGAAAACCACATCCAACTGGAACATCACATCGAACTGGAAAACCATGTTCAACTGGAACACCACATCTAACTGGAAAACCACATCCAACTGGAACACCACATCCAACTGGAACACCACATCCAACTGGAACACCACATCCAACTGGAAAACCACATCCAACTGGAAAACCACATCCAACTGCAACACCACAACCAAGTGGAAAACCACATCCAACTGGAAAACCAGGTTGAACTGGAAAACCACATCCAATTGGAACACCACATCCAACTGGAAAACCACATCCTATTGGAACACCACATCCAACTGGAAAACCACATCCAACTGGAAAACCACATCCAATTGGAACACCACATTCAACTGGAAAACCACATCCAACTGGAACACCACATCCAACTGGAACACCACATCCAACTGGAAAACCACATCCAACTGGAAAACCACATCCAACTGGAAAACCACATCCAACTGCAACACCACAACCAAGTGGAAAACCACATCCAACTGGAAAACCACATCCAATTGGAACACCACATCCAACTGGAACACCACATCCAACTGGAAAACCACATCCAATTGGAACACCACATCCAACTGGAACACCACATCCAACTGGAAAACCACATCCAACTGGAAAACCACATCCAATTGGAACACCACATCCAACTGGAACACCACATTCAACTGGAACACCACATTCAACTGGAACACCACATCCAACTAGAAAAATTCATCCAACTGGAACACCACATCCAATTGGAACACCACATCGAACTAGAAAAACTCATCCAACTGGAACACCACATCCAATTGGATCACCACATCCAACTGGAACACCACATCCAATTGGAACACCACATCCAACTGGAAAACCACATCCAACTGGAACATCACATCGAACTGGAAAACCATGTTCAACTGGAACACCACATCTAACTGGAAAACCACATCCAACTGGAACACCACATCCAACTGGAACACCACATCCAACTGGAACACCACATCCAACTGGAAAACCACATCCAACTGCAACACCACAACCAAGTGGAAAACCACATCCAACTGGAAAACCAGGTTGAACTGGAAAACCACATCCAATTGGAACACCACATCCAACTGGAAAACCACATCCTATTGGAACACCACATCCAACTGGAAAACCACATCCAACTGGAAAACCACATCCAATTGGAACACCACATTCAACTGGAAAACCACATCCAACTGGAACACCACATCCAACTGGAACACCAGATCCAACTGGAAAACCACATCCAACTGGAAAACCACATCCAACTGCAACACCACAACCAAGTGGAAAACCACATCCAACTGGAAAACCAGGTTGAACTGGAAAACCACATCCAATTGGAAAACCACATCCAACTGGAAAACCACATCCAATTGGAACACCACATCCAACTGGAACACCACATCCAACTGGAAAACCACATCCAACTGGAAAACCACATCCAATTGGAACACCACATTCAACTGGAACACCACATCCAACTAGAAAAATTCATCCAACTGGAACACCACATCCAATTGGAACACCACATCGAACTAGAAAAACTCATCCAACTGGAACACCACATCCAATTGGATCACTACATCCAACTGGAACACCACATCCAATTGGAACACCACATCCAATTGGAACACCACATCCAAATGGAAAACCATGTTCAACTGGAACACCACATCCAACTGGAACACCACATCCAACTGGAAAACCACATCCAACTGGACCACCACATCCAATTGGAACACCACATCCAACTGGAAAACCATGTTCAACTGGAAAACCACATCCAACTGGAACACCACATCCAATTGGAACACCACATCCAACTGGAAAACCATGTTCAACTGGAACACCACATCCAACTGGAACACCACATCCAACTGGAACACCACATCCAATTGGAACACCACATCCAACTGGAAAACCATGTTCAACTGGAACACCACATCCAACTGGAACACCACATCGAACTAGAACACCACATCCAATTGGAACACCACTTCCAACTGGAAAACTATGTTCAACTGGAACACCAATTCCAATTGCAACATCACATCCAACTGGAACACCACATCCAACTGGAACACCACATCCAACAGGAACACCACATCCAACTGGAAAACCATGTTCAACTGGAACACCAATTCCAATTGGAACACCACATCCAACTGGAACACCACATCCAACTGGAAAACCACAACGAACTGGAAAACCACATCCAACTGGAACACCAATCCCAACTGGAACACCACATCCAACTGGAAAACCACATACAACTGGAACACCACATCCAACTGGAAAACCACATCCAACTGCAAAACCACATCCAATTGGAAAACCACATCCAACTGGAACACCATTCCCAACTGGAACACCACATCCAATTGGAAAACCACATCCAACTGGAACACCACATCCAACTGGAACACCACATCCAACTGGAAAACCACATCCAACTGGAAAACCACAACGAACTGGAAAACCACATCCAACTGGAACACCAATCCCAACTGGAACACCACATCCAACTGGAAAACCACATACAACTGGAACACCATATCCAACTGGAAAACCACATCCAACTGCAAAACCACATCCAATTGGAAAACCACATCCAACTGGAACACCATTCCCAACTGGAACACCACATCCAATTGGAAAACCACATCCAACTGGAACACCACATCCAACTGGAACACCACATCCAACTGGAACACCACATCCAATTGGAAAACCACATCCAATTGGAACACCACATCCAACTGGAACACCAATCCCAATTGGAACACCACATCCAACTGGAAAACCACATCCAATTGGAACACCACATCCAACTGGAAAACCACATCCAATTGGAACACCACATCCAATTGGAAAAGCACATCCAACTGGAACACCAATCCCAACTGGAACACCACATCCAACTGGAAAACCACATCCAACTGGAAAACCACATCCAATTGGAACACCACATCCAACTGGAAAACCACATCCAATTGGAACACCACATCCAATTGGAAAACCACATCCAACTGGAACACCAATCCCAACTGGAACACCACATCCAACTGGAAAACCACATCCAACTGGAAAACCACATCCAATTGGAACACCACATCCAACTGGAACACCACATTCAACTGGAACACCACATTCAACTGGAACACCACATCCAACTAGAAAAATTCATCCAACTGGAACACCACATCCAACTGGAACACCACATCCAACTGGAAAACCATGTTCAACTGGAACACCACATCCAACTGGAACACCACATCCAACTGGAAAACCACATCCAACTGGAACACCACATCCAATTGGAACACCACATCCAACTGGAAAACCATGTTCAACTGGAAAACCACATCCAACTGGAACACCACATCCAATTGGAACACCACATCCAACTGGAACACCAATCCCAACTGGAACACCACATCCAACTGGAAAACCACATCCAACTGGAACACCACATCCAACTGGAAAACCACATCCAATTGGAAAACCACATCCAACTGGAACACCATTCCCAACTGGAACACCACATCCAATTGGAAAACCACATCCAACTGGAACACCAATCCCAATTGGAACACCACATCCAACTGGAAAACCACATCCAATTGGAACACCACATCCAACTGGAACACCAATCCCAATTGGAACACCACATCCAACTGGAAAACCACATCCAATTGGAACTCCACATCCAACTGGAAAACCACATCCAATTGGAACACCACATCCAATTGGAAAACCACAACCAACTGGAACACCAATCCCAACTGGAACACCACATCCAACTGGAAAATCACATCCAACTGAAAAACCACATCCAATTGGAACACCACATCCAACTGGAAAACCACATCCAATTGGAACACCACATCCAATTGGAAAACCACATCCAACTGGAACACCAATCCCAACTGGAACACCACATCCAACTGGAAAACCACATCCAACTGGAAAACCACATCCAATTGGAACACCACATCCAACTGGAAAACCACATCCAACTGGAACACCACATCCAATTGGAACACCACATCCAACTGGAAAACCACATCCAACTGGAACATCACATCGAACTGGAAAACCATGTTCAACTGGAACACCACATCTAACTGGAAAACCACATCCAACTGGAACACCACATCCAACTGGAACACCACATCCAACTGGAACACCACATCCAACTGGAAAACCACATCCAACTGGAAAACCACATCCAACTGCAACACCACAACCAAGTGGAAAACCACATCCAACTGGAAAACCAGGTTGAACTGGAAAACCACATCCAATTGGAACACCACATCCAACTGGAAAACCACATCCTATTGGAACACCACATCCAACTGGAAAACCACATCCAACTGGAAAACCACATCCAATTGGAACACCACATTCAACTGGAAAACCACATCCAACTGGAACACCACATCCAACTGGAACACCACATCCAACTGGAAAACCACATCCAACTGGAAAACCACATCCAACTGGAAAACCACATCCAACTGCAACACCACAACCAAGTGGAAAACCACATCCAACTGGAAAACCACATCCAATTGGAACACCACATCCAACTGGAACACCACATCCAACTGGAAAACCACATCCAATTGGAACACCACATCCAACTGGAACACCACATCCAACTGGAAAACCACATCCAACTGGAAAACCACATCCAATTGGAACACCACATCCAACTGGAACACCACATTCAACTGGAACACCACATTCAACTGGAACACCACATCCAACTAGAAAAATTCATCCAACTGGAACACCACATCCAATTGGAACACCACATCGAACTAGAAAAACTCATCCAACTGGAACACCACATCCAATTGGATCACCACATCCAACTGGAACACCACATCCAATTGGAACACCACATCCAACTGGAAAACCACATCCAACTGGAACATCACATCGAACTGGAAAACCATGTTCAACTGGAACACCACATCTAACTGGAAAACCACATCCAACTGGAACACCACATCCAACTGGAACACCACATCCAACTGGAACACCACATCCAACTGGAAAACCACATCCAACTGCAACACCACAACCAAGTGGAAAACCACATCCAACTGGAAAACCAGGTTGAACTGGAAAACCACATCCAATTGGAACACCACATCCAACTGGAAAACCACATCCTATTGGAACACCACATCCAACTGGAAAACCACATCCAACTGGAAAACCACATCCAATTGGAACACCACATTCAACTGGAAAACCACATCCAACTGGAACACCACATCCAACTGGAACACCAGATCCAACTGGAAAACCACATCCAACTGGAAAACCACATCCAACTGCAACACCACAACCAAGTGGAAAACCACATCCAACTGGAAAACCAGGTTGAACTGGAAAACCACATCCAATTGGAAAACCACATCCAACTGGAAAACCACATCCAATTGGAACACCACATCCAACTGGAACACCACATCCAACTGGAAAACCACATCCAACTGGAAAACCACATCCAATTGGAACACCACATTCAACTGGAACACCACATCCAACTAGAAAAATTCATCCAACTGGAACACCACATCCAATTGGAACACCACATCGAACTAGAAAAACTCATCCAACTGGAACACCACATCCAATTGGATCACTACATCCAACTGGAACACCACATCCAATTGGAACACCACATCCAATTGGAACACCACATCCAAATGGAAAACCATGTTCAACTGGAACACCACATCCAACTGGAACACCACATCCAACTGGAAAACCACATCCAACTGGACCACCACATCCAATTGGAACACCACATCCAACTGGAAAACCATGTTCAACTGGAAAACCACATCCAACTGGAACACCACATCCAATTGGAACACCACATCCAACTGGAAAACCATGTTCAACTGGAACACCACATCCAACTGGAACACCACATCCAACTGGAACACCACATCCAATTGGAACACCACATCCAACTGGAAAACCATGTTCAACTGGAACACCACATCCAACTGGAACACCACATCGAACTAGAACACCACATCCAATTGGAACACCACTTCCAACTGGAAAACTATGTTCAACTGGAACACCAATTCCAATTGCAACATCACATCCAACTGGAACACCACATCCAACTGGAACACCACATCCAACAGGAACACCACATCCAACTGGAAAACCATGTTCAACTGGAACACCAATTCCAATTGGAACACCACATCCAACTGGAACACCACATCCAACTGGAAAACCACAACGAACTGGAAAACCACATCCAACTGGAACACCAATCCCAACTGGAACACCACATCCAACTGGAAAACCACATACAACTGGAACACCACATCCAACTGGAAAACCACATCCAACTGCAAAACCACATCCAATTGGAAAACCACATCCAACTGGAACACCATTCCCAACTGGAACACCACAACCAATTGGAAAACCACATCCAACTGGAACACCACATCCAACTGGAACACCACATCCAACTGGAAAACCACATCCAACTGGAAAACCACAACGAACTGGAAAACCACATCCAACTGGAACACCAATCCCAACTGGAACACCACATCCAACTGGAAAACCACATACAACTGGAACACCATATCCAACTGGAAAACCACATCCAACTGCAAAACCACATCCAATTGGAAAACCACATCCAACTGGAACACCATTCCCAACTGGAACACCACATCCAATTGGAAAACCACATCCAACTGGAACACCACATCCAACTGGAACACCACATCCAACTGGAACACCACATCCAATTGGAAAACCACATCCAATTGGAACACCACATCCAACTGGAACACCAATCCCAATTGGAACACCACATCCAACTGGAAAACCACATCCAATTGGAACACCACATCCAACTGGAAAACCACATCCAATTGGAACACCACATCCAATTGGAAAAGCACATCCAACTGGAACACCAATCCCAACTGGAACACCACATCCAACTGGAAAACCACATCCAACTGGAAAACCACATCCAATTGGAACACCACATCCAACTGGAAAACCACATCCAATTGGAACACCACATCCAATTGGAAAACCACATCCAACTGGAACACCAATCCCAACTGGAACACCACATCCAACTGGAAAACCACATCCAACTGGAAAACCACATCCAATTGGAACACCACATCCAACTGGAAAACCACATCCAACTGGAACACCACATCGAACTAGAAAAACTCATCCAACTGGAACACCAATTCCAATTGGAACATCACATCCAACTGGAACACCACATCCAACTGGAACACCACATCCAACTGGAACACCACATCCAACTGGAAAACCATGTTCAACTGGAACACCAATTCCAATTGGAACACCACATCCAACTGGAACACCACATCCAACTGGAAAACCACATCGAACTGGAAAACCACATCCAATTGGAAAACCACATCCAACTGGAACACCAATCCCAACTGGAACACCACATCCAACTGGAAAACCACATCCAACTGGAACACCACATCCAACTGGAAAACCACATCCAATTGGAACATCACATCCAATTGGAAAACCACATCCAACTGGAAAACCACATCCAACTGCAACACCACATCCAATTGGAAAACCACATCCAACTGGAACACCACATCCAACTGGAAAACCACATCCTATTGGAACACCACATCCAACTGGAAAACCACATCCAACTGGAAAACCACATCCAATTGGAACACCACATTCAACTGGAAAACCACATCCAACTGGAACACCACATCCAACTGGAACACCACATCCAACTGGAAAACCACATCCAACTGGAACACCACATCCAACTGGAAAACCACATCCAACTGGAACACCACATCCAACTGGAAAACCACATCCAACTGCAACACCACAACCAAGTGGAAAACCACATCCAACTGGAAAACCAGGTTGAACTGGAAAACCACATCCAATTGGAAAACCACATCCAACTGGAAAACCACATCCAATTGGAACACCACATCCAACTGGAACACCACATCCAACTGGAAAACCACATCCAACTGGAAAACCACATCCAATTGGAACACCACATCCAACTGGAACACCACATTCAACTGGAACACCACATCCAATTGGAACACCACATCCAACTGGAAAACCACATCCAACTGGAACATCACATCGAACTGGAAAACCATGTTCAACTGGAACACCACATCTAACTGGAAAACCACATCCAACTGGAACACCACATCCAACTGGAACACCACATCCAACTGGAACACCACATCCAACTGGAAAACCACATCCAACTGGAAAACCACATCCAACTGGAAAACCACATCCAACTGCAACACCACAACCAAGTGGAAAACCACATCCAACTGGAACACCACATCCAACTGGAACACCACATCCAACTGGAAAACCACATCCAACTGGAAAACCACATCCAACTGCAACACCACAACCAAGTGGAAAACCACATCCAACTGGAAAACCAGGTTGAACTGGAAAACCACATCCAATTGGAAAACCACATCCAACTGGAAAACCACATCCAATTGGAACACCACATCCAACTGGAACACCACATCCAACTGGAAAACCACATCCAACTGGAAAACCACATCCAATTGGAACACCACATCCAACTGGAACACCACATTCAACTGGAACACCACATTCAACTGGAACACCACATCCAACTAGAAAAATTCATCCAACTGGAACACCACATCCAATTGGAACACCACATCGAACTAGAAAAACTCATCCAACTGGAACACCACATCCAATTGGATCACCACATCCAACTGGAACACCATTCCCAACTGGAACACCACATCCAATTGGAAAACCACATCCAACTGGAACACCACATCCAACTGGAACACCACATCCAACTGGAACACCACATCCAACTGGAAAACCACATCCAATTGGAACACCACATCCAACTGGAACACCAATCCCAATTGGAACACCACATCCAACTGGAAAACCACATCCAATTGGAACACCACATCCAACTGGAAAACCACATCCAATTGGAACACCACATCCAATTGGAAAAGCACATCCAACTGGAACACCAATCCCAACTGGAACACCACATCCAACTGGAAAACCACATCCAACTGGAAAACCACATCCAATTGGAACACCACATCCAACTGGAAAACCACATCCAATTGGAACACCACATCCAATTGGAAAACCACATCCAACTGGAACACCAATCCCAACTGGAACACCACATCCAACTGGAAAACCACATCCAACTGGAAAACCACATCCAATTGGAACACCACATCCAACTGGAAAACCACATCCAACTGGAACACCACATCGAACTAGAAAAACTCATCCAACTGGAACACCAATTCCAATTGGAACATCACATCCAACTGGAACACCACATCCAACTGGAACACCACATCCAACTGGAACACCACATCCAACTGGAAAACCATGTTCAACTGGAACACCAATTCCAATTGGAACACCACATCCAACTGGAACACCACATCCAACTGGAAAACCACATCGAACTGGAAAACCACATCCAATTGGAAAACCACATCCAACTGGAACACCAATCCCAACTGGAACACCACATCCAACTGGAAAACCACATCCAACTGGAACACCACATCCAACTGGAAAACCACATCCAATTGGAACATCACATCCAATTGGAAAACCACATCCAACTGGAAAACCACATCCAACTGCAACACCACATCCAATTGGAAAACCACATCCAACTGGAACACCATTCCCAACTGGAACACCACATCCAATTGGAAAACCACATCCAACTGGAACACCAATCCCAATTGGAACACCACATCCAACTGGAAAACCACATCCAATTGGAACACCACATCCAACTGGAAAACCACATCCAATTGGAACACCACATCCAATTGGAAAACCACATCCAACTGGAACACCAATCCCAACTGGAACACCACATCCAACTGGAAAACCACATCCAACTGGAACACCACATCCAACTGGAAAACCACATCCAATTGGAACACCACATCCAATTGGAAAACCACATCCAACTGGAAAACCACATCCAACTGCAACACCAATCCCAACTGGAACACCACATCCAAATGGAAAACCACATCCAATTGGAAAACCACATTCAACTGGAACACCAAATCCAAATGGAAAATCAAGTCCAACTGGAACACCACATCCAATTGGAACACCACATCCAATTGGAACAGCAGCTCCAACTGGAAAAGCACATCCAACTGGAACACCACATCCAATTGGAACACCACATTCAACTGGAAAACCATGTTCAACTGGAACACCACATCCAACTGGAAAAGCACATCCAACTGGAACACCACATCCAACTGGAAAACCACATCCAACTGGAACACCACATCCAACTGGAAAACCACATCCAATTGGAAAACCACATCCAATTGGAACTCCACATCCCAACTGGAACACCACATTCAATTGGAAAACCACATCCAACTGGAAAACCACATCCAATTGGAACACCAAATCCAACTGGAACACCACATCCAATTGGAAAACCACATCCAATTGGAAAACCACATCCAACTGGAACACCACATCCAATTCGAACACCACATCCAATTGGAAAACCACATCCAACTGGAAAACCACATCCAATTGGAAAACCACATCCAACTGGAAAACCACATCCAACTGGAAAACCACATCCTGGAACACCACATCCAACTGGAAAACCACATCCAATTGGAAAACCACATCCAATTGGAACACCACATCTAACTGGAACACCACATCCAACTGGAAAACCACATCCAATTGGAACACCACAGTCAATTGGAAAACCACAACCAATTGGAACACCACATCCAATTGGAACACCACATCCAACTGGAACTCCAATCCCAACTGGAACATCACATCCAACTGGAACACCACATCCAACTAGAATACCAATCCCAACTGGAACACCACATCCAATTGGAACACCAATCCCAACTGGAACACCAATCCCAACTGGAACACCCCATCCAATTGGAACACCACATCCAATTGGAACACCACATCCAACTGGAACACCACGTCGAACTGGAAAACCAAGTCCAACTGGAAAAACTCATCCAATTGGAAAACCACATCCAATTGGAACACCACAGCCAACTGGAACACCACATCCAACTGGAACACCACATCCAATAGGAACACTAATCCCAACTGGAAAACCACATCCAATTGAAACACCACATCGAATTGGAACACCACATTCAATTGGAACACCACATCCAACTGGAAAACCACATCCAATTGGAACTCCAATCCCAACTCTAAAACCACGTCCAACTGGAGCACCAGATCCAACTGGAACAACACGTACAACTGGAACACTACATACAACTGGAACACCAATTCCAACTGAACACATGGAACTGATCACCACATCAAACTGAATACCATGTCAGATGTCGTTTATTTGGATTTTTAAAGGTCTTCGACATGATGCCGCATTTGAGTCTACTTAACAAGATAGTAAATCAGCTTTGATGGAGTGGTGGAGCAGACTTGATGACCAAATGGCCTAATTCTCCTCTTAGGTATTATGGTCTTGTGGTCTATTCAACCTTTCCCTTTAACTCAGTGGAACAGACTCTCAATTCCTTTATTTTACGGTTGAACCTCATTTGATAATTGGTCTCCCACAAGATGAGCTCAGCTGAAATGGTGATTTATAAAAGGAAAACCAATTCCCTTCATTTTCCTCTTTAGGGCTAATTCCTTGCCTGCTGAAAGAGACTGTATTCCCCGGGCATATTTTGGCAGCACAGTCACAGTCGTATCTGCAGAGGAGACCCGTGCAGATTTATAAAAGGAGCTTTTGTAGGTTTCTTTTTTTTTGGTGGTGCAATCATAATTAATTAGCAAGGACAAATCAAAATAAGGTAGGGACAAGCAGAATGGCAGTTGCTGGAGTGGGGAGGCTTTGGCTCATCAGGCTTGGTTGGGTACATATCTGGTAAGTTTCATCTTCTTTATTTATTCTTCATCTGTTTGTGCGGAGTTAGAGCAGCAGGATGGCTCCAGGGGCCACTTTGTGTTGTTTGTGTTCCAGCCTCCTGGCCAGCCCCACCTGCACCAGGTGCACTGAGCTGCCGCTCTGAAAGAATGTGTTAGGGAACTGGAGCTACAGTTCATACAGGAGAGTGAGGAGCTGATAGACAGGAGCTACAGGGAGGTAGTCACCCCCCCTAGGCTGCAGGAGACAGATAAATGGGTAACTGCCAGGAGAGGGAAGGGAAGTGGGCAATCAGTACAGTGTATCCCTGTGGCTGTTCCCCTCAATAATATGTACACTGTTTTGGATACTTTTGAGGGATGATCTACTGGGAGGGAGCCATAGTGACAGAGTCTCTGGCACTGAGTGTGACGCTGTGGCTCAGAGGGGAAGGGGAGAAGAAGAATGCAAGTAGAGGTAAGGGACTGTAGTTGGAGGAGTAGACACAAGATTCTGCGGACGTGATAGAGACACCTGGATGGTATGTTGCCTCCCAGGTGCCAGTGGCAGGGTCTGAGCCATGTACCAGCGAGGGTAAGAATATAATGATTTGGCAGACAAAGGTGTGGCTGAGAAACTGGTGCAGGGGCAGGGTTTTAGTTTCTGAATCACTGGAATCTTTTCAGCAGAAGGGATGACCTGTATAAAACGAACCGGCTACACCTGAATCCAAGGGGGGGGGGTAGGGGAACCAACATCCTTGCAGGCAGGTTTGCTGGAGCTGTGGGGGAGGGTTTAAACTAATTTGGCAGGGGGATGGGAGCTGGAGGGATAGGGCTGAGGACAGAACTGTTGGTTTACAAGCAGAGGTAGTGTCTGTCAAGACTGTCAGGAAGGACAGATAGATGAAAGAGCAAAATTGCAGTCAGTAAAATGATTTGCAGTGCAAAACATCATTATGCACTGTGTCATATGATGTGGATGGTCATGGTATTCCATCCAACTTTAATCTGAGAAGTTCTAATAAGCTCTTCAAAACTTTTGTTCATCCTTCCCTTGATGCAACTCATGAATGTCACGCGCTGTCAACCACAACTTCTTCTTCCATCAGTTTTTTCCATCACTGCAAGATGTTCAAGCCTTTCTTTCCTCAGTACATGTCCTAGAAATTCCAGCTGCTGTTTCCTGATTAATGATATCAGCTCTTTTCTGATTCTTATTCTGGCTTTACACAACACTTCCTCATTTGTTACTGTCCCTCCACAATATTTTCATCATTCTTCTCAAAAACCACATTCCTGCAGGTTTAAGTCTTCCCTTATTTGGCTTTGATAGTCTCTAACATTCACTTTCAAATGACAGGAGGCTGCTTTGGCAGATAATGTGAAGGTAAACCCAAAGGGTTTCTACAAGTATATTAAAAGGATACTAGGGGACAAAATTGTTCCCCTAGAAGACCAGCATGGTCGTCTATGTGTGGAGCTTCACAAGATGGGGGAGATTTTAAACAAATTTTGTGCATCAGTATTTACTCAGGAAACTGGCATAGCGTGTATGGATGGAAGGGAAACAAGCAGTGGAACATATAGAGATTAAAGAGAAGGAGGTGCTTGCTGCCTTACAGCGAATAAAGGTAGATAAATCTCCCAGGCCTGACATGGTATTTCCTTGGACCTTGAGAGAGATTAGTGTAGAAATTGCAGGGTCCCTGGCAGAAATATTTAAAATGTCCTTATCCAAGGGTGCGGTGCCGGAGGATTGGAGGGTAGCTCAAATTGTTCCATTGTTTAAAAAAGGCTCCAAAAGTAAACCAGGTAATCACAGGCCAGTGAGCCTGACATCAGTAGTAGGTAAATTATTGGAAGGTGTTCTGAGAGATTGGATATACAAGTATTTGGACAGCCAAGTGTTGATTAAGGATAGTCAACATGGCTTTGTGCGTTGTAGATCATGTTTAACAAACCTTGTAGAGTTTTTTGAGGAGGCTACCAAGAAAGTAGATGAAGGAAAGGCTTTGGATGTTGTCTACATGTTGAGAAAGTCCCACATGGGAGATTAGTTCAGAAGGTTGAGACGTTAGGTATCCATGGAGAGGTTGTAAACTAGATTTGAAATTGGCTGTGTGGGAGAAGACAGGGAGTGGTAGTGGATGATTGCTTCTCAGACTGGAGGCCTGTGACCGGTGGTGTGCCTCAGGGATCTGTGCTGGGATCATTGTTGTTTGTTGTTTATATCAATGATCTAGATGATAATGTGGTAAATTGGATCAGCAAGAGCTTGCAGAGGGATCTGGACCAACTAGAAAAATGGGCCACAAAAGGCAGATGGAACTTAATGCAGCCAGGTGTGAGGTGTTGCATTTTGGAATGACAAATCAAGGTAGGACATAATAAGTAAAAGGTAGGGCACTGAGGAATGTGGAAGAACAAAGGGATCTGGGTGTTCAGATACATTACTCCCTGAAAGTGGCATCACAGGTAGACAGGGTTACAAAGAAGGCTTTTGGCATCCTGGCATTCATAAATCAAAGTACTGAGTATAGGAGTTGGGATGTTATGGTGAGGTTGTATAAGACATTGGTGAGGCCAAATTTGGAGTATTGTGTGCAGTTCTGGTCATCCAACAATAAGAAGGATATCAGTAAGATTGAAAGATTTACTAGGATGTTGCGGGGTCTTTAGGAATTGAGTTACAGGGAAAGATTGAACAGGTTAGGACTTTTTTCCTTGGAGTGTAGAAGAATGAGGGGTGATTTGATAGTTTACAAAATTATGAGGGGTATAGACAGAGTAAATGCAAGAAGGCTCTTTCCACTTAGACTAGGAGAGATAAATAAGAGAAGACATGGCACTAGAGTGAAATTGGAAAGGTTTCAGGGGAACATTAAGGTGAAAGGGGAAAGGTTTCAGGGGAACATTCGGCGGAACTTCTTCACAGAGAGTGGTGGGAGTTTGGAACGAGCTGCCATCTGACATGGTAAATGCAGGTTCACTCTTAAGTTTTAAGAATAAATTGGATAGTTACATGGATGGGAGAGGTCTGGAGGGTTATGGACTGAGTGCAGGTCAATGGGACTAGCGGAATTAAGTTTTGGCACAAACTAGAAGGGCTGAATGGCCTGTTTTCTGTGCTGTACTGCTCTATGGTTCTATGGTTAGTGTAGAATGAACCTAGCACCATAACACTGAGGTTTGTACCCATTGAAATTATGTGATTCTTTAGTATCTTGCTCAAATGCTCGAATGTGCATAGAACAATCTTCTAATTTCAACATCAGCCTTTCCATCAGAGGTTGTCATGCTCCCTAAGTAAATGAAATTCCATGCTTGTTTAATCACTTTGTTGTCCACTTTCAGTTTACATTTCTGTATTTCTTTCGACTTTGTGACTATCACACATTTGGTCTTCTTGCAGTTGATGGTCAGTCCTCTCTGCATTTTCTTCGATGACTTTATCTAGTATTCTGTGGAGCTTCTCTTTAGAATTAGCTAGCAGCACTGTGTTATTTGCATATTGCAAGTTATTGAAATTATATCCACCAATTGTCATGTCTGGAATACTATTTCTTCGAATCATCTCAATATAAATGTTGAATAAGCAGGACAAGAGAACACAACCCTGTCTGATCCCTTTTAAATCCAGATAAAATCACTTGTTTCATTTTCAACAGGCATTCCTGCTCTTTGTTCCCAATACAAGATTCTGATGATTCTGCTATCTTTCCCATTAATAGCCAAATGCTGTAGGACTTTTATAAACTCTTCATTTCTTCCCTATCAAAAGCTTTGGTAAAAAGCAATGTAAAAGAGGGACAAAGTCAAAAGGGCTGATGAATACAGGGCTGAAGGCGTTATGTTTGAATGCAAGTAGTTTATGGAATAAGGTAGACGATTTAAAGATCGGCAGGTATGACGTATATAGTGAGTCATGGCTGAAAGAAGATTATAGTTGAGAGCTTAGCATTCAAAGATATGCATTGTATCGAAAGGATAAGCAGGTAGGAAGAGGTATTAGCGTGGTTTTGTTGATAAACAATGAAATCAAATCCTTAGAAAGTATGGTATCAGAAGATGTAGAATACTTGTGGGCAGAGTCAGAAACTGCAAGGGTAAAAAGACTCTGACGGGGGTTACATACAGGCTTCCGAATAGCAGCCAGGATGTGGCCTACGAATTACATAGGGAGATTGAAAAGCCAGGTCAAAAGGGCAATGTTTTGATAGTTCTGAGGAATTTCAATATGCAGATTAATTGGGAAAATTAGGTTGGTGCTGGATCCCAAGGGAGAGAATTTGTAGAATGCCTACAAGGTGTATTTTTTTTTAGGGGATTAGCCATTCTGGATTGGGTATTGTTATGAAACAGGTTTGATTAGGGAGCTTAAGGTGAAGGAACCTTTAGGAATCAATGATAATAATAAGATAGAATTCATTCTGCAATTTGAGAGGGAGAAGCTAAAATCAGATGTATCAGTGGAAGAAAGGAAATTACAGAGGTATGAGAGAGAACTGAGAGAAGAGCTGGCCAAAGTTGATTACAGGGATCAATCTCTAGCTGGGATAATGGCAGAGCAGTGTTACGTACTCGTGACATGACAATGGTACCCTTGTCACGTGACTGGGATTGAAGCTATACTGGACTTGAGGTAATGGTCTTGTGATGGTGGAGTGATGTCATTTTCCCGCCAGTAGAGATCATGTGACAGGTTTTTTTTTACAGGTTATAAAAGGAAGACCCCACCCTGTGAGGGGGGACAGTTCGTGGCTGGATTTGCCATGTTGACTTCATGCCGCTGCGTGATTTAATGTGATGACGCAGTTTAGTTGAAGGATGAAGTTTTTATCTAATGCCTAAAGTTTAAAAGGTCATTGCCAGCAGTTTCTTTACAATACTGCTAGTTGAGAATCAGTGGAGAGTGACGATCAGAGTTCGGGAGTTAAAGATCGAGGACCATCGATGTTCGACGGTGAAACGGGTTCGACCTTATTTAATCCTTATTCGGAAGGAATTCATTGACTGTTCTCGTGTTAATCTCTGCGGGATAGCAGAAGATTGAGGACAGTGTGATAAAGGAAAGGTCAGTGCCTTTAAGCCGTTTCGTTTTGTTTCGTAAAGTCTTCGTGGGAAAAGTTCGACTTTGGGGATCGAAGCAAAGCGACGTGAAAGAGAATTTAAATCATCTTAAAAAGTCTCTCCCTTAAATGGACTGTGAGCATTTCGAACTTTTGGCAATGCTACTTTAAAGAACTGTTTTTGCAACATCTCTTTAAGAACTGTTTGAGCTGCATCACCTTAAGAACTGCTTAAGCTGCCGCACAGCAGCTGATTTCCGGTTACGTTAGTGTTTGTTTACTTTTGGAGGGTTTGGTTTCAGTGTTTAATAAACATGTTGTATGTTATATAAACCCTTGCCTAACTCATATATTTATTGTTGCCTGAATATGTAACAGCAGCAATGGCTGGAATTTCTGGGTGCAATTCAGAAAGTGCAGGATAGATACATACCAAAAGAGAAGAAGCAGTATTCTAAAGATGACACAGTCTTAGCTGACAAGAGAAGTTAAAGCCAACATAAAAGCCAAAGAGAGGGTATATAATAACACTAAAAATTAGTGGGAAGGTAGAGATTTGGGAAACATTTAAAGACTAAGAGAACGCAATTAAAAGCCAAAAGGGGAAAAGATGAAATATGAAGGTAAGCTAGCCAATAATATCAAAGGGGATACTAAAAGTTTTTTTTCAGATATATAAAGAGTAAAAAAGAGGTGAGAGTACATACTGGACTGCTGGAAAATAACACTTGAGAGTTAGTAATGGGGGGACAAGGAAGCGGCAGATGAACTGAATAAGTATTTTGTAATAGTCGTCACTGTGGAAGACATAAGCAGTATGTTGCAAGTTCTAGAGTGTCAGGGGCAGAAGTGAGGGTGGTTGCTATTACTAGGGAGAAGATGCTTGGAAAACAGAAAGGTCTGGAGCAGATGGACTGCATCCCAGGGCTCTGAAAGAGGTGGCTGGAAAGATTGCGGAGGCATTAGTAATGATCTTTCATTAGTGTAGCGTTAAGGAAGCAGAAAGGTTGCAGGATGATTTAGACATTAGGAGAATGGGCAAAGAAATGGCAGATGGAATGTAGTGTCGGGAAGTGTATACACTAGTCATACACTTAGTCATACACTTAGCTAAACGGAATAAACGACATTAGCCAATTTCTGCAGATCTTGCACTGGGCAAATGGCAGACATTTCTTGTATAACAATGGCGCCTACAGGTTATAAACATTCATCCCTTTGGAGGATCTTGTTTGTAAAACTGAATCAGAATCATGTTTCAAATCATTAACATGTGCTGTGAAATTCATTGTTTTCTGGCAGCAAAACATTACAGTATGTAATAGTTTTTAAAGGCTATAACTTACAATAAGAAATATATATTAAAACATTTAATTTAAGTAAAAAGTGCAAAAAACCATAAGACCATAAGATTAAGCCATTTGGCCCATCGAGTCTGCTCCACCATTCCTTCATGGCTGAGTTATTATCCCTCTCAACTCCATTCTCCTGCCTTCTCCCCATAATCTTTGAAACCCTTCGTAATCAAGAACCTATCAATCTCTGCTTCAAATATACTCAAAAAGAGAGCAAAAAAAAGTCGTGAGGTAGCTTCATGTGTTTAATGTCCATTCAGAAATCTAATGGCAGAAAGGAAGAAGCTGATACTGAAACATTGAGTGTGTGTCTTCAGACTCCCTCCTGTACCGCCTCCTTGATGGTAGCAATGAAAAGAGGGCAATGGGAGTCCTTAATGATAGATGCTGCTTTTCTGAGGCATCACCTTTTGAAGGTGTCCTCGATGCTGGGGAGGCTAGTGCCCATTATGGAGCTGGTTACACTTACAAATTTCTGCAGCTTTCTCCGATCCTGTGCCATGGCCCCTTCATACCAGATGGTGAAGCAACCATTTAGAATGCTCTCCATGGTACACCTACAGAAATTTACAAGAGGTTTTTGTAAACATTGAATAAATGTAGATTCATGAGTCTAGAAGCTCACTCCCAGCCAATTGCATTAAATGCCTGCTATGGTAATGGTAGGACATCATACTTCTGTCTCCATTATTAATTTCCTTAGATCTCAATGCTGCTGATAAGAGATGAACTTCAATCTTTGAGCCAATTTGAATTATACAATTTGACCATCAGGTGTCACTGCAGGCCCATATCTTACGACAATTTAAAATGGGGACAGGTATGCAGACATTGTCACTGCTCTGAAATATTCAGTCTGGACAATACAGTAAACAAATTAAGTATAGCACTGAAAACAAAAATTTCACAGTTTTAAACTTAAGCCAGAGCATGCAAAATAAAGAAAAAAATGCTATCTAATAGAATACAATGAAGATTATAGCAAAAACAGACACCAGCAGCAACACAGAAATTTTGATTATTTAATCAAGTGATTTGCTTTCACTTCCAGTGGATTATTGAACACAACACTGACAATTGTTTCTTCAGAGCTTACGAGGTGGGATCTCAGGCAGACTGTTCACTTCTTCAATATATGCTATGAAGCTGTGGAAGTAAGTGGTCTACCTCAAGCATTAACTGATCAGAAAACTGACACCCAGAGTGCAAACAAACTTTTAGTGAATTATATTTTTGTTTTTACATCACTTTCTAGTTTCGCACATTTAATGTGATATGCTATTTCTTGAGCAACACACACATACACTTGATTATCATATTTCTTGCTTATTAATAAGATGACCCTTTAGAACAGATATGAGGAGAGATACCTTTAGCCAGAGGACGGTGAATCCAAGGAATTCATTGCTACAGATGGCTGTGGAGGCCAAGTCACTGAGTATATTTAAAGCAGAGGTTAATCATCATCAGCATCATTATGTGCCATGTTGTATGATGTGGGCAAATTTTTCTACAGAGTGCTTTGCCATTGCCTTTTTCTGGGCAGTGTCTTTACAAGACAGGTGACTCCAGCCATTACCAATACCCTTCAGAGATTGTCTCCCTGGCATCAGTGGTCACATAACCAGGTCTTGTGATATGCACCAGCTGCTCCCATAACTTCACCTTATGGGTGAAGATACGTCTCTACCAAAGGAGGTCCTTCCCCCTGCTAGCCTGCAGGTCACCTTTGGGTCATCTGCTTAGCCCCCCCAATCAGGAGGTTAATGGGTTCTTGATTAGTCAGGGCATCAAAGATTACAGCGAGAAAGCCGGAGAATGGGGTTGAGAGGGGTAATATATCAACCATGATGGAATGGAGGAGCAGACTTGATAGGCTGAATGGCCTAATTCTGTCTCTATGTCTTATAGTTTTATGGTCTTTTTAACAAGTCACAAAACAGCATTCAACATCCAAGAATTTTAGCAGAAATATATTTTTGTCGTTGAGGGAAAATATATTCACTGATACATGTGTTTTTATTTTAGTAATAAATAGTGGAGAATTGCATAAACACACAGCAGTCAGGCTGTCTCTGTGGAAAGAATGAATGTTTCTGCTTGATAAAGATTCATCAGAATAATTCATGGACATACAGTGCCTCTCGTTCCACAGATGACTGTTTCAACTGTCTTGGTTTTTGTTTCAGATTTCTAGCAGTCACAGTTATGGATTTTTTATCTCAGTCATTGATTTCTAAATCCAGTAAAACTAATCAGATGAAAGTTTCTTTTCTGCAGGCTCTAAGATTCTTATACAAATTCAGTCTTGTTCTATCTTTTAAAAAGAGGGGGTCCACAATGCAACACTATAATTCAGCAAAACATGACACTGCAAACTGCTTAAAAAAAGCTTTAATAAGGCTCAGGGAAGAGAATAGTTTATAGAACTGTCCTGATTTCCTGAGGTTGGAGTTAAAATACAGAATCTATCCAGTTTAAATTGTTCTGTAATATATCTAAAGAGTAGCAGGCTGGAGGTATGTCAAAAGAGGTGTAAGGTACTCCTTCCCTCTGCTAACCTCCAGGTCACCCTTGGCCAAGGTGTAATACCTGCTTAGCTCCCTCTCAACCCCCCATCAGGGTCACATGAAGCCATGGGAGCGGTGGTGGACAGCCATATGAGCAGCTGGTGCATGTCACAAGTCCTGGTTATGCGACTGCTAACACCAGGCAGCCAATCTCTGAAGATGGTTGGGGTCTCTGATAATGGTTGGGGTCATCGGCCTCGTAAAGACACTGTCCAGAAGAAGGCAAAGGCAAACAACTTCTGCAGAAACAATTGCCAAGAACAATTATGGTCATGGAATGACCATGATCACCCACAGCATACATTGCAGCACATAACAAACAAATGAACAAAAGTATCCAAAGGGTAATTTTATATTTTGTCACTCGGTAGAGTTCCCACTATCCCACTGAGACGAGTACTTTATTTATTTTTGTAGATGTGTGGACTCTGGCCTCCCAGTCCTTCAAGTCACACTGTTCCAACACCCCCGATTAACCCTAACCTAACCAGGGAACAATTTGGAATGGCCAATGATCCCACCCTGTACATCTCTGGACTGCAGGAGGAAACCAAAGCCCCAGGGAAAACCCATACATTCCATGTGGAGAACGACACCACAATGAACTCCAAACTCAGGAATGTTCTGAGCTGTAATAGTGTCACGCTAAGCTCTACGCTTCCATGGTGCCCTATGTGAATTAGGTCCGATACACTGTGGGAATTTGATGCAGTTAATGCAGCCTGTGGACTTGGGTGATTCAGGCTTACAGTTTTGCTAAATCTGACCAGCCGCTGTATTAGATCAGCAGTCTTTCACATTCCTGCCATCATTTTACTGGGAAAAGGCAAATGCAAGCAAATACAATGCCATCCCTTCCTATTGCTTTTATATACCAGTTGGAAGGTTGATTGGTCACTGTAAATTGTTTTGTGATTAGGCAAGCGTTAAATGGAGGGTTGTGAGGCGGAGCGGCTCCGAGCACCTCATTCTGCACTGTACCTCTCAACAAAATAAAACATAGAAGCAAAATGAGAAAGAAGGCATCTGACTCACTTATGAACTCTTCTAGCTTGTGGTGACATCTCATGGCCTAAAAATCACCAAGATTGGAAATGAGCATTTGGGGAAATCCACAGTATTTAATTAAAAGTGAAACTACTGTATTTTTTGTAGTATGCTGCAAAGTTCAAAGTTAATTTATTATCAAAGTGCATATATGACACCTCGAGATTCTTTTTCTTGTGTGCATACTCAATAAATCCATAATAGGATAATAACCATACTACAGTCACTGGAAGACCGCACCAACTTGAGCATTCAAACAGCGTCCAAAAGACAACATACCGTACAAATACAAAAAGAAAACAAGAATAATAATAAATAAATAAGCAATAAATATTAAGAACATGAGGTGAAGAGTCCTTGAAAGTGAGTTCACAGGTTGTGGGAACATTTCGATGATAAGGTGAGTGAAGTTATCCCCTTTGGTTTGGTTTGAGGAAGTCAATCTACCAGAAGAACTGGCGTCGGTAAAGAAATGACCAGTAAGACAGAAGTCCATTTTCATTTTGGTTTTGGAGTTTTAAACTAACAAACCATAAAACCATAGACATGGGCTGTCCTGAGTTATGTTATGGATTTGGGAGCTCCAGTTTCCTCTCACAGTCCAAGGGTGTTCCAATTAGTAGGTTAATTGGTCAACGTAAATTGTCCTGTGACGGGGCTGCGGTTAAATCGGGGATTGCTGAGTGATGAGGCTCAGTGGGCTGGAAGAATCGGTTCCATGTGGCATCTCCAAGTCAGGGGTTCCCAACCTTGGGGTAACGGACCCCTCTGTTAAAGGTAAGGTTTTATGGCATAAAAAAAGTTGGCAGCCACTGTTCTAAATATGCAATTATGAGCCAGATTGATTGTCTGTTACTGAAAAGGAAAAGCAGAGTATTCTTGAACTCTTCAAAACCTTATCATCAAACAACCTTAAAATAATGGTAACATTCTGTCGGTATTTTCAGAATTATCTATTGGACTATTTCATTCTGCTCTTGATTAAACATGAAGCAAAATGATAACCACGATCTCTGACAACACTGAAGCATTATGAATCGAGGAAAGCCCTCCCTTGGTCGGGGCCAGTCATGGATGTTGCATCCCAGCTGCATATGAGATACGCAGGCTGGGGCAGTACGATGTCGAAAGCAAACTGTTGCCAGGCAGCAGGCACTGCACCCGCTTGCAGCTGATCAGCAGAGCGCGATGCAGTTTGGTACCATTGGTGTCACAGGAATAGCCAGTCAGCGTTGAACACAACATAGGTCTGATTTAGGGACTCCAGCTACAGAATTTTCTTTGGGGTTTACTCCTGAAGTCTTTCCCATGAGTAGGTATAGTCATAAGGCTGCAAGGGTTTAAGATCAGATTCTGCTGGGTGAGCTGCCAATCATGGCTGATGATCCCCATCTGCCCAAAGCAACTGGTTTTAAGGTGCCAGTAACCCATCTTTGCCTCTTCTCCTGTCAGTAAAAACAGAGTGGCCAGGTTTAGTAGCTAAGCCACATGTGAAAGCCAGGAACTGGATTTGGTTATCAGTGGCTATTTGAGATGCAAGCCATTAAGAGCATTTAATAGGTAGAACGTTAGAACATTAGAAAGATTTTGCCAAGAACAGGCCATTCGGCCCAACAAAACTGGTCAAATTCTTATTCACATAGTGTGTTAAAATAACTATCCAGTTTAGATTTGAAAGTTTCTAAGGTTCTACTCTCAACTACATAACTAGGTAGTTTGTTTCATGTGACAGCCACTCACTATGTAAAGAAATGCTTCCTGATTTTACCCTGAAATCTCCCTTTAACTAATATCTACCTATGGCCCCATGTCCTTAATAATGGATTAATTTAGAAGTACTAGTCGGCATCCACCTTACTTGTACCCTTAATGATTTTGAGCACCTCCATCATGTCTCATCTCATTCTATGTCTAGATAGGCTAAAAGGATTTAATTCATTCAATCTTTCTTCATCGCCCATACCCTGCAGACCTGGACTAAGTCTAGTTGCCCTTCTCTGGACTCTCTCCAGTGCCTTCACATCCCTCGCAAGGAGAACGTCCCCCGACTTGAACTCCACTGAGCGCATTATGTAGCCCAATATTCTGTTAACTTTCTAATCACTTCTGTGCATTGTCTAGATGTTGATAGTGATGAGTCTACCAGGGCACCCAAATCCTTCTCATACAGTGTGCTTTCTACTCGATACTGCCGCCCCCAGTATAAATTTATATCTAATATTTCTGCTTTCTATATGTAATACTTTGCACTTACGTACATTAAGTTTCACCTGCCATGTATCTGCCCACATCCAGATTTTGTTCAGATCTAACTGCATTGATTCTGCTGCCTAATTGTTATCAGCCCATCCCCCTAATTTTGCATCATTGGCAAACTTTACTATGTTATGTGCTTATTCAATTGGAAGCATGGATTTGACAAGGCATTTGACAAGGTACCCCATGCAAGACTTATTGAGAAAGTAAGGAGGCATGAGATCCAAGGGGAAATTGATTTGTGGATCCAGAACTGGCTTGTCCACAGAAGGCAAAGAGTGGTTGTAGACTGGTCATATTCTGCATGGAGGTCGGTCACCAGTGGAGTGCCTCAGGGATCTGTTCTGGGACCCATGCTTTTCGTGATTTTTATAAATGACCTGGATGAGGAAGTGGAGGAATGGATTAGTAAGTTTGCTGATGACACAAAGGTTAGAGGTGTTGTGGAAAGTGTAGAGGGCTGTCGGAAGTTACAGTGGGAGATTGATAGGATGCAAAACTGGGCTGAGAAGTGGTAACTGAGAGTTCAACCCAGATAAGTGTGAGGTGGTTCATTTTAGTAGGTCAAATATGATGGCAGAATATAGTATTAATGGTAGGACTCTTGGCAGTGTGGAGGATCAGAGGGATCTTGGGGTCTGAGTCCATAGGACACTCAAAGCAGCTGCGCAGGTTGACTCTGTGCTTAGGAAGGCATATGGTGCATTGGCCTTCATCAATCGTGGAATTGAATTTAGGAGCCGAGAGGTAATGTTGCAGCAATGTAGGACACTGGTCAGACCCCACTTGGAATACTGTGCTCAGTTCTGGTTGCCTCACTACAGGAAGGATGTGGAAGCCATAGAAAGGGTACAGAGGAGATTTACAAGGATGTTGCCTGGATTGGGGAGCATGCCTTATGAGAATAGGTTGAGTGAACTCGGCCTTCTCTTCTTGGAGTGACAGAAAGATGAGAAGAGGATGAGAAGAGAAGGTGTATAGGATGATGAGAGGCATTGATCGTGTGGATAGTCAGAGGCTTTTTCCCAGGGCTGAAATGGCTAACACGAGAGGGCATAGTTTTAAGGTGCTTGGAAGTAGGTACAGAGGAGATATCAGGTCTAATTTTTTTACGCAGAGCGTGTTGAGTGCATGGAATGGGCTACCAGCGACGGTGGTGGAGGCGGATATGATAGGGTCTTTTAAGAGAATCCTGGACAGGTATATGGAGCTCAGAAAAATACAGGGCTATGGATAACCCTAAGTAATTTCTCAGGTAAGGACCTGCTTGGCACAGTTTTGTGGGCTGAGGGCCTGTATTGTGCTGTAGGTTTTCTATGTTTCTAAAACACTTTGAGACTAACCACATTATGATCACTTGTTCCTAAAAGCTCAACAACTTCTGTACTCAAAAATTCTACCTTGATTGTTCCAGAACATCAAATCTAGATGGGCCTCCCCTCTTGTTGGTACATTTACACACTGAGTCAAAAAACAATCTTTCAATAACTCAGTGAGTTCACTTTCCTGTAATCCATTAGTCACTGGGTTCTTCCACTACATATTTGGGAAATTAAAGTCTCTCATAACAATAACATCACCCACAAAGCTTGCTTTTCTAGTATTCTGATAGAGTTGTTTATTAAAATCACTCTCAGCATTATAACATACACCCAATCTTATTACAGCTTTCAATTCTCAACCAGATAATGTCACTAAGTCTTGATTCATCTCCCATCATAAGCAGCCTCATGTTTAAATTTTCTCTTGTGTATATGGCTACTCCTCCACGCTTACAATCTTGCCTCTCTTTCCTAAGTAAATTAGAACATTTAATACTATATTCATCACCATTTCTTGAGGTTTCAGTTTTTGCTATTATTCATACTTACATACAATTACATACAATTCTGGCTTGTTTATTTTATTTTAATACCTTGCATTTATACAGGCCATCCTGGATTATTGATGTTTTCCATCCTATTCCAATCTATTTTTATATTTTTGAAGCCTATCGGTTTATGTCCTAACACGTTATTCTCCACTGAGGTGCTTAAACAATTCAGCCTGGCCTGGTCTAACCTGCACTGCACCTAACTGCACCCCCCCCCCCCACACCATTCTCGAGTTTAAACAGTCCTCAACTGATTGAAGCATACATTTGCCAGTCCAGTAGTGTCCCTCTGGTTCAAATACAACCCGTTCTGGCGGTACAAGTACCATCTACTGACTACCGTCCACCCCAACTGTAACAACCTTAGGGAAACACATTATCAATTAGCTGCAATTTATTCATTTTTTACTTGAACAAATGCTTTTTAATATTTTTGTTTAGTAAATAAGCTGATGCTTATTCTCTCCAGGGAAACAGGATCACTTTTTTTGAAGGCTTGAAGAAAATGGCTGGAATAGAATTCACTAGTATTACTGCCTGTACCTTGGGACATGAGAGACAATATTAAACATAGCCATTGAACTACAGATCATTTTAACCAGTAGATGACTGCAGAAGAGAGAGGGCACTGAATCATTCATTTATGAATGAGGAAAACTCCTTCACGATGATAAGGAGTGCAGATTGGCATTCTAAGACATCATTGCTATTTGTTGCAACATGCTTTACAGAAGAGCTTATGGGTATTGATGTAGTGATGTTTATTTATGATAAAAGCCAATAACAAAGAATGTACCAGTCTCAGCAGAAATGTCTCATCAGCATGGAACTGCCTACCTTGCCCTGGAGATAAAAGACAAGTTTACAGGCCCCAGAGAATATATCGAACGGTCTTGTTACTTCACTCAGTAGCAGATTTACCTTTCATCTGTGCCACGTTCTCACAAAAACCATTTCCAGTAAACCTTTCTTGTTGTCGTTTGCAGTTCTTGAAATTCATAACAAAATGTTTTACAGCTGCTGAAATTACTGTAACATGATGCAAAGTGGCATAATGAATTGTGAATGGCAGTCACTGTTGTGATGCAGGAAATGCAAAAACAATTTGTACCCAACAATTTCCCATTTTAAAAAAACATTCAGATAAAATCAAGAATGTCTGACTTTGGTGATGTTGGTTGGATAAAAAGAAGAAACTCCTCTGCTCTCTTCAAAGAATGGCACAGAATACTTTTCAATTAAGTACATGTAGCACATCAACAGTGTGCCATTAGCTAGTACAACATCCTAAGAAAGAATCTTAAACCTTCAACCGAATAGCATATCAAATTTGTTTAATTGTTATTGAGCCATACGTGAATATTGCCAAATGAAACTGTGTTCATCTGAGGCTGAGGGGAAAACACATTACCAACAGCACACAATGCATATGGTTATGATTTCAGAAAAAAACATAGTCACAACAAGAAAAAATTATAAAGGCTTTGTGGCATGACTAGACTGATGGTAAGTTATCCTGGACCCGCTTGTTCTTCCTCTGAGCAAATGGGAGGGCAGCACTGAGCGAACACTGGAGAGCAGTATCACCTGGGCGGCCATCAAAGCCACCCCCACAGCCCTGGCCTAGGCATAGTGCTCATCACAACCAAGGCAACTCAGCTCCCCTGCCACTGGTCTCATCAATGAACCAGTGAACTGGGCTTGGAGTACTCTACATTACAGAGTCTTGCAATCATTCACACCACACACCTTCTCAGCACAATGCTACACAAAAAGTCCGTGCAACAAAGGTATGCAATAGATCCGGCTCCAATGCTGTCGAGCATTCGCTGATGGGATAGACCTGAAGTACTTGTTGCTCCTGGTATCCAGCAGTGACTTGGATCATATAAAAGACTTACAAGCCAGACAAAAGCACCTTTGATTGGACCCAGAGTGACCACTACATCCCAGAGCACTGCCATCTTACCAGATGGTTTACAATATGCCGATGATAATAAATCTGATTCTAGCTCTGATTGAAGAGTTAACTAACATTCAATCAGTATGATAGAGTGGCACTTGAGATATAATTTTATAGGGTCAACAAGCATCGATAGGCCTTCAATTCTTGCTGCTGCCAGTAAGGACTTTGTACCTTCTCCCCGCGACTGCCAGAGTTTCCTCTGGATGATTGGTTTCCTCCCACAGTCCAAAAGATTGCTACACTTGCAGGCTGTCCCCAGTACAATCCTCAGACTGCTGGTTTTGATGTACATGTGATAAATCTTCAGGATGTATAGTATTGTAATGTATAATATAAAAAAAGTGATTTAAAAATTTGGACACATAAGAGCCTGTAGATGTGGGTTCTGGAGCAAAACATAAACTTGAAAAGTCTCAACCTGAAACACTGACTCCTCTTTTCCCTCTGCGATGCTGTCTGATCCATTGAATCATTCCAGAGAGTTCATCTTTGAATGACGAGTCTGTTGGAGTATTAATAATAAAAATGTCCATTAGTCAAACAAAGCTGCTATTCTGGCACCTCCAAGGTAATGTCCCAAGGTACTGGATTAATCAAAACCATATATGTCACCATACACAACCATGAGACACATTTTCTTCCAGGCATACTCAGTAAACACAAGAAACTATGGAATCAATGAAAGACCACACTCAACAAGATTGACAAGCTATCAATGCTCAAAGGACAACAAACTATGCAAATATGAAACAGAAGAAAATAATAACAATAATAAATAAACAATAAATATCAAGAACATAAGAAGGAGAGTCCTTGAAAGTGAGTCCATAGGTTATGGGAACAGTTCAGTAATGGGGTGAGTGAAGTTGGGTGAAGTTATTCCCTTTGGTTCAAGAGCCTGGTCGTGGAAGGTCTTGAAGCAGAGCAGTTAAACAATAGTTGTTCTGAATCTGGTGGTGTGAGTCGTGAGGCTCCTGTACCTTCTTCCTGATGGCAGCAGCGAGAGGAAAGCGTGGCCTGGGTAGTGGTGGCAATTGATGACAGATGCTGCTTTCCTGTGACAATGATCCATGTAGATGTGCTCAATGGTGGGGAGAGTTTTACTCGTTATGGACTGGGCCGTATCCACTACTATTTGATGAACAGAGTTTTTCTGCCAGTGACATAATCCTTGGAAGGTGATAAGAATAAAAATGGAATGAGTGTAAACGTGGGCTCGATTTCAGGCCAGGCTGTTAATCTCTGGGTTGGAGGTTTGCTTCTATGTTCAATCATTCTACAAAAAGAGTAAAATAAAAACTGCTCAAACACATAAAGTAATTTTTTTAAATTAACAAATTAATCTGAAAATGTAAGCATTTTTTCTCTGCTCTTGTCCTTCAGGACAAGTATTTTTAAGTGTAGGTATAAATGTAAGATGTTATGTTGTCTAACTGCAAAACATTAAACTAATTCAAAGGAAGACACAGGAGTCTGAAATGCTCATGTTTAAGCAAGGTGCAGATGTGGAAACATGATGTAGACAATTCACTGATTTATACATATAACCCATAATTTAAATAAACAAGAATACTTAATCTAATCTATATGCAAGACAACTCAATTATTCCTGAAGTATTAAATACACAACAGAAGTATTTGTTCTTGGCTTGCAGGTCCAGTGGCAAGTGTAATCAGTCACAGCTTCCAAAAGCAGATTCACAGGGGAACTACAGTAAGTTCATACTCCATTTGGCATGTAATGTCACAGCGAAGACGGGGGAAAACCCCTGGTGAAGGATCAGTACTCACAAATTTTCCGAGGAAATTTGCTTTCTTCACTCAATTTCACTTGCTTAGGTCCACAACCTATGGACTCACTTTCAAAGACTCTTCATCCTTTGTTTTCCATAATTATTTATTATTATTATTTCTTTCATTTTTGTATTTTCAGAGTTTGTAGTCTTTCACACACTGGTTTAACATCCTAGTTAGGCAGCCTTCAATGATTCTGTTATGATTATTATTCTCAGAATCAGATTCACATTTAATGAAATTTTTTAATTTTTTCATATTCCGTGAAATTAGTTGTCCTTGTGACAGCAGTACAATAAATAATAGAGAAAAAACTGTAAATTACAGTAGGTATATATGCCTGTATATTTCATATATATTATATATATAAACCCTATCCCATATATATAATAGTTAAATTAAATCAGTAGTGCTAAGATAAAAATAAAATGCAGGTAGGGATGTAGGGCTCATGGGATAGGATTACAATTATAGATTTATTGAATATGCTGGAAAGAAATTGAACCTCAGGGTTGTATAAGGTAACGCATATATGTACTTTGATAATAAATTTACTTTGAGCTTCAAAGTTTGACTTCCAGAATGTGCACTTTGCACGGAAGTGTCTCTGTTTCCTGACAAGTTAAAGCTCAATGTTGTTGCTTAGCATTTGGTGTGCATGCTGTATGTGTGGTGGTCACCGGACTTCCTGAACGACATTGAATACATTTCAAATGTACTTCTGTCACTGAAAGGTGAAGGCACTAAATTCTTTTTCCACCAGTGTCTCAGAAGTATTTTTTCAAACATAAAATGAGACACTAAACTTTATTTAATAACATGACCTGCTGTGGAAGAGTTTCTATTTGACCCTAGAATTAGCTGTTGGGTTCACTTTCAGTTTCATCTCAGCCTGTAATAGGATCATAGAGTCATAGAAAAATACAGCACAGAAAGACCCTTCTGCCCATCTAGTCCATGCTGAACTATTTAACCTACCTACTCCCATTGACCTGCACTGGGACAATAGCCCTCCATACCCCTGTCATCCATGCACCTATCCAAACTCTCTCAAACATTGAAATTGAGCTGACATGCACCACTTGCTCTGTTAGCTCGTTCCACGCTCATAAGATCTTCTGAGTGAAGAAATTTCCCCTCACGTTCCCATCATGATACCTGATGTACACACCAAAATTCAGCTGAAGTCTAAAACAGTTGCAGTTTTTAATGATGATGTGAATGTGTGACTGCTCCATAAAAATCAAACAAAAAAACTAAATTATAAACCAGAAGCCAGAATAACTTTTTCCAATACAATTCTTTCTCATAATTGTTATATTAACTCAGATGACTCTCTGTACACACATTTGCACACTAAAATCACTATCTGCATTATTTCATTTCCAGTATTTTGATGTTATCAGATTTATTTATCTTGACATTCTGTTAATGCAGGAAGAGATTTTAACTGGGTCTGAATAATTTCTGGTAAAGACACTTTAGATTAAAGTTCAATGAACCATAAGATGGTCATAGTCATAGAATCATAGTCTACAGCACAGAAAAATGTCCTTCAGCCCATCTAGTCCATGCCAATCCATTATTCTGTTATTATCCCATTGACCACATCTGGACCATCTATGAACATTCAATATTTCTCCATACCCCTGTCGTCTATGTACCTATCCAAACTTCTCTAAATGTTGCAATCGAACCAGTGTCCAGCACTTGTGCTGGCAGCTTGTTGCACCCTTTGACTGAAGAGGTGTATTCATTTATTTATACAGAAATACAGCAAGGGCCCTTCCAGGCCTTCGCGCCGCAATGCACCAGCAACCCTGGCAACGCCAATTAGTGTACAGAGAGTCCTTACAGAGGATCGAGCTCTGAACTCTGCCGCCCTGAGCTGTAATGGTATCACGGTATTTCCCCTTTATGTTAACCTTAAATATTTCACCTTTCCTCTTTCACCTATGACTTCTAGTTCTAGGCTCAACCAACTTCATTTGGAAAAAGCCTGCTTTGCCCTTCATAATTTTGTATACCTCTATCAAATCCCCTTTTATCTTCCTATGGTCGGGACCTACAGTCGGATTGTTTCTCTGCAGAAGAAGAACATTAAGCCTAATTGCTCCCTCTGCTCTCTGTGTGGCTGATATATACAGTCAGTGTTTTTCTCATTCAAGAATCTGAGGGTGGTTGCATTCTGCAGCAGACTGCCTGGGAAGGTGATGGAGGCAGATTCTCCCACAGCATTTAGCAAACATCTGGAGGAACATCTGGATGGCCATTCCAAAGGTTGGTAAGTGGGATTAATGTTTATTTATTTATTAATTAATTGAGATACAGTGCAGAATAGGCCCTTCCAGCCCTTTGTGCCGTACTACACAGCAACCCCTCAAATTAATCCTAGCTTAATCATGGGACAATTTCAACGACCAATTAACCTACCAACCCCTCAAATTAATCCTAGCTTAATCATGGGACAATTTCAACGACCAATTAACCTACCAACCCCTCAAATTAAGATGTGTACTTAATGGATGGCATACAGAGGTAGGGTTTAAAGTTTTGTCTCAGTGCTGCTTGATTCTACCCTGTACACTTCAGGAAGCAATAACTGAGCTTTCCTCTATCACCCTCCCAGAGAGTGTACTATTCACTGAATGTTGAAGATACAGTATTCCTCATTTGTAAATTCTAAATCTGGCCTTTCATTCTTAGGAGATACAAGCAACCGCAGATGCTAGAATATGGAGTAAAAAACAATGGTACTTATTGAGTCTGTGAGGGAAATGGACAATTGTCTTATAGGTTACAGGGAGAAGGCAGGAGAATGGGGTTTGAGGGAAATGGAGCAGCCTTGATGAAATGGTGGAACAGACTCTATAGGCCAAATCGCCTAATTCTGCTCCTGTCTTACAGTCTTATAGACATTTTGAGTCACTTTATTTTAGCTCTTCTTCCAACGAGATCAGTTCCCCTCTTGCATGCTTTTAAGCATCATCTCTTTCATCTGAAGAGAACATTGCCAGCTTATACTATATGTTTGTTCAAAAACCCATCAGAAGATTAGTGTCCTCAGTTGTGGCTTAAAATCTTTTAGCGTGCACTCAACACCAGTTGTAGTTAAACCAGTTTTAACAGTATCTTTCAACAGTCTGTATTCTACATCCTGCTGGCTATAAAGCAAAGGATGTTCTTTTCAGAAAATGTAGCAGGAATAGCAATATTCACTTGACTAGTTGATATGAATTATGTGTTTTTTAGCAGAGTAGATTGCAACTTATGTCAAGCTATTCAGGTTGCAATAGCAGAGAATGTTATGGAAAGTAAGGGGAGCAGTTTTACTTCAAAATGTATTATTACCTTCCTTTCCAACTGTGCTGTTGTAACATTTCACTCTTCTGTTTACAGTACTTTCTTGTAAAGGATGTGCAGTGAAGTTTGTTTTGTAAATCTGCTCTATTGTAGAGAAGGTTTCCCTGCCACTTTATTATCAAATACAAAATTTTCTTTCCTACTGTGGGAATTTTTTTTGGTCTCAAGGGATGCAAAGAAATTCTGGAAAGATGTCATGTTCTCGTTGAAATGGAATTTTCGGCAGGACCTTTCCACCTGTCAACCCTTAAATATTCCACATTAAATTTGCTCAAATTTGCTTTCCACAGTAAAGAAAAATGGGATGTTAGACCACCATGCATATTCTTCATAGCCTACGCTCCAAAAAGTTTGCTTTTTAAGGTTTGATTTTCCTTCATGCGATTGAATGCAGAGCAGTCAATATCAGTGGCAGGATTTAAGGGAAATAGGCAGAGCGAGCATCGAAAAGAGAGTTACTCAGTTTGCTTCTTGTAACATCTGAACTGACCAATGATACCAATTGAAGGGTTTCTGCCTGAAACGTTGAAATGTCTCTGACCAGGAGATTGACTCAAATCCTGAAGACTTGCACTTGCCCGGAGTTTGTTAAGGAATGACATATTCTGTCCTTTCACCTTTCTCAGTGTCTGCAATTAATGATTATTTGTTTGCATGTTGCAACTTCTGGATTAATGTGCAAATTATCTTGGAAGTTCTACAGCTGCTCTAACTTTTGGAGAAAACCTCCGAAGTTTATTATAGACATACAGCACAGAGGAGACCAGCAAGCCCCAGTTTAACCCTAGCCTATTTATGGAACAATTTACAATGACCAATCAACCTACCAGCCAGTATGTCTTTAGATCTCCTATCCTTGCCTCAAGACACAGTGGGACATTTTAAAAAGTAGCATCTTCTAATCATCTGTATTTTTTCACTTTACCATCTCTGTTGGAACATCGTTTCTTGCTGATCAAATTCCATTCCTATTACAAGATAATTGCAATGTTTACAAGATGATAAAAAGCATTGTGGACAGATAAGAAGACAGCTATAGACTTTCCCCAGGGTAGAAATGACTAATATAACAAGTTTAAGGAGGAAGTATAAGGGGATATCAGTGGTGTGTTTTTACAGAGAAGGTAAGTGCACAGAATGTGTCTCCGAGTGGTGGTTGAGGCAGATACGTTAGTGACATTTAAGAAACTCTTACAAAGGCACTTGGAAGATGGAAAAATGGAGGAGTATTTAGGAGGGAAGGGTTAGATTGATCTTAGAGTAGGTTAAAGGTCTGGCACAACATTGTGGGCTGAAGGGTCTGGACTGTGCTGTCATGTTCTATGTTTTGATTTCCTTTTAAGTTGAAATGAAAAGCATCTTTGAGGGGAGCATACAGAATTTTAAAGAAATGGTTCGGGAAGTCTTGCCAGTGTACAATGGGCATCTACTGAGTTATTTTCCCAAGAGCATCTGTTAAACACTGAACTGAGCTGCAATGAGGTGGCGATATTTACACTTCCCAATGTGGCCAAAGTCCCTCATAAACTCAAAGTTATTATGTTGATAGCTGTTCTGTCTGTGGCTTTGTGGACCTTGTTCCATTTAATTCCTTTGCTATTTTCAAAGTTCAAATTCAAAGTATTATCAAAGTACATACATGTCACCATATACAAACTTGAGATTCATTTTCTTGCAGACATACTCAGTAAATCCAATAACCATAATAGAGTCAATGGAAGATCATACTAAAAGGGCAGACAACCATTGTGCAAAGGGAACAAACTGCAAATACAAAAACAAAGAAAATAAATAATAATAATAATAATAACAACAATAATAATAATAATTTTAAATAAGCAATAATTATTGAGGTCAATAGATGAAGAGTCCTTGAAAATGAATTCATAGATTGTGAGAACAGTTCAGTGATGGGCAAGTAAAGTTGAGTGAAGTTATCCTCTTTGGTTCAAGAGACTGATTGCTGAGGGGTAATAATTGTCCCTCAAACCTGGTGGTATGAGTCCTGAGGCTCCTGTACCACCTTCCTGTTGGCAGCAATGAGAAGAGAGCATGACCTTGGCGGTGAGGGTCCCTGATGATGGATGCTGCTTTCCTGCAACAGCATTTCATGTAGATGTGCTCAATTGTGATTACCCCTTGATGGACTGGACTATATCTACTACTTTTTGTAGGATTTTCCATTCAAGGGCATTGGTGTTTCTATACCAGGTTGCAATGCAACCAGTCAATATACTCTCATATTTTGTCATATACATATATAGTTATATTTTGTAAAATATGAGAAATTTCATCACTAACTACACAAGCAAGATCTGATGCAAACATCTGGCAACTAAAATGTCAAGGAAGGTAAAGCTAGAGTACAAAAGTAAGCTAGCCAATAATATTAAAGAGGATACCAGGTTTCTTCAGATACATAAAGTGTAAAAGAGAGGTGAGAGTGGATGCTGGACCACTGGAAAACAGGGCTGGAGAGTGAATAATGGGGACCAATGAAATAGCAGATGAACTGAATAAGTGTTTTGCATCAGTCTTCATTGTGGAAGACACTATCAGTATGGTGAAAGTTGCAGGTGTCAGGGGGCTTAAAGTGTGTGAAGTTACCATAACAAGAGAGAAGGTTTTGGGAAACTGAAAGGTCTGAAGGTAGATAAATCACCTGGACCAGATGGTGTACACCCCAGAATTCTGAAGGAGGTGGCTGAAGAGATTGTAGAGGCATTAATAACGACCTTACAAGAATCACTAGACTCTGGAATAGTTCTGGAAGACTGGAAAGTTGCAAATGTCACTCCACTCTTCAAGAAAGGAGAGAGGCAGAAGAAAGGAAACTATAGGCCAGTTAGTCTGACCTCCGTGGTTGGGAAGATGTTATAGTTGATTATTTAATTTTCATTTTGAATATTCATAATATGCATATTACAAAAATACATTTAAAGTGCCATGCAGTTTTCAGACAATGTAAAGATTTCCTGCTCAGTGCAAGGACTGGCCCACACAGCTGTAAAAAAAATTACAGGGGGCATTCATAAGTGGGTGCATGAAACAGAATCATTCGAAGCATTGAAGGTGAATAAAATTTTCATGCATTGAGGAATAAAGGTGCATGGAAAAATGGCAAACAGCATAGATCCATTCCAATCATATTAAGTGGCAGAGCAGGACTGAAGTACCAGATGGCCTAACCTGCTCCTATTATCTTGAGTTATTATTGTGTTCTTGATCATTTGAACAATATAGCTGAGAGATACATAGACTCATAGGGTCATAGAAACGTACGGCCCAGGAACAAGCACTTCAGCCTGTCTCATTCATGCTGAGCCATTTAAAGTGCCTACTCCCATCGCCTTCCATACCCATCCCACCTACGTACCTATCCAGATTCCTCTTAAACATTGAAATCGAACCCACACACACCACTTCTCATTCCACACTCTCACCACACTCTGAGTGAAGATGTTTTCCCTCATGTTCCCTTTAAAATTCACCTTTTCACCTGTGAGTACTAAATAGAGGGTGGGATGGAAAGGGAGGGGAAGGGGAACAGAGGTGCAAATCTGCTGGGAGAGAAGCTCTTGCAGGAAATTATCTGGCTACAAGTCAATAAGTAGCAGGAAAGTGGAGTGGCATTGTCAGGGAATGGAGGATCATTTGCGGTGAAGGTTGCAGATCGGTGGAATAGGTTGAAGAAAGTTGGTTTACGAGGCCACAGATAAAGTCATTTATTAAAATGGTGGGTGCTACTTCAGTATTGAAGTTTAGGAATTCAAACATTACACAATGTTGTAGGCAACAGAACTGTCAAGGACTTTGTATTAAAAAGCTATGTTGGAAATGACTCGTAGCTCAAGAAGAGTGGAGACTAAGACTGGGAATATTCAGGAGCGGGCTGATTAGAAAGGTTGTGGGGACATTCATGTTGGAAAGATCAATTAACGTTACCTGTAACATCAGGCAAAGAAAGGGAAGATGGGCATTCAACAATCTCCTTGTCCCAGTGAGGGATTGCTTCGTCAAGCAGCTCCACTCCATCTGCAAAAAGTAGAGCTTCCCAGTGGCTAAACATTAGGAAACCAAAGTGGGTACTCCACTTAACTTCACTTGCCCAGAACTGAGATATTCCTATAGCCTATGGGCTCACTTTCAAGGACTTTTCATCTCATGTTCTCAATACTTATAGCTTATTTATTTATTTACTTATCTATCTATCTATCTATCTATTTATTTATTTGTTTGTTTGTTTATTTATCTATTTATTTATTTATTTTCTCTCATTGTTACTGTCAAGAAGGAGATACAGAAGCCTAAAGGCATACACTCAGCTTCTTCCCTTCCGCCATATGATTCCTAAATGGATGTTGATCCCATGAACATGACCTCACTTTTTTAAAATATATATTATTTCTGTTTTTGCACTATTTTAATCTATTTAATATACATATATATACTTGTTGTAATTGATTTACTTAGTATTTTTTCTTTCTGTATTATCATGTATTGCATTGAACTACTGGTGTTAAGTTTACAAATTTCACGACACAAATGGCATCATACATGGTGATAATAAACCTTACTCTGATTCTGATTTTATTTTTTCTCAGCTCAAGCTGATAAAACTTGAGGTAGCCACGCATGCTTATTTCTCAATTGCTAATAACGTTTAGACTATTCTAGTGGTGTTTAGTGTTTCCTAAAGATTTACATAGATATTGCTGTGTAGCCTGTTTAATACTATTGTGCAGTGTCTTTGTGACACACCAGTTGTAGATATTACTGTTGGGCCAATGTACACCTTGTTCATGTTCCGAAGTCTTTCAATTTCCTCTTTTAATTCAGCATATGTCTGGTGCTTTTCACTTATTGATTTCTGTAAGTGATGTGTGTTTGAAATGGCGACATCTATAAAGTAAGTTGTTCTTGCTTGTTTACCCTGTATTATTATATCTGGACAGTTATTATGGATTGTTCTATCTGTAATAAGAGTCCGTCGTAATATATTTTGTGGGACTCTAACTTTAAAACTGAATCAAGTTTGTATTTATAGTAAAGTATGGTGTCTTTTATGATGTTTTTGTGAATATTTTGGTGAATGATGTTTGCCATTTTATTGTGCCTGTGTAAGTAATCAGATTGTGATAATCTGCTACAGAATCCTGTAATGTGTTGCATTGTTTCTGGGTTTTCCTTGCCATTTTCTACATTTATCACCTTGAACTTGTTGGTCTTCTATAATGTATTTTTGATAATTTTTTGTGTTAATCACCTGGTCCTGTATTGCCACAAGGAACGCTTCGGTTTCTAGGAAGAGGTCTCCAACTCTGAGCCAGTTGTTTGACGTTTGTTTGTCGACATCTAGTCTGCTCAGATCATGGGGATGTCTTCCATGGAGAGTCATGCTCTTTTTCTATTGGTTAACTTTCTCTTCTATAGTGATAATTTCTTAATTTTTTTCTGTGCTTTGTTCTCATTTAAGTTTAGCAGCATATGAGTGCTGAATTCAGTTTTCATTGATGAAAATATATCCTCAGAAGTTTTATCTGACTGTTGTGTATGTTTTTAGTGTCTGTTATTCCTCTTCCCCTTTCTGCCCTTGTGTTAATCTAAGTATATTCGAGTATACATAATGTTTTCAGAAATTTGTCATTTCAGTTCTTCTTCTTCTTATTATTATTAGTTTTCTGTTTCATATGTCCACAGTTTGCTGTTCCTTGCACATAGTTTGTCCAGGTGTGGCCTTTCAATGAATCTATTGTCTTTCTTGTGTTTACTGAAATTGCCCACAAGGAAGTGAATCTCAGGATTGTCTCTGGTGAGGTAAATGTACTTTAATAATAAATTTACTTTGAACTTTGAAGCTGACAGGAAGGCGACAGTAACTGAAGTAACCACACATTCCAACAGTGGTGCGCAGAAGAGCATCTCTGAATGCACAACACCTCGAACCTCGAAGTGGATGGGCTGCAGCAGCAGAAGACCATGAACCCAGTGACACCTTTATTAGCTAACGCACATATTCACCTCATTGATGATGTAATCAAAAGTTGTGGAGGCCAGGACATCTGTGAGGAGTGGTGTCTCAGAAAGGCAGCATCCATTATTAAGAAATTCCAGCACCCAGGGCATGCCCTTTTCTCACTGTTACCATCAGGTAGGAGGTACAGAAGCCTGAAGAATCACACTCAGTGATTCAGGAACAGCTTCTTCCCCTCTGCCATCCGATTCCTAAATGGACATTGAACCTGTGAACACTACCTCACTTTTAAAAATATATATTATTTCTGTTTTTGCATGATTTTAATCTATTCAATATATGTATACTGTAATTAATTGATGTATTTATTATCATTTTATTTTTTTCTTCTAGACTATGTATTGCATTGAACTGCTGCTGCTAAGTTAACAAATTTCACGTCACATGCCGGTGATAATAAACCTGATTCTGGTTCTGATTCACCCCAATCCTACCAAGCCCCAGGGGAAGATGACTGTACATCTCCCTCCCAACTGAGGCTCCTATCTAAAGCTTTTTGTTCCTTCACTAAATTTGTTTCTGTGCTGTCATTGGGTCAATAATCCCACAGACTTCAATTTTGTTACTTAAACAGTATTAAATATATCAGAATCAGGTTTATTATCAGTGGCATGTGTCCTGAAATTTGTTAACTTAACAGCAGCAGTTCAATGTAACACATAATGACAAAATAAAAAACAAAGTAATAATAATTAATTAAATCAATTACAGTATACATATATTGAATAGATTAAAAATCATGCCAAAAACAGAAATAATATATATTAAACAAGTGAAGTAGCATCCAAGGGTTCAATGTCCATTTATGAATCGGATGGCAGAGGGGAAGAAGCTGTTCCTGAATCACTGAGTGTGTGCCTTTAGGCTTCTGTATCTCCTTCCTGATGGTAACAGTGAGAAAAGGACATGCCCTGGGTGTTGGAGGTATTGAATAATGGATGCTGCCTTTCTGAGACACTGCTCCCTAAAGATGTCCTGGGTACTTCGTAGGCTAGTGCCCAAGATGAAGCTGACTAAATTTACAGCTTCTTGTGTGTGTGTGTTTAATTTTTAGAGTATGCCCTGGGTGCTGGAGGGTTTTTTTGAGACACCGCTCTTTGAAGATGTGCTAGGTACTTTGTAGGCTAGTATCCAAGATGGAGCTGACTAGATTTACAACCCTCTGCAGCTTCTTTTGGTCCTGTGCAGTAGCCCTGCCCCCCACCATACCAGACAGTGATGCAGCCTGTCAGAAAGCTCTCCATGGTACATCTATAGCAGGCTTTGAGTGTATTTGTTGACATACCAAATCTCTTCAGACTCCGAATGAAGTCTAGCTGCTGCTTTGTCTTCTTTATAACTACATCGATATGTTGGGACCAGGTTAGATCCTCAGAGCTCTTGACACCCAGGAACTTGAAACTGCTCACTCTCTCCACTTCTGATCTCTTTATGAGGATTGGTATGTGTTCCTTCGTCTCATCCTTCCTGAAGTCCACAATCAGCTCTTTTGTCTTACTGATGTTGAGTGCCAGGTTGTTGCTGTGACACCACTCCACTAGTTGGCATATCTCACTCCTGTACGTCCTCTAATCATCACCTGAGATTCTACCACCAATGGTTGTATCATCAGCAAATTTATAGATGGTATTTGAGCTATGCTAGCCACACTGTCATGGGTATAGAGAGAGTAGAGCAGTGGGCTAAGCACACACCCCTGAGGTGCACTGATGTTGATCGTCAGCAATCTGCACAGATTGTGGTCTTCTGGTTAGGAATGTGAGGATCCAATTGCAGAGGGAGGTACAGAGGCCCAGGTTCTGTAACTTCTCAATCAGGATTGTGGGATTGATGGTATTAATTGCTGAGCTATAGTCGATAAACAGCTTCTTTTCAATTCTTTTAGATATTCTTCTATTCAGTTTATATTTCGATCTCTCCTGATCTGAACCAGGATATTAATCCAATTTCAATGTACTTCCAAAACAAAGGGAAGAATAAAATACCAGTAGCTGTATTTGTCCAGATTTTATGATGCAATAAACAGTTGCCATGTTGATGGAGCACAAAAGCCAGAAACAATCTTATTTAATTGAAGTATAGAAGTCACTTGTAATGACGCTTAAAGTGACAAAGTGAAATGTTATTGCTTGTGTATGTACATCTTAGAAGACTTACCAAATTTAGTCTGTTATGTGAAAGTATTTTAACTCTGTACTATTTTGTGGGATCCACCTAGAACAAAGCACAAACGAATAGTCAGCAGAGATTATTTACTCATTGCCAATAGTGATTACTGAATATTGATGTAGGGAAAACTTATAACTCATATTCAATGGCAACAAGAGTGAATCTGCAGATGCTGGAAATAAATAAAAAACACAAAATGCTGGCAGAACTCAGCAGGCCAGACAGCATTTATGGGAGGAATAATAACGACGTTTCCGGTCATGTTACTTCACTCCTGATGAAGGGTTTCGGCCTGAAACGTCATCGCTACCTCCTCCCATAGATGCTGTCTGGCCTGCTGAGTTCTGCCAGCATCTTGTGTTTTTTATTAACCCATATTCAATATATGAATTCATTAATATCACATAAACTAATATTCATGCCTCATATTCCAATAAGTATCCATTTCATCTGATTGGACAGATCAAGGCAAACTGCATTCTTTAGGTATTGTGGTTCTATACGCTGCAGTAAATGGTTAACTATTTCAGTGGAGCACTAGATTCACAAGTCAAAATTATGCATAGAATTGTCATAGAATTATATGAAAATTGGTATTGTCACAGATCCTAATCTGATGGAATTCTGATTATGAGTGTAAACTTCTGATGTTATACAATTACATTCTTTTAAATGTAGTATATCAAGAACCAATTTTAATTTGGAACCAGCATCATAATTTAGCAAACGAAATGCAAAATTTATTGCGATTGATTTTTTTTTAGGTAAGATGGGAAATGAGTTGTTGTTCAAAGGTTTTTAAAGCTTTTTTTATCTGCAGATTGCAAAAAAAACTTGAAAATGTAACATTTCTTGCCAAACTGCCTAATGGCACATGTTCACTGCTTTATGATTATACGCAGGATATCCGATGGAAGTGCTCAATTAGTCATGATTGGTGACTTTATAGGAACCTAGGATGTATTTGGACATAAAAGGCAAAATTTCGTTGAGCAGCATACTCAAAATATAATTTTTTTTCTAATTAATTGATCAACCTGATTATGGTAATTTTTTGTCTGGTTTGTTTATTAGAAGAAAAAATTATTATTTGAGGAAATATTGAAAGAAATCTGACTCACTATTGTTCCAATCATATCAATAAAATTGAAAACCTATTTCAAACGAAGCATCATTTCTATTTATTGCAAGCAATTCAATAGAGATGGAGTCTTTTTCTCCCGAGTAGTTACATACATTTCGATACCAATCTGATGTTTGACATCATGCAAGTATCTTTGAATTCAGTATTTACACAATGCAGCCGAATGAATGAACTATGGATATTGGAGTTAATAAATTGCTCAAAGTAATTATGCAAGTGTACAACTTACAAAAGTACAATTTTTGAAAGAAATTACAGAATCTTGGCTATGGCAAAAGCTGAACAGAGACACTCAGCTACATTCTGACAACTTTTATCATGATGGTCTTGTTTCATGGGTGATATATTCATACAAACAATAGTTTTAAGTCCTAAAAATAAACTTAAGTAGGTACTTTGCTGTCATCAAAATACATCTGAAAGCCTTTCCCATTTCAGTTCGTATTTAAATTGCTTTCATTACTCACTCCTCTTGTCTGATCACTGTTGCAAATAAGGTTTGTATAAGGGTGGTAAATAAGGGTGGTAAATTGGATTAGTAAGTATGCAGATGATACTAAGATAGGTGGCGTGGTGGATAATGAAGTAGGTTTTCAAAGCTTGCAGAGAGATTTAAGCCAGTTAGAAGAGTGGGTTGAAAGACAGCAGATGGAGTTTAATGCTGATAAGTGTGAGATGCTACATTTTGGTAGGAATAATCAAAGTAGGACATACATGATAAATGGTAGGGCATTGAGGAATGCAGTAGAACAGAGTGATCTAGGAATAATGGTGCATAGTTCCCTGAAGGTGGAATCTCATGTGGATAGGGTGGTGAAGAAAGCTTTTGGTATGCTGGCCTTTATAAATCAGAGCATTGAGTATAGGAGTTGGGATGTAATGTTAAAATTGTACAAGGCATTGGTGAGGCCAAATTTGGAGTATTGTGTACAGTTCTGGTCACCAAATTATAGGAATGATATTAACAAAATAGAGAGTACAGAGGAGACTTACTAGAATGTTATCTGGGTTACAGCACGTAAGTTACAGAGAAAGCTTGAACAAGTTAGGTCTTTATTCTTTGGAGCATAGAAGGTTGAGGGGGGACTTGATAGAGGTATTTAAAATTATGAGGGGTATAGATAGAGTTGATGTGGATAGGCTTTTTCCATTGAGCGTAGGGGAGATTCAAACAAGAGGACATGAGTTGAGACTTAGGGGGCAAAAGTTTAAGGGTAACATGAGGGGTAACTTCTTTACTCAGAGAGTGGTAGCTGTGTGGAACGAGCTTCCGGTAGAAATGGTAGAGGCAGGTTTGATTTTGTCATTTAAAAAAAAATTGGATAGGTATATGGACAGGAAAGGAGTGGAGGGTTATTGGCTGAGTGCAGATCAGTGCAACTAGATGAGAGTAAGCGTTCAGCACGGACTAGAAGAGCCGAGATGGCCTGTTTCTGTGCTGTAATTGTTATGTGGTTATATATTTTGGGATTTTTTTTGCCATTACTTGTATGTTTTGTTCTTTAAAATAGAGTGTGCATTTAATATTCAAGAAAGAATTTATATTCAACAATATTGGGAAGGAAGCCAGAATTCAAAGTTCTAAGTTCTAAATAAAATTTAGTATCAAAGTACATTCGGTACTGTGCAAAAGTCTTACACACACACACACACACACACACACACACACACACACACACACACACACACACAAACCCACCCCCTCCCCCCCACCCCCAGGGTACCTAAGACTTTTGTACAGAATAGTATTTGTCAAAATGGAGTGGAGAGTGAGTTTGTAAATCTGGCAGGAGCAAAGAATGTTGGGATTGGTGAGGGTGGAGCATCATGAGAGGGGTGTAGGACAGGTTGCAGAGGTGTGCTAGAGTTGGGGGCGGTAGTGTGGGGTATAAACACACACAGTCCTGAGACCCCAGACAAGGTCATTTGATTCTAAATAATTGGTTTATTATTTATTACTAAATGTCTCTCTGATGCTTCCCACTCCCTCCACTCTCCCTTTCTCTTTCCCCAACCATGAGTTCCCTCTCCTTACCCCTTCCCACTCTCAGTCCACAACAGAGACCCATAACAGAATCAAGTTTATCATCACTCACTTAGGTCATGAAATTTGCTTTTTTTGCAGCAGCAACAGTATATTACATTACATAAAATTACTACAGTACTGTGCAAAAGTCTTAGTCACATATATATATAGCTATGGTGCCTCAGACTTCTGCACAGTAGTAATTTTATGTCATCGTATAAAACCCTGAAATTCATTTTCTTGTGAGCATCCTTGTGAATGCAAGAACCATAATAGAATCAATGAAATACCATACCAAACGTGATGGACAACCAATGTGCAAATATAAAAATAAAGGAATAATAAATAAATAAATAAATAAATAAATAAATAAATAAATAGATAGATAGATAGATAGATAGATAGATAGATAAACAGTAAATATCAAGAACACGAGATGAAGAGTCCTTGAAAGTGAGTCTAGAGGTTGTGGAATTCAGCGCACATAGAGCAGAGTGAGTTGGTGGTTGAAGTCCATCCTTTGTTGTGATTGTACCCATGACCTTCAACCCCATGAGATCACTTCCTTCAGCATCAATGCAAACCTTCCAATTCCCTAAAATGCCTTTCTACATGGTCTGTTGAAGCAAGGATACCACCAAGTAAGGGTAGCTCTATGTATATTTATTTAATTTAGAGAGATATAGCACCTTAACTGGCCCTAGTTACAGCCACATATCCAATGAATTAGCCAGTACATCATTTGAATGTGGGAGGAAACTGGAGTACCTGGAGATAACACACACAGATTTGGGGAGTTTTAATAGAGGTGGATACAATAGGGTCTTTTAAGAGACTCTTAGTTAGGTACGTGGAACTTAGAAAAATAGAGGGCTATGCGGTAGGCAAATTCTAGGCAGTTTCTAGAGTAGGTTCCATGGTCGGCACAACATTGTGGGCCAAAGGGCCTGTAATGTGCTGGAGATTTTCTATGTTTCTAACATGCAAACTTCTTATAGACAGAGGCAGATTGGAATGTGGTTCGCTCGTGCTGTAATCATGGTTTGCTAACTTCACCCCACCTCACTGCCTATTTTCACACTCCGCCCTTTCTCCTCGCACCACCGTTGTGGCCTCACCCACATTTGACTCATATCTTTAAAAACATGCCTTTTGATATACTTTCTGATACTTTCAGCCAATTGGAGCTGAGTTGAATTACTGTATTGTCTAGTACAACCATAGCTGGCAGACAATTGGGACTTTAATCTGATGATGTAATGTTAGATTTAAACTGAGCTGTCAATGTGAGAGGAGCTAGATGCTGTCTGTGTCATTATTCAGACCTATCCTTACATAAAGAAATTCTTTAGTCATTGATTTAATTGTGACTTTGCATGATCCTACTAAAAGCAGGTTGTCTATTTGCTTGGTTGTTTAACTCTGGGTTCTGCAGGATGAAGTGAAGCTTCGACTAGCTGCTATTAGATAGATTAGATTCAACTTTGTCGTTGTGCCAAGTACAGATACAAAGCCAATGAAATGCAGTTAGCATCTAACCAGAAGTGCAAAAGATTAGTGTTATTTACAAAATATTTGTGAATAAAAAGTAAGTGTTACAGCCTACAAATATAAAAGTACTGAGATAGTACAGTATGGGTGCAATCCTGCTTAACACTGTGATGTGAGGTTCAGCAGGATCACAGCCTCAGGGAAGAAGCTCTTCCTGTTCCTGCTGGTGCAGGAGCGGAGGCCCCTGTAGCACCTACCGGATGGGAGGAGAGTAAAAAGTTCATGGTTAGGGTGAGATGCATTCTTGATAATGCTTTTCGACCTGCCTTGGCAGCATTTATGATAAGTATTCTCAATAATGGCCAATTGGGTGCTGATAATCCGCTGGGCAGTTTTCACCACACGCTGGAGTGCTTTGCGGTCTGATATGGGACAACTGTCATACCACACTGAGATGAACTTGCTGAGTATGCTCTCAATGGTACAACGGTAAAAGTCCGTCAGTATCCTGGGACAGAGGTGAGCTTTCTTGATGCTCCGCAGGAAATAAAGACGCTGTTGCGCTTTTTTGATCAGGATGGAGGAGTTCAGGGACCAGGTGAGATCCTCGGAAATGTGGACACCAAGGAATATCCCCTTATCACTGACCACAACTCATTATCTGAGAGTTCCAGTTCAATTCATTTCTTTCAGTAAAACACAACATTCCAATTTATGATTAATTAAAAAAGATATTACCTTTGAAACCGGTGTCAGGATATCAGGAACCAAACTGTTTTTCTGTAGCTTGCCATGGACACCCACTATAAACTGAAGAGTTCATGGAACCCCTGTCCTAGAATGAATGAGAAGCAAGGTAAAGGAAGAATTAAGAGAAGTGTGGTGTGACAGAAACATCAGAGCACAAGGAGGGGAAATAGAATAAAGAAAAAATGAAACTTTTCAGAAAGTAACAAGTATTGGCACAGCAACTGGATACATTCCCTGGAGTGTAGGAAAATGAGGAGAGATTTGATAGGGATGTGCAAATTATAAGGTATAGACAGGGTAAGTGAATGCTGTCTTTTTCCACTGAGGTTGGGTGAGACTAGAATTAGTCATAGGTTAAGGAATTTTTAAGGTGGAACTTGAGGGGGAACATTTTCACTCAGAGGGTGGTGAGAGTGTGGAGTGAACTGCTAGCAGAAGTGAGAATACGAGTTTGAATTTAGTATTTAAGAAAAATTTGGATAGGTATAGGGAAAGGAGAGGTATGGAGGGCTGTGGTCTGTGGGTCAATGGTACTAGGCAGAGTAATAGTACAGTATGGACGATGGGCCAAAGGGCCTGTTTCTGTGCTGTAGTGTTCTATAACTCTTCTATAAGTGTAATATCATAGTAAGGTAACTGCGAACTGTCAAACACATAAGACAAGATGAAGCTAAAGGTATTGATATAAAGACAAGCAGTACTGAGCTATGAAGCTTAGAAGAGAGTACAACTGAAACAGATGGAATCATAGTCAGGCTTCACACTGGCAAATCTGGAAGGAACTAGCTCATCAGTTCACATCAGGGATGCAGTCAGACATGATTGGGTTGACATGTTCAGAGGAAACTTGTGGATTTCCTCGATGCAATGGATGTAAAAGGGAGGGCTGGGTGAAAACATTGCCAGAGAGAAGATTACCAAAGCTTATAAAATGAAAATTGAGAATTAGAGAATGTTCAGTTCAGTCTATGTTGTTTATTATCAGTTAATGTTCAACAATGTAAAATAAAAAAATAAGTATTATCATTACCACTGCCCTAACAAGTGTACAATTCTTCTTGTCCTTATCTACCACCCCATGAGCCACTGCATTTACCATCTCATTCTCTGTCACAATGAGGGTGGAGGACTATCACCTCATATTCCAACTGGGTAACCTCCAACCTGATGACATGAATATTGAATTCTCCTTCTGCTAATTATTTCTCATCCTCCTCATCTGTTCTCCTATTCCATACTCTGCCTATTCTCACTTGCCTATCACTTCCCCCCCCCCACCGGGTCCCACCTCCTCCCCTTTCTCCTGTGGTCCACTCTCCTCTCCTATCAGATTCCTTCCTCTCCAGCCCTTTACCTTTCTTACCCACCTGGCTTCACTTACGACCTTCCATCTGTTCCCCTTCCCCTCCCCCTTCCTTTTTATTCCAGGGCCTTTTTCCTTCCTTTCCAGTCCTGAAGAAGGGCCTTGGGCAAGAACATTGACTATTTATTCATTTCATGTTTGTGGAACATTTCAATCTGTGTCTACAACCATCACTCCGTGCAGTACAATTCATTGCTTCAATCAGAGAAGGTGATTGCTGTGTAAGATCTGCTGTAGAAGCAAATGAGTCTGGGGCTAGGATTGGTTGAGCGTAAGGTTGGGGTGGCTGAGAAAGGGGCCAGAGTTCTCAGAGTTTCAAAGTGTAAACATCTGAGTCCTCAACAGCAAAATCAACTTTGACAATCCACCCCACTGTGGGGCAGAACTGATACTGTTTGATCCACAATTTCTACGAAGCTTGAATTCTAATAGATTCTGTTAAAAGTAAGCTACAAAAAGATCTAATATACAAATGGAGAAATAGATAAAAATGTAAGGAATTATATGTTGCTAATGGTGAGGAAGGCAGAATGAATTGGATCAGCTCGTAAATTGGTCTGGGCAATGACAGATGGAATTTAATCCTAATGACAGTGAGGTGAACGCAAATTGGGGGCAACTAAGGATAGGGCATATACTATGAATAGCAGGATCCTTGGGAATTTTGAGGAGCAAAAGATATCTTGGTGTGCAAGTCCAACATCTTGGGATAGATTGAGCAAAAGGACAAGAAAGTTTTTACAATAAAATCTGAAAATACTGGAAACATTCTTCAAGTCAGGCAGCATGTGGAAATTGAAACATCGGTTCAAAACCCTTCCTTAGAGCTGAAATAGAAATGCTGTTTTCCTTACCTCAGATGCCGCCTGACCTGCTGAGGACTTACTACATTTTCTGTTTTTATTTCAGATTTCCTGTTCTATTTATGTTCTTATTCTTTTGACTTCAGTTTCAAATTATCTTCTTTCTTCTTGACCCCTTATCTCCCAGTGGAACATAGGCCATTGTTGACTTTCCATCTCCATTATTCAGTCAATGGTATTGTTGGAGTTCATCAATGTTTTGGTAATCCATTGTATTCCACTGTACAGCAGATTGGCTGACATAGATTCACTAGCTTTGTTGGCCAGCCTTACCTGTTTCCACCCTCACAACAGAGATATGGCGTTGGACTTTGAGAGGAGTTCTAAATTATACTAGCCTTTTAAGTTACATCCTTTGATGGAAGCCTGAATATTTTAGATGCCTGTCACCTGGTGATTGAAATTTAATCCTAAATAAGGTTACAGATTTAACCATATAACCATATAATAATTACAGCACGAAAACAGGCCATCTTGGCCCTTCTAGTCCGTGCCGAACGCTCACTCTCACCTAGTCCCACCTACCCGCACTCAGCCCATAACCCTCTATTCCTTTCCTGTCCATTTACCTATCCAATTTTTTTTTAAGTGACAAAATTGAACCTGTCTCTACCACTTCTACCACTTTAATCCCATATAGATTACAGTCAGAAGTATCTTACTTTTTGAAGTAGATGTAATTATGATTTAATTAAAATAAACCACAATGTTAATTCTTTCTGCAGTTTTCTGAATTGAATTTGGTTTTCACGTTCTCAGGTTCCCAGACGTTGTGAGGGATTGTTATTGTTATTGCTAGTATTATTTCTTGCAGAACTGTGTGAGAATTCTATGATGCATCAGACACAAGGGATAAAGGAGACGGTATGCTGTAATCCAGCCGACAGCCCTCTCTTCCCAGTGATATAAATACAACTGTATCAATCTCACAGCAAAACGCCTGCATGTTCTTGTGTTTTCTTAATGCTTCAGAAGGCTCCATCCATTGTATATCGTTTCCACGCCTGACAGACCTGTAACAGTTGTATCATTCATACATTTTCCCAGCTGAATTTATTGATGAACTGTTGTGTTTTTACAGCCTTTGTTTCTTTGTGTCTATAAATGAAAGTTATTCCATGCAGTTATGATATTTTAAGCTGGTCACGGAAGCAGGTGATGCTGTGCAGCCATTATCGCCAGAAAGTTTATGCTTTAAGTTACATTTAAAGGTGTCTATAAAACAGAGTCTCAGTCTGGGGTCCACACACCCCCTGTTTCATAGCCATAGCATAAAAAGAGTTGGGAGCTGATGCACCATCAATAACTCTCGGAGACGGGAGGTGAGTGATAGGCTTTTATTAGCAGCAAAAGAGACCACAACATCTTGGAGACTGAGGGAGGAGCAGTGCATCCAATTGCCTTTATACAGGGATCTGTGGGAGGAGCCACAGGAGCAGTCAGCAGGGGGCATGTCCAGAGAACATTCAGCAGAGGGGCGTGTCCAGACAGGTATATATAGTTTACAACAGGAGCCCCTGCTGAAAAAGAATAAAGAAATGGTGAAGAAGAGAAGGCCTCAAATTCAATTACAAATTTATGAGCATAACTATTGTTGGCTTGCATTGGTCAGGGTCGAATATAGACAAGGTGGCAAGGTGGATGAATTGAATGTGCAGATAGTTATTAATGAATATGATATAGTTGGGATCAAAGAGACATGGCTCCAAGGTGACCAAGGATGGGAGCTCAACATCCAGGGATATTCAATATTCAGGAGGGATAGACAGGAAAGAAAAGGAGGTGGGGTAGCATTGGTGGTTAGGGAGGAGATTAACGCAATATAAAGGAAGGACATTAGCCTGGAGGATGTGGAATCGATATGGGTAGAGCTGCATAACACTAAGGGGCAGAAAACGCTGGTGGGAGTTGTGTACAGGCCACCTAACAGTAGTAGTGAGGTTGGGGATGGCATTAAACAGGAAATTAGAAATGCGTGCAAAAAAGGAACAGTAATTATAATGGGTGACTTCAATCTACATATAGATTGGGTAAACCAAATTGGTAAGGGTGCTGAGGAAGAGGATTTCTTGGAATGTATGCGGGATGGATTTCTGAACCAACATGTCGAGGAACCAACTAGAAAGCAGGCCATTCTAGATTGGGTATTGAGCAATGAGGAAGGGTTAGTTAGCAATCTTGTCGTGCGAGGCCCCCTGGGTAAGAGTGACCATAATATGGTGGAATTCTTCATTAAGATGGAGAGTGACATAGTTAATTCAGAAACAAAGGTTCTGAACTTAAAGAAGGGTAACTTTGAAGGTATGAGATGTGAATTAGCTAAGATAGACTGGCAAATGATACTTAAACGGTTGATGGTGGATATGCAATGGCAAGCATTTAAAGATCGCATGGATGAACTACAACAATTGTTCATCCCAGTTTGGCAAAAGAATGAACCAGGGAAGGTAGTGCACCCGTGGCTGACAAGGGAAATTAGGGATAGTATCAAGTTCTAAGAAGAAACATATAAGTTAGCAAAAAAAAGCGGCACACCTGAGGACTGGGAGAAATTCAGAGACCAGCAGAGGAGGACAAAGGGCTTAATTAGGAAAGGGAAAGAAGATTATGAGAGAATGCTGGCAGGGAACATAAAAACTGACTGTAAAAGCTTTTATAGATACGTGAAAAGAAAAAGATTGGTCAAGACAAATGTAGGTCCTTTACAGTCAGAAACAGGTGAATTGATCATAGGGAACAAAGACATGGCAGACCAATTGAATAACTACTTTGGTTCTGTCTTCACTAAGGAGGACATAAATAATCTTCTGGAAATAGTAAGGGACCGAGGGTCTAGTGAGATGGAGGAACTGAGGGAAATACATGTTAGTAGGGAATTGGTGTTAGGTAAATTGAAGGGATTAAAGGCAGATAAATCCCCAGGGTCAGATGGTCTGCATCCCAGAGTGCTTAAGGAAGTAGCCCAAGAAATAGTGGATGCATTAGTGATAATTTTTCAAAACTCCTTAGATTCTGGATTAGTTCCTGAGGATTGGAGGGTGGCTAATGTAACCCTACTTTTTAAAAAAGGAGGGAGAGAGAAACTGGGGATTTATAGACCGGTTAGTCTGACATCGGTGGTGGGGAAAATGCTAGAGTTGGTTATCAAAGATGTGATAACAGCACATTTGGAAAGAGGTGAAATCATCGGACAAAGTCAGCATAGATTTGTGAAAGAAAAATCATGTCTGACGAATCTTATAGAATTTTTTGAAGATGTAACTAGTAGAGTGGATGGGGAGAGTCAGTGGATGAGTTATATTTAGATTTTCAAAAGGCTTTTGACAAGGTCCCACACAGGAGATTAGTGTGCAAACTTAAAGCACACGGTATTGGGGGTATGGTATTGATGTGGATAGAGAATTGGTTGGCAGACAGGAAGCAAAGAGTGGAAGTAAACGGGACCTTTTCAGAATGGCAGGCAGTGACTAGTGGGTTACCGCAAGGCTCAGTGCTAGGACCCCAGTTGTTTACAATATATATTAATGATTTAGATGAGGGAATTAAATGCAGCATCTCCAAGTTTGCGGATGACACGAAGCTGGGCAGCGGTGTTAGCTGTGAGGAGGATGCTAAGAGGATGCAGGGTGACTTGGATAGGTTAGGTGAGTGGGCAACTTCATGGCAGATGCAATTTAATGTGGATAAATGTGAGGTTATCCACTTTGGTGGCAAGAACAGGAAAACAGATTATTATCTGAATGGTGGCTGATTAGGAAAAGGGGAGATGCAACGAGACCTGGGTGTCATGGTACATCAGTCATTGACGGTGGGCATGCAGGTACAGCAGGTGGTGAAAAAGGCAAATGGTGTGTTGGCATTCATAGCAAAAGGATTTGAGTACAGGAGCAGGGAGGTTCTACTGCAGTTGTACAAGGCCTTGGCGAGACCGCACCTAGAATATTGTATGCAGTTTTGGTCCCCTAATCTGAGGAAAGACATTCTTGCCATAGAGGGAGTACAGAGAAGGTTCACCAGATTGATTCCTGGGATGGCAGGACTTTCATATGAAGCAAGACTGGATCGACTAGGCTTATACTCTCTGGAATTTAGAAGACTGAGGGGGGATCTTATTGAAACGTATAAAATTCTAAAGGGATTGGACAGGCTAGATGCAGAAAGATTGTTTCCGATGTTGGGGAAGTCCAGGACGAGGGGTCACAGGTTAAGGATAAAGGAGAAGCCTTTTAGGACCGAGATGAGGAAAAACTTCTTCACACAGAGAGTGGTGAATCTGTGGAATTCTCTGCCACAGGAAACAGTTGAGGCCAGTTCATTGGCTATATTTAAGAGGAAGTTAGATATGGCTCTTGTGGCTAAAGGGATCAGGGGGTATGGAGAGAAAGCAGGTACAGGGTTCTGAGTTGGATGATCAGCCATGATCATACTGATTGACGGTGCAGGCTCGAAGGGCCGAATGGCCTACTCCTGCACCTATTTTCTATGTTTCTATGTTTCTAGATGTTGCATACTAGCTGTTGAAGTCAATACACAAACTAGGCAATGGGATATGGAGAGCAAGCTGTTGCCCATGTAGCAGGCTCCCCCTCTCCACGCATGTGATGAATCCAAAGGAACAGCAGTAACCGATACAGTTTGGCACCAGCAGTGTCGCAGGAGTTGCCACTCAGCATTGAACTCAACATTGGACTGCCTGAAGGACTCCAGCTCCAGGTTTTTCCTTGGGGTTTACTCCCAAAGCCATGAATGGTTATATCGCAAGGCAGCGGAGATTTGAGAACGGAGTTTTCCTTCTCCTAGGTGAGCTGACAACCACAGCTGATTAGCCTCAGTTGCCCAGCATAATCATAAGAATATTGAAATCTGCTGTTTTATGAAATTTTCATTTGAAAATCTCTGGGAAATCTGAGTAATTATTTAGTTCCATAGTAACTGATGATTTCACAATTATTCCACTATATGTGTGCATCTTGGAATAATGTACATAATACCATAATATACACATACTTCTAAACTTTTTCAACCAGCTATGGTGGGGCACACATTGGTAGCAGAACGTTGCTGTTGTAATCACTGTCCCCTGGGTGCAGCAATAGCTCAGCAGGCCACCATAACATTTGTTTCTTCCCCTGGTCATATAAATATAAGTATATATATAGAAATATATTGTCATATATTTCTAGTTTAGAAAGGTGAATAAGCCATTCACACCTCAAGCTATGCACATATTCGAGGGGTGATTGATAAGTTTGTGGTCACGGAGCATATGGATCTTGGACCTCCAGAAAGTGTCCACAGGTCGGTGATTGATAAGTTCGTGGCCTAGGGTAGAAGGAGGTGAGTTACACAGCTCTCGTTACATGCACATGCAGTTCAACTCTTTGAGTGATTATGCAGTAAGTTTGAAGTTAATGACTCATCTTCTTCTACCTTAGGCCACAAACTTATCAATCACCCCTTGTAATGTAACCTCTGAATAAAACCATTCTGCTGAGATCTGAGCTCAGAATACAGGAGCAGCATTTAATCTCCTCTTGCTGAGGTTATGTCGAGTACAATTTCCCCGGCAGGCATGTTGCCATTAAGCACATGTTTTACATAATGAGCACCCTTTAACACCTTTTCAAATTTGGAACCCTAATCTGTCACCACTAGACACTAAAACAAAGAAACTTGTGGAATAAATCTCGCTTTGGAGAAACTTAGACAGTAGTAAATTTATAAATATAAATATAGTCATTTATACATTTTAACTGTAAGGAATTTAATAAATATTTTAAGCCATATCCTTCGATTCTGAAAGAAATGTCAGATATTCAAGTCTCAAAGTCAAAGTCAACATTGAATTCATTGTCAAAGCAGGTTACCATTTACTATCACGAGATTCATTTTCTTGCAGGTATTTACAAGAAAATAAAGGACAATAGACTTTATGTAAAACTATACATGAACAAAGTAAAATAAGTTCCAGGTTTCACTGCTGGAGAAGTCAAGGCATTGGCTTTGCAGCTGACAGCACTTTCACAGAAAGTTCAGCGGCAGGGTCACCTCACTCTGGTTAACCTATCCCAGTGCGGTCAGATGAAGACTAAAGCACACTCAGCCTGTGAGATGGGTCCTCTATATCCAGAACAAGTGAATGCAGCTGTAGAGATGAGCAGGCTAAATATACTCAGAGAAGCACAATTCAATCTGTATGAACACCTTTATTTCCAAATGGTCATATTATGAGAACAGATACATTTTAAGCATTTGAGCAAGGCAAAACAGTTTGCAGAATATCTTCACCTTCAGCTCCAGATCCGCAAAATTTAAACCTGAAAAATAAAAACAAATAAAATATATCTTGAATAAATAAGAGAAACTTACATCCACAAAACATTTACATTTCTAGATTTCATCACCTTCATTGAAGATGTACTGCAAAATGGTACTGTATTCATTTTTTAGTCCAGTTCTGAAGGGTGTCAGCCTAAAACATTGACTATTTATGCTGCCTAACCTGCTGAGTTCCTCCAGCATCTTGTGTGTGTTGCTCTGGATTTCCACCATCTGCAATATCTCTTGTTTTTATGGTTAGACTTTTAGTTGTATTCTTGTGGTATTATTCATAATAGTGAGTCAAACAGTTAATAAACACATTCCATTTTATGAAGAGTCTAAACTAGTTATATTACTTTAGTGAGAAAAGAGCAATTTATTTGGAAGCCACATACTTGGATGACTATTGAAGTTGACAATTTTAAGTTAATGAAAAGTGATCATAAATCTATGTAGAATCTTTTTGTGTTTGTAATGATTCCCTGTATGGAATATCTAAAGCATATTTTCTAAAACATATTATTGGATTTTATGTTCTGATCAGGTTGCTTATGTAGTTTTAGGAGTTGACTGTAACCAATAGTGGGTTTCTGGTGAAATGAGACACGCATCAAAGCCTGTCAGCAGGATCTTCCTGCATTTTGCCTGTCTTTGCTTAACTGCCTAGCTGAAACAAGAGATGAAGGCTGAGGGTTCAACAGCCAGCAGTCAAGTTGTTACTTTATGGGCTGTCTCATATCCAGTAGGAAACCATGATAACATAACGGTTAGCGAGGTGCTATTACAGAGCTCAAAATGGTGCTCTCTGCAAGGAGTTTGTACTTTCTCCCCACAACTCCATGGACTTCCTTCCACATTCCAAAGATGTACCGGTTTTTAGGTTAATTGGTCTTTGTAAATTGTTCTGTGACTGGGCAAGGGTTAAACAGGTGGGTCGCTGGGCAGTAGGGCCAGAAGGGCCTGTTCCACATTGTATCTCTAAATGAATAAAGGCAGAGAATGGCTGGGTGGGGAAGGCCCAGTCTTGACAGCAATGTTGAGTTGTGTACTTGGAGGTTTCCCTGATGTTGATGAGAAAGTGATTTCAAGCCTTGAAGCTACATAAGTTCATGACAAAAGACAATACTGTAGTTCTGCACACGGAGGCTGATCGATGGCCAATGGCATTCTGGATAGAGGACACAAGGAACTGCTCAAAATCAATTAAATCATCTAGTGGAAAGATTCAAAGGAAGCATGAGTTAAGTTGCTTCCTATATCTCAGTGAATTATCTCTGAAGTTCCATTCTCAACTTTAATTTCCAGTATTTCAACTTAAGTCTGACACTTTAAACATTAGTACTTCATTCGAGCTATTGGCTTTGCCAGCAGTTTGTTAAGATCAGCTAAGTGTTCAAAAGCCTGTTACCTTCAATATACGTACTGTAATGTCTTCAGCTTATTTTCAGGAAAAGTATAAATGGACATTTGTCTTCCAACCAGAGGGACTGGGCAATGTATCATCCTTTGTACAAGTTAGCATTCAGCAAAGCAGCTCACTGGCAAGTTTAATCATATTAGCAGAGTGTTTAGGGATTTCCATTCTTCCAGTATAATGATTATTCCCATAATGGTGAATTGGGAAAGTGTCCAAACTTGCTAGCAAAAAACCATTTTTTTTACAGCATTGCTATATCCAGCGTGCTCCAGATACAAAACATTGTGCAAAATACATTCAAAATGTCTAAACCAATATTGATAAATAATGCATATTCAGTAATTTAATTAATGTTTACTTACTCTTTCTGATCATATATTCTCAATAAAGTTATAGTTTCTGCTCCAATTTTTGGCCCAAAAAGATTTGGTAACTTATTATTCCAAAGAAATTTGACTTTAGTAATATCTCCCACATCCTTCTCTGTATCAATGTCAACTGTGAATGTTTTTCCGTTCTCCAACAGAGCTCTGAAAAGCAAAATACATTGATCAGTATCCTAACTGAACCAAGGAAATGTGCTCTGATACTTATCCTTCCCTGAAATTCCAGTACCTAATGAAGGGACAACTGAGAATAAACTGAGGCTCAACCATAGGCTGCTTTTGAAAGCCTTGTCATAGCCATTCCACAAATTTCCTCTCTTGGGAACCAGCACCAACCTAATTTTCCCAATCTACTTGCATATTGAAATCACACATGATTATCACAGCATTTTCCATTCAGAAATCAAATGGCAGAAGGGAAAATGTTGTTCCTGAATCACTGAGTGTGTGTCTTTTGGCTTCTGTACCTCCTTCTGGATGGTAGTAATGAGAAGGTGGCATGCCATGGGTAGTACAGATCCTTAATATCAGATGCCGCTTCTCTGAGATGCTGCTTCTTGAAGATGTCCTAGACATTACGGATGGAGACTAGTACTCATGATGGAACTGACTAATTTTACAATTCCTTGCAGCTTACTTCGATACTGTACAGTGGCCCTCCCCCTATACATGCAGTGATGCAGCCAGTTAAAATTTAGTTTACTCCTTAGTAATATATGATAAATCTGATTTTAGCTTCTACTTTTCAAACTGCAGGGTGAATTCTATTACACTATGATCACTGTCTCCTAAGGGTTCCTTTACTTTAAGCTTCCTAATTAAACCTGGTTCATTACATAACACCCAATCCTGAACTGCCGTTCCCCTAGTGGGCTCAATCACATCACTATCAACATTATGTGCCATGTTGTAGAATGTGGGCGGTCATGATTGTCATTGTTGTAGTGGTTTGCCATTGATTCTTCTGGACAGTGTCTTTACAAGATGGATGGTGACCCCAGCCATTATCAATATTGTTCAGAGATCTTCTGTCTGGTGTCAGTGGTTGCATAACCAAGACTTGTGATATGCACCAGCTGCTCATATGCCCATCCACCACCTGTTGCCATGGCTTCACGTGATCCCAATAGGGGGTGGGGGGCTAAGTAGGTGCATAAGTGTGACCTGTAGGCTAGTGGAGGTAAGGAGCATCTCACACTGCCTTTGTATACACGTATCTCCACGCAAATGGGCTCAACCACAAGCTGCTCTAGAAAGCCATGTCATAGCCATTCTACAAATTTCCTCTCTTGAGATCAGGCACCAATCTTCTTTCATATTGAAATCACATTTTCCTTTTAACATGCCTTTTCTGTCTCCCATTGTAATTTGTGTCCCCCTTCCTGGCTAATGCTCAGAGTTCTGTATATAGCCCATCAGGCCCCTTTCACCCTTACAATTTCTGAATATTACCCACAAGAATGCTAGATATCAGGAGAATGGATAAACTACAACAAAAACTAAACAGCAAATTAAATGAAAAGTTCTGGGTTGTTCTGAAAGAAGAACTGGATCACTAATGCCCTTGAGTGCAAGGATCACTATTTCCCTTGAATGCAAGGATCACTATTGTCCTTCAGTGCAAGGATCACTATTGACCTTCAGTACAAGGGTCACTAATGTCTTCAGTGCAAAGATTTCTGTCTGATCCAGATGTTACCCTTTATTGCAGTGACTCCATATTGCTCCTTAAATACCCTTGCAAGTAACATAATTGCAAGAGAAATTATCATCTACAGATGCAGAATAATCATGCTCTTTCCAACATAGCACACATTGCAGAAATTAACTTCGAAATTATGTCTACCATACTGTATAAAAGAATTAGGCACATTAAATTTTTATATGGTTTAAGATGGTATGACCTCCACAGAGCCCTGATCTCAAAGTCAAGGCTACCTGGGATTACCTGGAGAGATGGTAGCCAGTGAAATAGCCAAATTCTACAGAACAACTATGACAAGCTCTTCTAGATGCTTGAAACAACTTACCAGCTGATTTTCTTATAAAACTGCATGACGGTGTACCTAAGAGCAGTTTCAAAGGGACAGGGTGGTCACACCAAATATTGATTTGATTTAGTTTGTTTTTTTACTATTTACTGCTCTTTATTCTAAATTTTCTGATATTTAGCAATGTTTCATTTCATTATTTTTGAAATCATCTTTGCTTTACAGAAATTTTTTACATGTGCCTAAGACTTTTTCACAGTACTGAATGTAAATATCAGTTTAATTGGATATGTATACAGCCACTCTAATGCAATATTTACATTCAAACAATCATCCCCTGCCTTCACATTTTAACTTACTTTGCAATTCGATGTTGTTGCGTATTTCCATTGGGACCATATAAAGCCAGATTGAAGAATCCTCTGATGCTCCGAGTACAGGTAATTTTAACTGAAACTCTGTATCTCCAGCCTATTGTGCAAGATCCAATTCAAAGGTTTTATTGCGGTCACCTTCCAGTGAACAAATATATTTGAAGCAATCTGAAAAACATGATTTTATACATACGTGCAAAGGATGGAGCGTCGCCAGTGTCCAGATAAAATTTGGGCTCTGAAGTAGCATTTCCGAGAGGAAAGGTATCAGCGTAGTGCCCCATTAATGGACAGCCTTCTGGTAGGCACTTATTGCAATTCCCCTTAGGGAAAAAAACACATCAAGAAGTATTCTTCATTGGCAACTACCTTCCTTTATTTTACATTTGCAATCAGTCCACAAAACCACAAGGGAGCTTAATCTAATATTAATAAAACAATCTAAAACCAGCAAACCATTTAACCTTGACTGGCGTGCTGATCAGAGAGCCCTGACGTGTCGTTCAAAGTGAGAGTGGGAGCTTGAAACCATAGGGGATTGCAGGACACATCAAAAACTGGGAGTTCAATGGTAGAAAAAGCAGATTTAGAAATATTAAGAACGACATGATCACATCAATGAAATGTCAGAACCAGTTCTAATATTATGACTTTACTGTCCCCATTTGCCACTTATTGTATTAACTTGCTAAATAAGAATGGGAAAGCAATTGTACAACATTAAACAAAATTGGGCTATAAATTTACCCTCTGTTGGATGTACCATACTTGAAGTATAATAACATAACTGTGCTCAGTATGATAACTCCATGCTATAATTCCAACCAAAATGACTCTATATCCAAGCTCCTAGACCTGGGGCTCAAAACTTCACGTTACAACTGGATCCGTGGAGCCTTGACCCAATAGACTGCAGTCAGTGAGAATAGGCAGGAATGTCTCTGCTATGACTGACGGTGGAACCCCACAGGGCCACATTCTCATACCCCTCCTCTACTCATGACTCCAAGGCACAATGCTGCTCTAACTCCATCTATAAGTTTGATGACACCATCGTAGTGGGTTGAATCTCAAATAACGATGAGCAGGAGTTAAAGAAAGAAGCTAGAGAGCCTAATATCATGGTGTAATGACACCAACCTTTCTCTCAATGTCAGCAAAACAAAAGAACTTAGTAAGGGGAGCAATGAACTTAGTTCTGTTTGCATCAACTGTGCTGACATTGACATGGTTGAAATTGTCAGGAAATACAGAGGAGGCTTGACAGCAGTTGAGATGATTTATACTGTGTAAATGTATACACACAGGCATTCGAGAGACCATGGATTTGCGCCTTGGAAGGTTTCCAGGTCACAGGTCTGGGCAGGGTTGTATGGAAGACCGGCAGTTGCCCGTGCTGCAAGTCTCCCCTCTGCATGCTACCGATGTTGTCCAAAGGAAGGGCAAGGGCCAATACAGCTTGGCACTGGTGTCGTCGCAGAGCAATGTTAAGTGCCTTGCTCAAGGACACAACACGCTGCCTCAGCTGAGACTTGACCAATGACCAATGCCTTATCCACTTGGCCATGCGCCAACGCAATGTATACATATGTTGATAATAAATGGGCTTTGAGCTTTGAAATAAAGAACCATGAGGGGCCACAAAATAAGAGAGAATTGATATATTTAACACAGCAAGGTAACAAGGTAACTGAAGGCTGGCTAGCTCGATGAGTGAACAAGGACTCTGGATAAGAACTAGGATTAAATAGCCTGCAGGTAATGATTTGAAAATGAGTGGCATGTGACTTGTTAGCAGGGTGGAGCCTGGGAGGTGCTTACCTGTGCAGGCCTGCCAAGAGGCTTCAAGTTCCTGGGAGAAGACCTCACCTAGCCTGCTCTAGTCTAATTACATAGTTACCATAGTCAAGAGAGCTTACCAGCGCCTCTACCACCTCAGTAGGTTGAAGAACTTTGGTATGTCCTGTTTGACTCCCACCAAGTTTTATCAATACACCTTTGAAAACATCCTATTCTTCTTTGTGTGGCAGTTGGTCTGCCTGTGACTGCACGAAACCACAGAGAGCTGTGGACACAGCTCAGCACGTCACAGACAACAGCCTTCTCTCCATGAACTCTGCCTGCACTTCTAGCTGCTTCAGTAAAGCAGGCAGCGTAATTACAAACCACAGCCACCCTGCACGTTCCCTCTTCTCCTCTCTCCCATCAGCAGAAGGTTGAAAAGCCTGACAACACGTACCACTAGGCTCAAGGACAACTTCTATCCCCCTGTTATAAGATTACAATGATACAGAGTCTTGACCTCACAATGAATTTGCACATTGTTGTCTGCCTGTACTGCCCTTTCTCTGTAACTGTAACAATTTATTCTGCACTTTTTTTGTACTGTCTCAATCCATTGCCGTAAGGAAATAGCACACAAAACAGCGCTTTTCATTGAACCTTGAAACGTGTGACAAAAATAAACAATTTTATCAAATATTTCCATCTGAAATTTTACACCAGTGACTTCAATGCTACCTTGCATATTTAGCATATAATTTTTACCATTAGCTTGATATAGTCATACATTTAAAAAGATGGTTAGTTACTCTCACTATCATAAGCAAACTGCCATCTATCTACCTATTTTCTATGGATAGAGAGTTGCCTTTGGAATTGATAGTTATTAAATATCACACACAAGATGCTGGAGGAACTCAGTTCGCTAGGCAGCATCAATGGAAACAAATAATTAGTTGACATTTCAGATTGTGAGTCTTCATCAGGACTGGAAAAGAAGGGAGAGGAAGCCAGAAAAAGAAGATGGGGAGAGGGGGAGGAGGACAAGCTAAAAGATGACAGGTGAAGCCAGGTGTAGGAAGTGGCAAGTGATAAGTGGAAAAGGCAAATGGCTGGAGCAGGAGGAATCTGAGAGGTGAGGGAAGTGACTATGGAAGAAAGGGATTATCTCATTAGCACAAGAGATGCCACAGTTGCTGGAAATTCAGAGCAGGCACGTTCAGAATGCTGGAGGGTCTCAGCAGGTCAGGCTACAGGGAGGATGTAGCCGGGAGGATGTACAGGCTACAGGAACAATCAACGTCTCAGGCAGAGACCCTTCATCAGGACTTTGCTTGCTTTTAAATGCAGAAAATTAATATAACTACAGTAATGCTGATTAGTGAGGGCATGAAAGGTTATAGGGAGAAGGAGGAGAGGGAAGTGGATCAGCCATGATGAAATGGCAGAACAGACTTGATGGACAAAGTGACCTAATTCTGCTCCTGGGTTTTGTCATCTCGTGGTCTTAAAGCATGTTGTCCAATGTTGATGTAAACATGATTTACTGGTTCAGACGAGTTTTGAATTGTTAGGTTTTGTGTAACATAAGTTGGAAAATTACCATGGTAACTTAGGAAAAGTAAAAACTGACTGACTATGTGTCTGTTGAGATTAGTGGTATTAAGTCATGAACCTTCTGCCTGGTTAGGTTTGATATCAGATATATGTCAAAGGTTCACAAATGAACCTCGGGCAAGTGAAGGACCTGTTCTATGCAAACAGTAAAAAGACATGGTTTTACAAGGAGGTATGGAGTAGAGGTTATAATTTCAAAGAGTGACCTATTAATTTAAGACTTGAATACAGAGGGAATATTTTAAGACTCTCTATTGGACGGGGTCCAATAACCATGGATGTTGCTTCCTCACTGTCTACGTGCTACATAAGCCCGGTCAGTATGATACGGAGAACAAGCTGTTAACCGTGCAGCAGGATTTCCCTCTCCATGCACATGAGGAATACAATGGAACAGAGGGATCAATACAGTTTGGCACCAGTGACGTGGTGGGAATTTCCTGGCAGTGTTGAACTCAACACAAGACCACTTAGGGCCACCAACTCCAAATTCTTCCTCAGAGTTTACTCCCAAAGCTCTCCCCATGAATGGGTGTAGCTGCAAGGTAGTAGAGATTTGAGATAAGAATTTTCCTTCTCCTAGAAGGCTACCAACCATGGCTGATAAGCCCCATCTGCACGAAGCGACTGGTTTTAAGAGACTAGTAACCCGCCCTTGCCCCTTCCAGTAGAAATGGTTCAGATGGGCTTGGTATCTAAGTCACACATAAAGGTCAGTTTCTGGATTTGGTTGTCAGAGGCTATTTGAGATGCATGCCACTGGGAGCATGTTATAGGTAGTGGGAGCTTGTCCCCACTATTTGCTACCCCTCCCCAGTAGCCATGACAACCTTAAAGAAGCAGACAGGTTGTTTGGTGCACACAAAGCTAAAACAGCCTGTTTTAGGTGGTTTGTGGAGGGAGATAACAGTTGTATGGAGTGATGCCCTTCTCATCACTAGGACTACAGAGTAGTGAATTGACCTCCATAAGGTAGACAAGAAAATAACATCTAGTCTTCCATTCACTTCCAAAACAAAGTCTGCAAGTAAATCCATATTCTATATCTTAATACACGTATTTAATCATGTCAACCAATTTCTAAGCTAATATTTAGTCAATGCACCTGATAACTAACCTTTAGGTAGTAACATACTAAAGTAAATTTAAGGGTCCTTTGTAAGTATGTGACAGAGTGAGATCAAAGAAAGGATATAGAAATGGAAGAGCACCCAACATTATAACTGAAGATAGGTGGGCATTTAATGTAAAAGGATAACCTTGTGGAAAGTTATAGACTCTCTTCCAAATCCAGTGGAAGTTCACATCTTCATGGCACAGTTAGCTCTGTCTGTGACTGCAACAGACATCAACCTGCTCCAGGTAAGGTGCAAACACTCAGAGAAGTACTCTGTCACCACACTGGAGAAGTCAAAATCCTCATTGGAAAGCCAAGTATAAAATCTCTGCTCTTCAATCTCTGAAGGCACTAGGGGAGACCTTTAATGTTTCTATTCTGAGAATAGTTAGTATTTCTAGGAAGCATCTTGAACCCTTTGGTAAACTGTTCTCAGTAGGTGGAGATTCCATAAGGACTGTAAGGGAACTGAACTGAAATTCTGGTTTGTCCCAAAGCCAAACGAGATAAACTTATTAATAAACTTGGGAATGTGGTTCCCCTTGCAAAATCAAAAGTACCTAGTTTGGGTGTTATACTTGATTCAGATTTGAATTTTAAATCCCCCATAAAGAAAGTGACCAGAGCAGCATTTTCACTCTTAATAAATATTGCAAAGGTATTTTTCTTTCTGTCATGTAATGATGCTGAAAAACTACTTATGCCTTCATATCGAATAGACTGGATTACTACAATGACCTTTTCACTAGCCTTCCAAAGCAATCTATTCATAAACTTCAATTCATTCAGAACGCTGCTAGACTTGTAACCTAAACTAGGATGAGAAACATATTACTCCCATAATAGCTACTCTGCATTGGCTTCCTGTATCTTTAGAATTGGTTTTAAACTTCTCTTACTTGTTTTTAAAACTTTTAATGATCTAGGACAAGAGTACATCACAGAATTGTTTTTGTTTTATAATCCTACTCGAGCTCTCAGGTCTTCTTCCACCAGTTTCTTAAAATTTAAACAATCTCCCTCAAAAGATAATTGACAGGTCAGCTGTTTTGAACAATGCTCCTAAACTGTGAAATTCAATACCTAAAACCATTTGCTTCTCAGTTGACCCAGCTCAAACACCAGCTCAAAACCTATTTATTTAAGCTTGCTTTTAACTAATGTCTTTTTGTCTTTTATTTTCATGTTTGTTTTTATTTTGTTTTTGTGTTTGTATTTCTATCCTATTGCAAATCACTTTGAACTACTTCATCTGTATGAAAAGTGCTCCATAAATAAAGTTATTGCTATTACTATTAGGTGACAAAGATTGGGAAATATCCCAAGAGTCATTTTTCACTTCTTGCTTTTTAGCTCAATTTCCTGAACTGTTCCCCATGAAGAAACATTCCGGCAGAAGGTTGCCTACAGCACCCTTACCTCCCTACAGCAAGACCAACACTCCTTCTCCACCTGTTCTCCACCTGTTCACCCTAGCAGTTACAACAAATACTTGGCAAGTCCCCAGGTTTAATTCCCAACCTGCTCACTCTGATTGCACAGCAATCTTAGTAAATCATCAATAAAATGTGATTCATGGGGGAGAGGAAGGGTTTTAGAAATGAGGAGCAATTACTGTTTGCTTTGTCTGGCAAAATCATAAATACTTTCCACTGAAGTACTGTATGCTTACAAGAATGGAGCAGATGGCTCCAGGAGCAATGAATCAATCTGGAATCTAAAATGGTTTCTTGACCAAAGAGAAAGCTTATGCGAGAGTGTGCCAAAGATATTAGTAGACATTACCAATTGTGGAGAGCTTTCTTAATTCAAAGTTACTTAATTCATATTTCCTATTTTTTGCATTATTTAATTCAATGTAATGAATAATTGAAATCAGGGCATTGTTCATCTTTTAAAAGTTAGTCATTGCTATAAAGCTCTGCTTTTGTTACTCTCCTCAGATTTCTTCAGAAACAATGAATGACTGAACAGTGCTTAAAGTCTGTTAATATTTCAATATAAAGACTATGGGTAGAAATTTGCTGTTGGTCACTTGGGCTGAAAGGGTGTTATGATACTAAATGTTCACTGTGATAAGACCATATGGTTAGTTATATGAAATAAATCAGGCCATCTCTCTATCAATATCATCTTTCAGAATAATCCCATTAATCACACACCTCCACTTATTTTCCTGTAATCTATTCCCTCACATGTGCCTAACTCTCCCTAGTTCTCCTGTCACCAACCTATTCTGGAGGCAATGTCAATTCATTTGCACACGAACATGTCTGTGGGCCGTGGGAGGAAATTGGAACACGATGATGGACTGTTACCTAGAAAACATACATTCTCCAGATGGTGAGTACAAGTTGCTGGAACTTTGTGCCAGAAACACTAACCACTGTGCCAATGTATTTGTCTATGAAGAGATACAGTTTGGAAAGCCCAACGAGCCCATGTCACCCAGTGACCAATTAATCTGGTGTATCTTTGGACTGTGAGAGGAATCCCATGTGTTCATCGGTAGAATGTACAAATTCCTTTTTGAACCCAGTTTGCTGGCACTGTAATAGGGTTACACAAACCGCTCGCTACCACGCAGCCTAGTGGTGGTGAGGTATTGGTATTGCTTTGTTTTGTCTCGTGCATTGAGACAATCATTCAGACAGATCTTCCCTTATGTAGTTAAAAAAACTGAATTCAGAATAGTAAGTAGATTTAAGAGAATATTGTTAGAACTGATTTGAAGAAGTGGAACAATTATAACAAGTGTAATGATTGCATCTGCTGAAGCCAGATCGCTGAGTTAGCATTCTCTGACATGACCTTGGATCCCTTCTCAGCCTAGTCGTACAACCATAAAACTCTTTACAGATTAACAAACTTACAGAAACATAAATAATAACTTACTGCTGTAAAGTCATTGTAGCTGTTACATGGGATTCCTGTGAATCCATTTTTGGTTGTAATGCTCTCTGTATAATATTTATATGACCGTAAGTGGTTACATGCTGCAAAGTCACGAGTACCTTTAAAAGAACCAAAAGAAAAAAATGGTACAATTTATTCCAAGGATATACATTAACATTAATTTCTAAAAGATAACTGCAAGAATCAGTAAAAACACGGGTGTGAGGCATGCATTGGGGAAGAAGTACTTGTACCTTCCCAGATACCACTGATATCAATTATTGTTGAAACAATATTTTTGTCACATCCTGGCATTAATTCTCCACCATTTGGATAGAAGTCAAGATGTCCAACAGGTTCAAGCAGTCCAAAACCTGTCACATTAATGAATTTGAAATTAGAAAGCACCAAATAACAGT